>NC_061862.1:52203633-52518008 GCF_907164915.1 Impatiens glandulifera | reverse complement strand
TAAACCTTCGGTTTTGACCCATGTTTGAAAAAATCTAATTTTTTTCTAAATATGGGGAAGGGTACAAACCGAAGGTTTTCAAATAAACCTTCGGTTTTGGCCCATGTTTGAAAAAATCTATTTTTTTTCTAAGTATGGGGAAGGGTAAAAACCGAAGGTTTTCAAATAAACCTTCGGTTTTGACCCATGTTTGAAAAAATATAATTTTTTTCTAAGTATGGGGTAGGGTAAAAACCGAAGGTTTTCAAATAAACCTTCGGTTTTGACCCATGTTTAAAAAAATCTAATTTTTTTCTAAGTATGGGGTAGGGTAAAAACCGAAGGTTTTCAAATAAACCTTCGGTTTTGACCCATGTTTGAAAAAATCTAATTTTTTTCTAAGTATGGGGTAGGGTAAAAACCGAAGGTTTTCAAATAAACCTTCGGTTTTGACCCATGTTTAAAAAAATATAATTTTTTTCTAAGTATGGGGTAGGGTAAAAACCGAAGGTTTTAAAATAAACCTTCGGTTTTGACCCATGTTTGAAAAAATCTAATTTTTTTCTAAGTATAGGGAAGGGTAAAAACCGAAGGTTTTCAAATAAACCTTCGGTTTTGGCCCATGTTTGAAAAAATCTAATTTTTTTTCTAAGTATGGGGAAGGGTAAAAACCGAAGGTTTTCAAATAAACCTTCGGATTTAACAATTCCCAAAAAACTTCTGATCAAGGTCAAGACCGAGAGGTATATTTAAAACCTTCGCAAATACACATCAAAACCGAAAGTTAATTTTATAACTTTCGGTTTTAACACTACCTAGTTTGTTAAATTATTTTGTTTTTAACCCACTAATCTTAACTTCTAACTAATATAATCAATTTTGTGTTGTATTTTAAAAATTAATATTGTGTTTCATGTTCAAATATTTATGATTGTGTTTGATTATTATAGAGAAGTCTATATGAATGTTCATGTTTGATTATCTTATGAATGTATGTAATGTTTGATCATATGGATTGTGCAATATTTTAAAGACATCAAATGTGTTAAATTAATATTGTTAAAGGTCATTAGAAGGTGAAAAACCAAAGAATTTAACAATTTGTCAAGTGCTAATTCCGAAAGTTATATAATTAACTTTCAGAAATAACCATCAAAACCGAAAGTTTTCAAAGAAACTTTCGGGTTTGACATTTCTCAAGACCGAGTGTTTTATATAAAACCTTCGGTTTTGATGGTTATTTCCGAAAGTTAATTTTATAACTTTCGGAATTATCACTTGACAAATTGTTAAATTAAAGTATTTTGTCTTTCCAATATAGACTCTTAACTAGTATAATCAAATGTGAGTTATATTTTAAAAATTAATATTGTGTTTTATGTTAAAATGTTTATAATTGTGTTTGATTATGTAGAGAAGTGTATATGAATGTTTATGTTTGATTATCTTATGAATGTGTGTAATGTTTGATCATATGGATTGTGCAATATTTTAAGGATATCAAATGTGTTAAATTAATGTTGTTAAAGGTCATAAGAAGGTGAAAAACCAAAGAATTTAACAATTTGTGAATTGTTAATTCCGAAAGTTATATAATTAACTTTCGGAATTAACCATCAAAACCGACAGATTTACCAAAACCTCTCGGTTTCATCTAATTAAATTTAATGTTTTATATGTCAAACCCGAGAGATTTAGACACATCTATCGGAAATAAAAATTTCAAAACCGAGAGTTTTAATAAAACTTTCGGTTCTCAAAATGATCAAAACCGAAAGTTTTCAGAAAACTTTCGGTTTTAATCATTTTGAGAACCGAAAGTTTTATTAAAACTCTCGGTAATCACTTTATTAAAAAAAATAAAACTCTTTTCTTTTCCACCGATTCTTCTTTCCCTAATCTTCTTCCCTGCTCGATTCTTCTCCCCGTTTCTTCCGCCCGCCCGCGCCGCCTTCATTCTTCAAGACACGATGCCGCCCGAAGATGACGCCCAATAGAAGACGACGCCGCCCGAAGACGACGCCCAATAGAAGACGACGCCGCCCGAAGACGACGCCGCCGCCCTTCCAGTCGAAATCAAGCCGTGACCGCGCCCCTTCTTTTCTCCAAGTCGTCGCCGCCATCGCCCGTGTCAACGCCGCTGCTCTCCTCGCCTTCAGATCTCCTTCAAAGGTTAGTTATTTCATAATAACAGTTCTATAGGATTGAAGTTTAGGTTAGAATTTTAGGTTAAATTTTTGATTTTTGATTAGATTGAAGTTAGATTTATTGTTTAATTTAGGGTTTTAGTTTTATTTTGTTTTGGTTTGATTGGATTGATTGTTTGTTGGTTTGATTATTGTTAAATTGAAGTTTGATTTAGGTTAGATATTTATGATTGAAGTTTAGGTTAGAATTTTAGGTTAAAATTTTGATTTTGATTAGATTGAAGTTTGATTGCAGTTTGATTTGGTTAGATTTATTGTTTCATTTAGGGTTTTAGTTTGATTTTGTTTTGATTGTGATTGGTTTGATTTGGGTGTGATTTATTGGTTTTAGGTTTGGATTACGAATTTCATCCGCCCCCCGCCCGCCCATCAATTTGACATCCGCTGCTCTTCTTCGTTGCTCTTTTTGTGCAAGATTAGTTCTTGTTGGTTTATTATATGGTTAGGTTTAGTTTAATGTTAGATTTATGTTAGCTTTTCATGTTAGATTTAAGTTTGATTTATGTTCCATTAGATTTATGTTAGATTAGGTATCATGTTTGATTTACGTGTGATTATGTTAGCTTTTCATGTTAGATTTAAGTGATATTTTTGTTTGATTTGATTTATGTTAGATTAGGTATTAATTTTGTTAAATTATGTTGTATTAGATTGGGTTTGAATTAGATTTGATTGTAGGTTAGAATTGTTATATGGAATGAATTACGTATGAATAAAATCATGTTGGATTATAATTGATTGCTTCGAAATGTGTATGAATGATATAATTCTAGATTATATGTATGTTGAATTTTGGTTGGATAATGATAGATTAGGAAGAAATTATGTTAACATTTTGTAAGCCTAATTAATTTAGACAAATTTAAGTAAATAATAATGCGGGTTGTTTTCCATTTTATTAGAAATATGGAAGTACCCGATAAAAGCTGGATGACCTTACGTCGAGATCATCCAGATTACGAGGAAGGTGTTGACAAATTCCTCGAGTATGCTGTTAGGAGTACATCCCGACAAACCGTGAAATGTCCCTGCGTGAAATGCTTAAACACGCCGTTTATGGAAATAGACGAAGTGAAGACTCACCTCATTGTTTATGGAATAAATGTTCATTATGAGTATTGGTATTTTCATGGAGAAAAGAGACGTACTACTCAAGTGGTTAATGACGATGTCGATGAAGATGCCGATGACTTCGATGATGATGATGATGATGATGACGATGATCAGTCGGAGGATGCCGTGCCGGAATTCAGCGATGCGAGACCGGAGATGAATAATACAGTTAATGAAGAGGTCAACGAAGAAAGTTATATGCACGAATTTATAAACGATATGTTCCCCAACGTTAATGACGTCCCGAGCAACGATGAACCAGTCGAAGATGCGCATAGATTTTATAATTTGCTTGATGATTGCAAACGGCCATTGTATGAAGGTGCTCGAATAGCGAAATCATCGGCACTACTGAAACTACTTCACATAAAAAATGTATGTCAATGGACGAATTCTTCGTTCGATATGTTACTGCGTTTGCTTAAAGACTACATATTACCGATTGACGCTCAATTGCCAAACTCATACTACGAAAGTAAAAAATTCATTACTGATATCGGGCTTAAATATGACAAGATAGACGCATGTAAGAACAACTGTATGCTATTTTGGAAGGATGACATAAATGAAGATTCTTGCACTGTTTACGGTCTTTCAAGATGGAAAGTCGACCAAACAAGTGGGACAGTTCGAGAGAAGCAAAATGGGAAATTCATTCCAAAAAAGGTGTTGAGATATTTCCCTTTAATACCAAGACTGCAAAGACTATACATGTCCTCAAAAACAGCTCCAATGATGAGATGGCATAAAAAGGAAGAGTTGATAGTGATACGTTGAGACACCCCGCTGATTCCTTAACTTGGAAGACGTTTGATGAAAATTATACAGATTTTTCTTCAGAATCTCGAAACGTAAGACTGGGTTTATCAAGCGATGGGTTTCAGCCATTTGCAAATGGGAAAAAATCATACAGTGTTTGGCCGGTGATTCTCGTCCCTTATAATGTGTCACCCACGACTTGCATGGATTCTAGCAATTTCATTTTATCTATGTTAATTCCGGGTCCAAAGAGTCCGGGAGATGCAATTGACATATTTCTCCAGCTATTGATCGAAGAGTTACATGAACTGTGGCAAACAGGAGTGAAAACGTATGATGCACACACCTCGCAATACTTTAACATGCGAGCTGCGTTGTTGTGGACCATTAACGACTTTCCCGCATACGCGAATTTATCAGGCTGAAGTACGAAAGGTAAATTCGCTTGTCCTTGTTGTAACAACGACACGGTATCCCTTCGATTAGTTCATGGTTCCAAACAATGTTACTTGGGTCATAGACGTTTCCTTCCACCGAAGCACAAATACAGAAGGGATAAAGAGTCGTTTGATGGTCGAACTGATTATAGAGATCCCCCTAGATTGTTAACGGGGCAAGAATGTTACGAGCAAGCACGAGACCTAGAAGACATAATTGTTAGTGCGGATCTGAGCAAGAGAACCAAGATATATCATGAAACGCGGGGAGACAATTGGAACAAACTCAGCATTTTCTTCCGTCTGCCTTATTGGAAATCGCTATTATTGAGACATAATTTGGATGTGATGCATATTGAGAAAAATATATGTGATAGCGTGTTGGGAACAATAATGAATGTGAAAGAGAAGACTAAGGATGGTCCTAAAGCCCGTAAAGACTTAGAACTCTTAGGCATAAAATCATGGTTACATCCTATAAATGATGAAGGAGTTGTTCATTATCCAGAAGCGCCTTTCACTTTGACATCCGAAAATAAAAAACGGCTTTGTAACTTCTTGAAAGATCTCAAGTTGCCTGATGGGTTTTGCTCAAATATCGGCGGTTGTGTAAATTTGGAAGAGAAAAAGATTTCGGGATTAAAGAGTCATGATTGTCACATTTTGTTGGAATATCTAATTCCTTTAGCAACTCGTGGATTGCTTCCAGAGTATGTGTATGATGCGTTAGTAAATTTGTCTCGTTTCTTTCGGTTGTTGTGCTTCAAAGAGTTGATTCAAGAGGACCTGGAACATTTGTACATGGATATTACATTGACACTTTGCAAATTTGAAATGATTTTTCCGCCGTCAATCTTCGACATCATGATGCATCTCCCGGTTCACTTGTCATTTGAGGTTTTGCTTGGAGGACCTGTTCAGTATCGATGGATGTATCCGTTTGAACATTACATGGGTACAATGAAAAGATATTTGTGGAATAATAACCACCCCGAAGCCTCTATAAGCGAGAGCTATCTTGTTAACAAAAGTATTAGTTTATGTGCCAGGTATATGGAGGAACAAGATCAAGAAAATGCACAACCTGAAATCTCGGGCATTTCAATATTTGCATCATTGTAAGACCTATCTAACGGAAAAGTATACAACTTGGATTATATTGATCGAGTGACAGCTCATTCTTACATTTTTAAAAATTGTCCCGAAGCAGAACCTTTTTACATGTAAGATTCAATGTTGCTGTTACTAATTAGCATTAAAGAGTGTGCTATTTAATATTCGATCTGTTTGCAAAGATTATAACAACGAGACCCGTGGAGAAACGTTTGCCACATATTTCAAGCATCGAGTGAGTAAATTACAAACCATATATCCTAACTCTTTTTATTCATATTAACAACTTCATTTCGGATACATATATAGGTCGCCCATTTAGAAGAAATTAACGACATATCAAGAGACCTCAAGATCTTAGGAGAAGGTCCAAGTATGTACTCGTCTATGTATGTTTGGTGTAAAGTAAACGGATTCAAATTCTGTACAGAAAAACACGACGAAGGTTTGACAACTCAAAATAGTGGGGTGGTTGTTGAGGGGTACAACGGATCTGAAACTATGTCATACTACGGAGTTTTGACGGATATAATCGAAGTACAATACTATTCTCACAAACGAGTTGTTTTATTCAAGTGTAAGTGGTTTGATACACACTCGGGGGAACTAGGAGTGAAAGTGGATAAATATGGCTTCGTAAGTGTAAATGTAAACCGAATTTTGAAAACCCAAAGTCAAGACCCGTATATATTGGCGAGTCAAGCAAAACAAGTATTCTACGCCCCTGATATGTCAGCCCGACCCGGTTGGAAGATTGTGACAAAAATAAAACCGCGGTTTACAAACATATAGTTCAGATTAATTAATTAGGTAGATTTAATTATGTTTTTAACTTTATATTCATTTTTATTACTACTTTATTTCAATTATTCACTCAATTTTATTAATGGTGTGAATTAAGAATGTCTGAAGGTCCTAAAACAACTTGGAAGAGTATGAGGAAGACACCCAAGAAATTGGATAAAAGCTACCAAAACCTACTTGCCCAATCCGAGTCGTTAAAGCTTCGAGGATCGTCTTCTAGAGACCAACCACCGATTGCTGTGGTCCCGATAGCTACTGCGCCTCCCCGAACAGACGAGGCTAAAGACGATGATGAGCTCCAAGAGTTTATAGAGAGCACATTCGCTGATATGGTGCCTAGCGATGAGGCTAAAGACGAGGGTCTTGAGGAGCCTATCGAGGAGCAGGATGAGGAGGAGGAGCACGGGACCACTCCCGACCCATCATTGACAGGTATTTCGTTTACAAATTAGTTAGTGTTTCAATTGATTGACATATTTAATTCTGATTTTGATAATTTTGAAGAATCTTCTGCCCGCAAGAGACGGGGGAAGAACAAGAATATTGCGTTGTCTAAGAGGGTAGCGGGGACGAGGATCCCTCTAACGTTTAGAGAGAAGGATGGGAGGCCAGGCGGTACAGACGTGGGAAGAACACGGTGGTCTAGACATGTGGGGTCGATTATCCGGGACCCCGCAGCCGTCTCACACCGTCTTCTCAAGTGGAAGGCTTTAAGTGCAGACCAATTGGATTCACTGTGGACTACTATCAAGGTAATACTTATTACTTGATTATACATTACGTCATTAAATAATTATTTTTAACATTTGGATGTTATTTTTTTCAGGATCCGTTCGAAGCGACTAATGGTGACATTGAGTATTTTCGAAAGACCGGGTTGGGACACGCCAATCAGATATGGGATAGATGGCGGTCGGATTTGAACAAGAATTATATCCGCGTTCACAAAGGAGACGAGGCGGCGGTACTGGCTAATCCTCCACCAGACTACGATCGAGATGATTGGGAGTTTGTGTGTCGCAACCATTTCTTCACAGAAACGTTTAAGGTACGGTTTCATAATTCAAATAAAAGTTGATATTAATTAATCTAACTTCATTTGTTATTTCAAATACAGAGACACAGTTCTACAAATATTAAGAACCGGAAGAATCTGAAATTCCCGCATCGAACGGGAAGTAGACCGTTTGCACAAATTGAAGACGAGTTGGTAAGTACATTATTTGTAATAACTTAATATAAAGATTGTTATTAATTATATAAATCATTTATTTCAACAGGCGATTGAAATGGGACGACCACCGTCTATATTTGAAGTATTCAAGAGGACCCGTACACCAAAACCGACACAAGAAAACCCAACACCCGTCCCGGACGAACACGTGCAAGAGAAAATTGTAAGTGAATTGAATATGCCTAGTTTTTTATTATAGAAATGATATTTTATTGGAATTGTGCAGGCTGAGATGGAGGAGGTTGTTAGAAACGAACCGGGAATATCGGATTTTGAATTGACGGAGAGGGTGTTCGGACAACAAAAACACGGGGTAGTGTTCGGAATGGGATCAAGCGTCCGGCCCACACACTTTCGTGAGGATCGTCGTAGTGGAAACAGTTCACAGCGAAACAACGAGCGATTGTTAGAAGAGAATCAAATAATGAAGCTCAAGCTGGAGGAACTGGAGAAGAGGGATGAAGAAAGAAGGCGCAGAATGGAAGAAATGCAATCGGAAAAGGAAGAAATTGTAGAAAGAATGGAGAGGGAGAAGTTAGAGATTACAGAAAAAATGGAGAGGGAGAAGTCAGAGATGAACGCAAGAATGGAGAGAATCGAATTGTATATGAGGCAACAACCACCTCCTCCCCCCACAAGCTAAGGTTGTTTCGATTCAAAACATTTTTTCATTAGTGGTTAAATTTAGAACAGATTGTTCGGAATATTAGTTTGGTTTCGAATTTTGTAATGTTCATGATCAATTAATGTGATCGTTTAATGTATGTTGCATTTCTTTTATCATTAATATATTGGTTTGGCTGAACAGGTTTTGGTTGCGAGCAAAATAATCCGCACATTTTAAAAAATTTACGGGAAAAAACCGAAAGTAATATATTAATCTCTCGGTTTTTCTCTTTGTGGAAAAACCGAGAGATATTAGAAAACTCTCGGTTTTTAGCCAAAGAAAAAGCCAAGAGTTATATGACAAACCCTCGGTTTTTACCCAAAAGAGAAAAACCGAGAGTTATTACAAAACTTTCGGTTTTCCTCTTCGGGTAAAAACCGGGAGTTTTCATATAACTCTCGGTTTTCCCACAAAGAGAAAAACCGAAAGTTGTTTGCAAAACCCTCGGTTTTTCCACATAGAGAAAAACCGAAAGTTGTTTGCAAAACCCTCGGTTTTTCCACATAGAGAAAAACCGAAAGTTATTTGTAAAACCCTCGGTTTTTCCACAAAGAGAAAAACCGAAAGTTATTTGTAAAACCCTCGGTTTTTACACAAAAGAAAAACCGAAAGGTCATTGTAAAACCCTCGGTTTTTCCACACAGAGAAAAACCGAAAGTTATTTGTAAAACCCTCGGTTTTTCCACAAAGAGAAAAACCGAAAGGTCTTTGTAAAACCCTCGGTTTTTCCAAAAGAGAAAAATCCGAAAGTTTTCATATAACTCTCGGTTTTTCTCTTTCAGGAAATCCCGAGAGATTCAATACCGAGGGATGGCGAGAGTAACTAAAACCTTCGGTAAGGTGTCTTCAACGAAAGTTATAGGGTCAAAACCGAGAGTTTTAACTCTCGGTTTTGACCACTTTTTCACCAGTGTATATATTTACTTTATAAATAATGCTAAAAATAATATTAAATAATATTAATATTTAATCACTAATTAAATAATAGACTAATTCATCTCAAATTAATTCATAAAATTAAATTTTAATTAATAACAAAAGTCTAATTTATAACTTTATATTTATATAGATAACAAACGTCATAAAAACTAGGTAATTTTTTATGACGTTTGTTATCTATATATTTTTAATTTTTTTATTTAAGATTAATTTTATATTAAATAATTTAATCATATTTACAAATAATATATCTAAATTTCAAATAATATAATATATATATATATATATATATAATATTCATATATTTTAATTAAAGATAAACTCTCTGTCATTTTAGTCAAAAATTTATATCTAAATTACTTTTATAAATATATATATATATATATATATATATTAAAATAAACTCTTTATCATTTTTGTGTAAACTTTTATAATTTGATATATATATATATATATTATGATACTCTTTATCAAATAAATTTTAAAAATATGGAAGACTAGTCATTTTTATCTCATTTATATTCCTAAAATATTTTAATGAAGATTTGATCATTTCAATGACTATTTTCTTATTAATTAATGGAGATAAATTGTCATCAATTATTTATTTAGCATTTTTGTTATATTTGTTTTTGAATTTAGTTTAAACTCAAAGGTATTTGAAATTGTAGTTTGTTTAATTATTAATAATATTTTTTGTATTTTAATTTATAAATTTTAAAATACAATAAAAATATTTTTGGTTTTTAAATAATGAAAATTACAAAAAATAAAAACTAATTAATAAAGTGTGTGAAAGTATTTTTTATTTTATTTAAAATTTATGTTTAGATAAATAGTTAGATCTGGTAATCATAAGTAATAGTAAAAGCGACAAAAAAATATAAACTTTTTAATACGAGAATATAAATATTTCTTATAAAAAATTATTGTTTATAAAATTTATAATTATATATCAGTTTTAATTAATATTAGTGTTTATTTTTTTTTATAATATTTGTACTTTATAAAATAAAATAAAATTTGTAATTTTAAAATATGAATAAAAAAAATATAAGAATTTAATTAAAAAATGAAATGCATATAATATCTTTAAATTATATAATATGTAAATTTATAAATATAATTGAGAATTATTGTATTTAATATTATGTTATTTTTAATTATATAAAATAATAAAAATATGAAGGAATTAAGGGTTATTTAATCCACTTCACCCAGTCCTCCATTTTCTTCTCCACGGTTTCACCTTCCTCTTTTTGTGGAGTTTCAACCTACTATAGTTGATCGAGCAAAATCTAAATTCCTATTCTCTGCGCATTATCTATATTCCCTATTATCTTTCTAGCACTTCACCTTACTCGATACATTTGAAGAAGATTTTCGCATTGCTTTTCATCCGTCTCCCTGGTACTTTTGAAGAAGATTTCTGCATTGTAAGTATGTACATTTAAACATTTAAAGAAGATTTCTGATTTGTAAGTATAGTATTTTTGTTTCATCGGCAAGGTCCTCCATCTTGTAGATAATGATTATTTGTATGTTTGTAAAGATGCATTTATTAAGTTGTGTTATGGTGTATTAATAGAAGCATGAAAGAAATTTGGTCATTGAATATAATTAACTTTATTTATGAATTTTAGGTTATCAAAATGTGATTGTCATTGATATAAATTTGAAAAAACTAATGAATGTTCTAAATTCATTTCCTCATTTTCTCCATGATTTTATTTAAGTGATAGAGATCTCTTTTGAAACAAGGACGTCCACAATTTAAGACAAGGACAAATAGATGGAACAATAAAATTTCTTTGAGGGAAATTTGCAGCGCCACATTAGTATGTTAGTATGAATTCTCTTCCAATTAATTTATCAAATGTAATTTATATCAATTTATTTAATATAGGAAATATTTTACTTAGTTCTTGCTTGTTAAAAGAGAGTAAAAAAGTGTAATTTGTTACTAATTGATAAATTTGTATTTGAATCTTTTATAGGTAGGGAGAAGGAAGAAAAGGAAGAGGGAGAAAGAAGAAAAGGAAGAGAAGTTGTTTCAAATTTTGGAATTTGATCATTTTTATTGATATAATAATATTTATTTTGTATGACTTTAAATACTATATAATTATATTTTGATGTAATTATATTTGGATATAATTATATTTTTAGGTAATATTATAATATAAAAATGGAGTGTTAATTATATAATATTATTTTGAATGATTTTTATTGTTGCAATTGACTATTAACTACACTTATAACTATCAGCTATTTTTAAACTCTAATTAGTAATTAGAGACAATTATTTGTGGTAAAAATATTGTTTTTATATAGTCAACTAACTGTTAACTTATGAACAATATTAATTGTGGTTATTAAACATAAGTTAAAAGACTATTACTTACGCTAAAAATATCGCATTTATATATAGCCAACTAACTATTAACTACGGTTTTGTACCGCCTTTATAGCCACTATTAACTGCGGTTTTTAAACCGCAGTTAAAAACTATTACTTGCGGTAAAAATCCCGCCTTTATAAGAAAACAATTTACTACGGTTTTAGGAACCGCAGTTAGAGACTATTAACTGCGGTCTTATAAACCGCAGTTAGAGACTATTAACTGCGGTTTTATAAACCGCAGTTAAAAGCTAGTATCTGCGGTAAATTTACCGCCCTTAATTGTCAAAATCTTTTTAACGGCGGAACTATTAACGGCAGTTGACTACGGTAATTTTACCGTCGTAATTGTCTTTTAGCAGCGGTAAATTATACAATAACGGCGGTAAAAAACGCCCTTAAATGTTACTTTTTTACTAGTGGTTATATGCAAGTAGGAAAGCGTGTCTTGAAGCCGAGAAAGGGTTATTCCGAATAGATTTTCTTAATGATTGGAAAAATTATTGCTTGGAGCGTTTATAGATTAAATGATGGTGTGAAAAGAGTTATCATTAAGTCACTAATGAGAACCGTTGGTTGTGGCATATATTGTTTTAGTGAGACAAAAATTCGAAAGATGGATTAGTGGATCATTAAGGATTAATGTAATTAGAGGTTGTGTGGTTGGGAGACTTTTAATTTAGGTAGAATTCTTGTTGCATGAAATGAGATATGTATGAGAAAATAGATGTTAATTTTGGTAGATACTTAGTTAACGTTCAATTAAGAAATTGAGAGGTTAATTTACGATGAGTAATTTCTACGGTCTATAGACCGGTTATTACACATATTAAAACTGAGTTCTTTAATGAGATGAAGAATGTGGCTAGTCTTTGGACTTACCCATTGTTTTTGTAGGTGGCATGAACGAAGTGAGATTCCCATCTGAAAAAGGGCCAATGGGCATCGTAGCCTAATTCACGAGTTCTCATAGACAATTGAAGAACTTGAACTTATCGATTTGCCTTTAGAAGGTGGTCAATTCACTTTTAGGAGAATTAATGGCAATGAGGTTCATGTTAATTCTTGTATCAACAGATTTTTAATTAATGAATCAATCTTTTGAGGATTTTCTAATATTTTTCAAAAGTTCCTTCCATAGAGTTGTTTAGATCACCTACCGATCTTAATAGAACGCCGAATGATGGAGAGAACATGTGGACCATTTAGATTCGAACATAAATAGTTGATCAAAGAGGACTTTATACCGCGTGTGCACTCATGGTGGGTGAATAAGCCATTGGTTGGTTCTCCGTCGAGTAATCTCTTTGTAAATTTAAGGAATCTACGTAAGCTTCTCAAAAGTTTGTTCATTGGAGATTGTGTGCTTTATTTTGTGCTAAAATCATTGACTTGTGTAATAAAATTAATGTCATTGATAGGAATGAGGAGATTCGTGAACTCTCCTAGTAAGTTACTCGATATGTGTAAGGAAGAAGAAACCGGGGCATGCCAACAAAGTAGAGCTACATGGTTAAGAGTCGGAGATAAAAACACCAAGTTTTCTATGAGAAATCTAATGCGCAAATAAGAAATAATGTGATAAATTTTATCTCGATCGAGAGGGAATTTTATGATAGTGAACTTGAAATCTCTACGAGTATTGTCAAATTCTATAAGGATTTGTTTAATGAGTCATTTAAGGTCAGGCATAAATTGAATGGTATAATTAGTACAACACAAAAATATATGTTGGAGGATCATTTTACGTTGGAGGAGGTTAATAAGGCCATTAAGGGGTATGGAAGTGATAAAGTACCAGGATGCGATGAGTTTACTTTTTCTTTTTTTAAGGCGTGTCCTCTCTTTAGAACAGAAATTATGGAAGCAATAGATCATTTTTATTGATTTTCATCATTTTCTAAGAGTTGGAACTCTACTTTGATATGTTTCATTCGTAAAGCTCCAAGAACTATTTATGTGAAGAATTTTATGCCTATCAGTATTATTTTTCATTCTATAAGATTGTCGCAAAAGGGTGTTAAAGACCGTCATATCTAGTAATAAGACGGCGTTCATCAAAGGTCGTCAAATTTATGATGTTGTATTAATAATCAATGAGTGCATTGACTCAGCTAATTCAAGAGGTAAAAATATGCTTTTATCAAGTTAGACATAAAAAAAGTTTATGATTGTGTCAATTGGGAGTTTTTATTTGATGTAATTGACAAAATGGCAATAAGTGCAAAATGGATGGGTTAGATTTGATTTTGCCTCTCGACGGTTAAGTTTTATGTCATTGTTAATGAAAATTATCAGGGATTTTTCTAGATCTCTAAAGGGATAAGACAAGGTGATCCACTCTCTCATTTTTTGTTCGTCAATATTATTATGGAAGCTCTCTAAAAAATGATAGGTTTCGTAGAAAAATTGGGACTCATCCTTGAAATGAGTTGTGGGTCAAGAAGATATTTATTTGTCATATCACATTAGATTTTCGCTGATGACACGCTTTGTATGGTTCAAACTACTTATAGAAATTTTAAACACATTCGAGATATGTTGTGGTTATTTGGTGCATGTTATAGTCTTCGAGTTAATCTCAATAAGTCATACATCTTTTCTTCAAATTTTGTTTCGAATAGAAGAAGGATAAGGTTGACAAATGTTTTGAGGTTGAGAATTGGTGATATTTTGCCAACATATCTTGGTATACCATTAGGTACTAAATTACGATCTAATGTCTCTTGGGACCCGATTATCACTAAAATGGAATATAAATTGTCTAGATAGAAAAATAAAATAATCTCGAGAGGGGGTTTGCTAATCCTCATTAAGAGTGTACTGTCATCTATGCCCACATATATGATGTCGTTATTCATTCTATACAAGAGTGAGGCGATGAAAATGGTGAGAATAATGTGTAAATTTCTATTGGAATCTTCTAACTCTTCATTTTTTCATCTAGTTAGTTGGGGTAATGTTAAATGTTTTAAAGATCAAGGAGGTCTAGATATCCGAGATCTGATTTCTTTTAATAAAACTCTTCTATCAAAATGGTGTAGTAAATTTGCAATGGAGTCAAATAGTCTTTGGACATAGATAATCAGATGTAAGTATGGTAATGATATGTCTGGTTGGTTTACCAAAATTTCTAATTATCCAGCAGGGAGTAACATTTGGAGGGGAATTTATCTTATATGGAAAAGTTTTGGTGAGTAGTCTAAATTCATTATAAGGGATGATTCTTCGATTAGATTTCGGGACGACATTTGGTGTAGTGTCAAAAATCTAGCTATGACGTATCCTGAGCTTGCTTTCATTGTTATATGTAGAAATGTCATAGTTAAGGACATATTTGATCCTCGGTCTAGTGGTTTCGTTGGCCGAATTAGATATAGAAAGAGATTAAACATTATGGAGACTTCGTCCTATAATAGAGTTTTACTTATGTTAGGACGCAAATAAATGCCACCTTATAAATATATAAGACATTATATGTTGGCAGGATATGAATTGTTTCCAGTGGGATATTGTTAAAAGTTGTTCTCAACGATGATTCCATATATTTTTTATTGGAAAAACTTTGGAGTCAAAGATTAAATCCAAGCTCTCGTTCTTTGGATGAAGCGTTATTCATGGTGAAATTCTAACAGATGATATAAAAATGAAACAAGGTTGTATTATGGCTAATTGTTTTCGTATGTGTCAAGAAGAGGTTGAATCAGCAAACTTACTTTTGCATTGTCGATAGATGATAGTATTTGAAGTCTTTTGTGGAGTATTACTGGGATTCATTGAGTGACGTTCGAGTCCTTCCTAAATCATCCTTTGTTTTTTTTGGGGGGAAAACGACTTAACGTCATTTCATTAAAAATTCCAAAAATGAGAAAAAAAACCACGAGTTTAAGAGATCATTCTAGACAGGCCTAGAATGATTTTGAAGTCGTAACATACTGAGTAAAAGCTAGAAAGCTAAAAACGAAAATGAATTATTTGATTACAATGTTTTCAATTCTAGTGAGTTTAAAAAATGGTAAATTCCAATTCCTACAGATATTCCAGTTCTGCTCCGTGCTTGGAATTCATGTCCACGTTCCCGCGAGGGCGCTGCAATCCGATACAATATCTTTCCATAACTCTTCAACGCTCCTGTGGGTTCTGTCATATACTCTTACATTCCGTTCTTACCAAATGTTATACACCACTGCTCCAAAGTCGCACTTGAACACGCTTGTTGTAAATCTATTTCCCTTGCTTTGAGTAGTGTTGCATCCTTTGTTTTACATAGAAGAACAGTTGAGATGATTAGATCCAAACCAACTTAATTTAGTGCAAAGACACGTGTTCACAATGAAGTTGAGTCATAGAAAGTCATGATGAAATAAATTATTGAGTAAACTTGAAATAGATATTCAAAGGATGATTCCTTAATTCTAGAAAACCTATTCAATAATCCACATAATACAAAATTCTCATGTTCTTCAAACAATGTCGTGACAAGAAATGTCATAATAAAAAAAATCAAAGAAAAATTTAGAGGAAACTCATCTAAGAAAATGGTATCCTCGAAAGTCTAAGTCGAGATTCTTGAATATGTTGAAGTCTACAAAATTTGCTCTTGAATATTGGTTGGTGTCTCTTGAATTTGTTGAGTCCCTAAGTCAATTTATATTTCTTACAGCCATGATTTTATCTATATTTTGCGACAATAATTAGTTGAGTATTGTCAACAATTAGTTATCCACTTTATATCAATCATTAGTACAATCCACTTTATATCAATCACTAATACAATCTGTGTATCCGGTAAAACAAAACAGTATTTAAAATAAGGCAAAACAAACCAGACCTAATAAAAAAACATTATTTTACATTAGGTCAAGTAATTTAAACTCTAGCTATTCTTAGAGAACTTAAGAGACGATCAACTAATTATTCCTTCTTTGAAGATTAATTTGGTAAAATTTGAATATAAAATCGTTATTTTTCATTTATCTGAATATGATTAATGAGAAACTTTTAAAACAAAACATTTTTAAAGTAAATAAGTTTATTATAAATTTACAATCTTTTTTAGTTAAAAGGTATATTTTTATTGTTATTCTATGTTGTTTTGTATTATTCTGAACATAATATTAGCTTTTTTTAATTTGATATCAACTAAATGACACAAACAACATTTTCACATTTATTGTATTCATTAACTCAATTTTATAAAGGAGGGCATAAAAATCAAGATAAAAATTTCATTAAACACCCACATTACATTAGAAATTATCATTTAGTTTGAAGTAATTGTCATTAACTCTTTACTAATATAAATAACTTTTTGATTGAAAATATAAAGAGAGAAAGTTAGAGATATAAATATTAAAATTTAAAATTATGGACATAGGAATGACATTCAACACTTTTTCTACTTACTTTTTTTTTTTACATGAGATTCCACTATTAGGTCCAAATTTTAACTAAAGTCATTTTTCGCATCTCTTTTTACTTCAACTATTTGAGTGAATTAAGAATAACAGGGAACACTTAAATTAAATCTAATTAATTAAAAACATTTTGATGTACCATCTTTGTACGTCAAAACCAAAAACATAAATATTTGCTTCAAATCCTAAATCATATTATTTCATATCAACCTACACTACATTTCTAATCAATACATACCCACTGCCACGCCCATTTTGAATTAAGAAAACACCATTACAGAATTATGTATAATAAGAATGAATCATATTAATACTTAAGAGATTTAAATGTCTCCGCTATGCCTCAAACAATCATCCACAAATTAAGTCCAAGATTGATAGAAGAGCTCTCAAGTACATTTTTCTTTATTTTAGCAAAAAAAAGTAATTTTTATTGGTCAAAATGCTTATAGCCTTATAGGCTATGTTTTTCAAGAAGATGAAAAAGTTATTTTTATAATATATCTTTAATATTAAAAGAGAAAAAAGAGGAAAAATAATATTAATAATAAAATATTATTAAATATAAAAAATGGGGGCACTATAAAAGTGGGGGCCCTATGCAAGTGCATTGGTTGCCTTACTCTAGGGCCGGCCCTGCTTATAGGCTATGTTTTTCAAGAAGATGAGAGCTCCTAAACCAGCCATTATTATTTCAAAAATATATACCGAATAATTTGAATGTCAACTTAACAAATTTCAAAATTTAATATTGAAACTCTCAAGCTCTTACATTCTCCAACATCTGTCAAATTATGGGCATATAGAATGATAAAATATGGAATTTAGATTCACTACTGATTCAGGCTAACTAAATGACCATTGGAACTGTTGCAAAGAAATCCAACTGATTTCTGATTGTATATATTTATCAGAATTGCAGGCTGACACAACAAATATATGCAGCCATGGAGATATACAAGGCCGAAATCTATATTTGTGTGTTGTATTCAAGTATCTCCAAGTAGAATTCTCCAATACAGGTTTTGGATTTGATAAAAAGTAATGAATATATCTAAAATCTTGCAATAAAGATCTACCAGCAGGCACTGGAAACACTGGACCCTTCTCACCTTTCCGCCCTTGAGGCTTCTTCTTCTTCGTCTGGCATGTGATAGAGATCGGACTGGGGAATGAAACGAAATCAATGGGCATCGTTGTTGGATAGAACAGATTGGTTATATCCTCCAATGGCTTCCTAATAAACTTCCTCTTCATTTTGGGTGACACTGACCCACTTGAATCTACTCTCTTCGAACAGAGATATTCTCTTTGTTGTTGTTTCTGCAATGCAATGAAAGACCCATTCTGATTGTGATTCTATTTTGAATAAAGAGACGTTTAATTCATATCTATATAACTGGGTGTGTATAAGTAATCCAATGAGGGAAGTTGGAGAAGAAATTAGGGTTTTCAAGGTTCAAATTAAAATTTTCAAATTGGTTGATAGGGAGGGAAGCAATTTTTTCATAATAATGGGTTATGGAAACTTGAAATTGAGCGGTATTCATTTAAAAAAAATTCTAATTTTGCTCATTTCTTTTCTCTCATCTCTCTAATGACAAATATGTCAAAATAATAATTATTCATAATTTACCAAAACATAAATTCATACAATATTTCTAATTAGTCAAAAATAATTTAAATAAGATTTTGTGTACTTCTAAATATATTAAATAAGATGCTATACATATTTAAAAAAATCAAATCAGTCAACTTTTCTATAAAAAAGAATAAGCATAATAAAATGGAATTTAAATTGTAGATATTCAAATCAATAAAATATTAATGTTAAAAATACAAATTTGTATGATCATAACTGTTTGTATTGATTTCCTTTCGAGGGTGCAAACTTGGTTGATTAAAATGTGAGTCACATTCTTCCAAAATGTTTGTTAAATTTAAAGATTTATAGATAATGTTTAAAAGTTAGTTTATAGGGGACCGTGATTGCTTTCGATCTAAGGTAGATATTTTATGATATAAGATCAAAGTTATTGATAGGTCTGGTACCACGTGAGTTGTTGGATTTGAGATTTGCTCTCCAATTAATTTGATTAGTGTGTTGTTATCTCTATTCAAGGAAGAGGAAATCGGGGCTCGTCGGCGTAGTATGGCCACCTAGTTAAAATACGGTGATAAGAACACAAAGTTCTTTCATAGTGTTTCAAATGCTCGGGCTAGAAATAATGCGATTAATTCTATCTCGGTTCTTGGGGTTACTAATGAGAGTGAGACAGCTATTTCCGCAAATATTATCCAAATTTATAATAATCTATTTCTCGAACCGTTTATCGATAGAATAAAATTAGACGACATAAACTTTGTGGCTATTAGTTATGAGCAAAAGTGTATTCTTGAGAGACACTTTACGGTGCAAGAGGTGGAAAATGATATTAATGTGTGCGGGTAGCGGTTGTTTCACTTTGGCTTTTTTTTAAGTGTGGACCTTCCTTAAGGGGTATGTTATGGCGACTATTGAACATTTTCATTATTTCTCCTCTTTGACAAAAGTTGTAATTCTACCTTAATTGTTCTAATCCGCAATGCTTCAGGACTATAGACTTAAAATATTTCAGGCCTATAAGTTTAGTCAGTCTTTTTACAAGATTATTTCAAAATGTTTGGCAAACAGGTTTCGTGTTGTGTTAGAATCAATTATATTTATTAACCAAGGGACATTTATTAAAGGGCGTCAAATCTTTTATGCGGCATTGATTGCCATTGAGTGCATTGATTCATCTAACTCGAATGGTGCTCAATGCGTTTTCGTCAAACTTGATATTTAAAAAGCTTATTATCATGTTAACTGGGGTTTTCTCTTCGATGTCATGGCTAGGATGGGAATGGGAAAAAAGTGGATCAAGTAGATACAATTTTTTATTTCCACGGCTAAATTTTATGTTATAGTGAATGGTAGTTCTCAAAATTTTTTCGAGAGTTCGAGGGGATAAGGCAGGGCGACCCATTGTCTCCCTTTTTGTTTTTCGTTGTCATGGAAGATCTTTCTAGGATCATGATTTTCGCTGAAAATAACTAACTTATCCATGGGGTTGATTGCAGATTGAGGAGAGTTATGTTTTCTATTTCTCACTTGTTATTTGTTGATGATACACTTTGTATGATTCAAGTATCCCAAAGAAATATCAAGAACATCCGTGATATTTTTTGGTTATTTGGCGCTTTCTTCTCTAACTTGGCAAATCTGAATTTTTTTTCTCTAATTTTGTGTCGGCTAGAAGAAGATCTCATTTGGCGGGTATTTTTGGAATTGACATTGGATGCTTTCCAACCACGTATATTGGTCTTCCACTAAGTGAAAAGGCTCGATCTAAAGTACCTTGGGAGCCAATTATCTCTAAGACGGAAAAAAATCTCTATCTAGAAAAACAAGTTGATCTTTAAGGTAGGTCATATATTTCTCATCAAGAAAGCGTAGAATTTATGCCTACTTACATGATGTCATTAGTTGTGATTCCTAAAAGTGTGGTAGTAAAAATGGGTACGGTGTTGATGTGTAATTTTTTTTGGAATTAAAGAAGAACTAGCATGACACCCTAAAACATGCCCCCTATTAAACTCAAAATGCTTCTAGATGAAATTAAACCCCGTGACTTTTTGGTCTCATAAACCGACTCTTACTACTAGGCTACCTTGGTGGGGTCTAATGTAATAAATTTTTATGAGGGTATTCTTAGTCTTCGTTTTCACATCTTGTTAGTTGAGACAAAGTAAAAATGCACAAATATGAAGGAGGTTTGAGTTTTCATAACCTATGTATTTTTAATAAGGTTTTATTGTCAAAGTGTTGTGCACATTTTGGTTCGGAATAGGGAAGCTTTTGGTAAATATGATCATAAGAAAATATGATTGGATTGGTCTGGTTGATTTGCAAAAATATCCAATCGCTCGTGAGATGTAGCATGTGGAAAATTTATGTGAACATGTCTTGTTTTACTGTGGGTGTGTGGTGACAGTTCATCTATCAATTTTTAGGAGAAGCATGGGGTGTGGGGTAAGAGTTTTGTTGTTCTCTTTCCCGTGCTGGCCTCTATTACTATTTGTTATAAATGCCACAGTCAAAGATATGCACGACCATCGAATCTCAAGGGTTTGCACATCGTATCAGATATAGAAGAATGTTATCATTTGAAAAAACGTTTTCTCATAATAGATTGTTATAATTAGTGTCCAACAAAGAAGTGTCCTCCCTTGAACATGATACGCTGCGATAGAGAAATTTGTATAAGCTTGTTGTGGGACATTGTTATTATCTATTTGATAAAGTTGTTCCAACTGAGTTGTGTTGGAAGAAATTATGGGAGTCTAAGATTCCCAATGAATCTCTTTTTTCGGGTGGAGTGCGATCCACGGTGGTATTCTAACTGATGATAGATGTATGGTGCAAGGGTCTTATCTTTAGTTAGTCTATGTCGTATGTGTCATAAGAGTGTGGAGACGACCTCTCGTCTCCTTTTACATGTAAATGTGTCACTAGTATTGGAGTATTACTGGTATACTTGGGTTATGTCGAGAACTATTGGTGCGTGTGGGAAATGTGGATTTGATGGCAGCTAGATTTGTGGGCCTAAAATGGGTTTATATCCCATTATTTTCTAGTGAGTAATTTGGTTGGAGAGGAATGTAGCATCTTAAACAATCTCAAACGACATTACGATCTTTCATAATGCTATCTCCTTACATTATATGGGGTTGTGGGAAGCCGACAAATTCAGTTGGAGAGCTCATTGCCATTTTGAAAGATCTTTTTACACGTTACTTTATATTATTTGTGTGAGTTTTTCAATAATTTATAATTTTGTCGTTGTGGGTTTAAACGGCTATCCTTTTATAATATATTTTAGAATCATTCAAAAAAAAATAAATGATACTTATATAAAAAATTTATAAGAATTGAAGACCATATTTGTTAAAAAAAATTAATAATAATAATTTTTTCATACAAACTTCTCATTATGTTTTATAAAAAAAATTCATTATTATGTATATCAAAATTATTAAGTAAATATTTATTTGTAAAATATTAGTTATTTAAGTAAGTGACTTAATTAAATAAATGATTAAATTTAAAATCATAAAATAAAAATAATTTGTAAACATGTAAGTTGTAAAAAAAAAATAAATATTAAAAGTTTATTTAAATTTGACTCGTTAACCTAATTTGAAATGGTTTTAGAATTTTATGAATAAAGTCCAAATTTTAATTAATCGGAGATTATACCTTAATTAACTATTATACAATTAATTAATTGATTTTAGGTAAATCATATCTTGTAACATAACTAACAGGGTAGTAATATATTTATATGTGAAACTAATTATACTACTCATTTTTTATTATCCAACTTTTTTATTAAAATATTGAATTGAGATTCACTATTGATTCAAGCTAACTAAATGACCATTTAGAACTGTTTGCAATAGAATTCCAACTGATTTCTGATTGTATATATTTATCGAATTGCGCAGGGAGATATACAAGGCCGAAATCTATATTTGTGTGTTGTATTCAAGTATCTTCAAGTAGAATTCTTTAATATAGGTTTTGGATTTGATAAAAAGTACTGAAGCTATCTAAATTTTTCACTAAGATCTACCGGTAGGCACTGGAAACACTTGACCCTTCTCAACTTCTCGCCCTTGAGGCTTCTTCTTCTTCGTCTGGCATTGGTATAGAGATCGGACTGGGGAATGAGACGAAATCCATGGGCATCGTTGTTGGATAGAAGAGATTGGTTATATCCCTCCAATGGCTTCCTAATAAACTTCTTCTTCATTTTGGGCGAAACTAACCACTTGAATCTACTCTCTTCGACCGGAGAGGTGAAATATTCTCTTTGTTGTTGTTTCTGCAATGCAATGGAAGACCCATTCTGATTGTGATTCTATTTTGAATATACAGACGTTTCATTCATATCTATATAACTGGGTGTGTTTATGTAAGCCAATGAGGACGTTGGAGAAGAAATTAGGGTTTTCAAAGTTCAAATTAAAATTTTCAAATTGGTTGCTAGGGAGGGAAAACAATTTTTTCATGATATATGAGTTATTGGAAACTTGAAATTGAGCGGTAGAATTTAAAAAAAAAATCTTATTTTGCTCATTTCTTTCTCTATCTCTCCAATGACAAATATGTCAAAATAATAATTATAATAATTTACCAAAACATAAATTCATACAATCTTGCTAATTAGTCAAAATAATTTAAATAAGAGTTCGTGTACTTCAAATATATTATATAAGATGCTACGCATATTTAAAAATCAAATCATCATCTATTCTATAAAAAAAGAATAAGCATGATAAAATGGAACTTAAATTGTAGATATTCAAATCAATAAAATATATTTAGGTTAAAAATACAAAATTTGTATGATCATAACTGTTGTATTGATTTTCCTTTCCAGGGTTCCAAACTTAGTGGGTGAACCAAGTGAAATGTGGGTCACCTCCTTCAAAATGTTTTGTTAAATTTATAGATTTTCAGAAACTGTTTAAAAGTTAGTTGTAGGGGACCGTGATTGTTTTTCGATCAAACGTAGATACTTTAATCATTGATGAGGCTGAAGAGGTGCGGTGAGTTGTTAGATTCTGAGATTAGCTCTCGAATTATTTGATTAGTGTCTTGTTAACTATATTCAGGAAGATGAAATGGGGCTCGTCAGACTAGTGGGGCTACCTAATTAAGATACGGTGATAAGAATACAAGTTTTTTCATAGTGTTTCGAATGCTCGGGTCTAGAAATAATTCATTTGATTCTATCTTCGTTCTCAGGGTTACTAATGAGAGTGAGACAGCTATTTCCGCAAACATTATCCAGTTTTATAAACATATATTTTTCGAACCGTTTATCGATGAATATAAATTAGACGACATAAACTTTGTGGCTATTAGTTCTGAGCAGAAGTGTATTCTTATGAGACACTTTACGGTGCAAGAGGTGGAGATGATATTAATGCGTTGCGGGTGTAGCGATTGTTTCACTTTGGCTTTTTTTTTTAAAGTGTGGACCTTCCTTAAGGGGTATGTTATGGCGGATATCTAACATTTTCATTATTTCTCCTCTTTCGACAAAAGTTGTAATTCTACCTTAATTGTTCTAATACGCAATGCTTCAAGACTATAGACTTAAAATATTCCAGACCTATAAGTTTAGTCACGTCTTTTTACAAGATTATTTCAAAATCTTTGGCAAACAGGTTGCGTGTGGTGTTAAAATCAATTATATTTATTAACCAAGGGACACTTATTAAAGGGCGTCAAATCTTTTATGCGGCATTGATTGCCATTGAGTGCATTGATTCATCTAACTCGAATGGTGCTCAATGCGTTTTCGTCAAACTTGATATTTAAAAAGCTTATTATCATGTTAACTGGGGCTTTCTCTTCGATGTCATGGCTAGGATGGGAATGGGCAAAAAGTGGATCATGTGGATAAAATTTTGCATTTTCACGACTAAATTTTATGTTATAGTGAATGGTAGTTCTCAAGATTTTTTCAAGAGTTCAAGGGGATAAGGCAGGGCGACCCATTGTCCCCCTTTTTGTTTTTCATTTGTCAATGAAGCTCTATCTAGGATCATGATTTTCGGCTGAAATAACTGACTTATCCATGGGGTGACTTGCAGATCGAGGAAAGCTATGTTTTCTATTTCTCACATGTTATTTGTTGATGATACGCTCTTTATGATTCAGGTATCCCAAAGAAATATCAAGAACATCCGTGATATTTTTGGTTATTTGGAGCTTTCTTCTCTAATCTTGGCAAATTTGTAATTTTTTTCTCTAATTTTGTTGTCAGCTAGAAGAATATCTCATTTGGCGGGTATTTTTGGAAATTAACATTGGATGTTTTTCGACCACGCTACGTTGGTCTTTCACTAGGTGCAAAGGCTCGATTAAAGTAATTCTTGAGAGCCAATTATCTCTAAGATGGAAAAAAATCTCTATTCTGGAAAAGCAAGTTTATCTTTAAGGTAGGTAATATGGTCCTCATCAAGAGCGCGTTAGAATTTATACCTACTTACATTGATGTCATTAGTGTTATTCCTAAAAGCTGTGATAGTAAAAATGGGTGTTGATGTGTATTTTTTTTAGAATTAAAGATAAATTGCATGACCACCCTAAGCCATGCCCCCCTCTTAAACTCAAAACGCTTCAAGATGGAATTAAACCCTGTGAATTTTGGTCTCATAAACCGACTCTTACTACCTAGGCTACATTGGTGGGGTCTGATGTGTAAATTTCTATGATGGTCTTCTAAGTCTTCGTTTTCACATCTTGTTAGTTGAGACAAAGTAAAAAATGCACAAATATGAAAGAGGTTTGAGTTTTCATACCTATGTATTTTTAATAAGGCTTTATTGTCAAAGGGTTGTGCACGTTTTGGTTCAGAATAGGGAAGTCTTTAGGTAAATAGGACTCATAAGAAAATATGGATTGGATTGGTTTAGTTGATTTACAAAAATATCCAATTTCCCCGTGAGATGTAGCATGTGAAGTGGCATATCAATCATGTGGAAAAAGTATTGTTAATATCTTTGTTTTATTGTGGGTGATAGTTCATCTATCGGTTTTTGGGAAAATGCATGGTGTGGGGGTAAGAGTTTTATTGTTCTCTTCTCCGTGTTGGCCTTTATTACTATTTGTACAAATGCCACAGTCAAAGATATGTACGACCCATCAATCTCGTATGTTTGCACATTGTAATCACATATAGGAAGAAGGTTATCCATTTGAAAAAAGTTTTTCTCATAATAGATGTTATAATTAGTGACCAAGCAATAGAGGTGTCTCCCTTGAACCATGATACGCTGCGATAGAGAAATTTGTATAAGTTTGCTTGGGACATTGTTAATTAACTATTTGATAAACGTTGTTCCAACCGAGCTGTGCTGGAAGGAATTATGGGAGTCTAAGATTCCCAATGAGATCTCTTTTCTCGGGTAGAGTGCGATCTCATGGTGTATTTTAACTGATGATAGATGTATGCGTAATGGGTCTTATCTTAGCTTAGTCTACGTCGTCTGTGTCTTAAGAATTTGGAGACGACCTCTCATCTCCTTTTACATTGTAAATGTATCGTAGTATTTGGAGTATACGGTATATAAATTGGGTTATGTCGAGAACTATTGGTGCGTGTTGGGAAATGTGGATTGAGGCATCTAGATTGTGGGCCTGAAATGGGGTTATATCCCATTATTTTAGTGAGTATTGGTTGGAGAGGAATGGTTAGAATCTTAAACAATCTCAAACGACCATTGAAAATCTTTCATAATGCTATAATCCTAACATTATATGAGGTTAATGTGGGCAGTAAGCCGACAAATTCAGTTGGAGAGCTCAGTGCCATTTTGAAAGAGCTTCGCTACACATTAATTTTAGATTATTTGTGTGAGTTTTTCACTAAATTTAATTGCTTTTGTCGTTGTGTGTAAACGACTATCAATTTTATAATATAATTTTATGAATCATTCAAAAAAAAATTAATGATACTTCTATAAAAAAATATACTGATACTAAGAAAATGAAGATTCCGGATTTGTTAAAAAAAAAAATAATAATATAGATTTTTTTCACAAAATTCTCATTATCTATTATAAAAACTCATTATTATGTATGTTAAAATTATAGAGTAAATATTTATTTACAAACATATTAGTTATTTAACTAAGTGACTTAATTAAATAAATGATAAATTAAATACATAAAATAAAAATAATTGTAAACCTGTAAAGTGTAAAAAAAACTATATATTAAAAGTTATCTAAATTTGACTAGTTAACCTAATTTGAAAATGATTTAGAATTTGATGAAGTCCAAAATTTTAATTAATTGGACATTATACCTTGATTAACTATTATTACAATTATTAATTGATTTTAGGTAAATCATATCTTGTACATAACTAAAGATAGTAATATATTTATATGTGAAACTAATTATGCTACTCATTTTTATTATCCAACTTTTTTTATTAAAATATTGAATTGAGATTCACTAAATAACCATTAGAAACTGTTTGCAATGAAATCCAACTGATTTCTGATTGTATATATTTATCGAATGGCAATGGAGATATACAAGGCCGAAATCTATATTTGTGTGTTGTATTCAAGTATCTTCAAGTAGAATGTCTTTAATATAGTTTTGGATTTGATAATAAACGGTAATGAAGTCTATCTAAATCTTTCAAATAAAGATCTACCGGTAGGCACTGGGAAAACACTGGCCCCCTTCTCACCTTTTCCGACCTGAGGCTTCTTCTTCTGCGTGCTGGACAGTGTGATAGAGATCGGACTGGGGAAGAGACGAAAATCAATGGGCATCCGTTGTTGATAGAAGAGATTGGTTATACTCCCAATGGCTTCCTAATAAACTTCTCTTCATTTTGGGCCCGAAACTACCCACTTGAATCTACTCTCTTCGAACCGGAGAGGTAGAAATAGTCTCTTTGTTGTGTTTCTGCAATGCAATGGAGGATGACCCATTCCTGATTGGGATCTATTTTGAAATAACAGACGTTTCATTCTATCTATATAACCTGGGTGTGTTGTATTGTAAGCCAATGAGGGAAGTTGGAGAAGAAATTAGGGTTGCAAAGTTCAAATTAAAATTTTCAAATTGGTTGCTAGGGAGGGAAGCAATTTTTTCATGATAATGAGTTATGGAAACTTGAAATTGAGCGGTATTCATTTTTAAAAAATTCTAATTTTGCTCATTTCTTTTCACTTATCTCTCCAATGACAAATATGTCAAAATAATAAATATTAATAATTTACCAAAACATAAATTCATACAATCTTGCTAATTAGTCAAAAATAATTTAAATAAGATTTCGTGTACTTCAAAATATATTATATAAGATGCTATGCATATTTAAAAAATCAAATCACTCAACTAGTCTATAAAAAAAGAATAAGCATGATAAAATGGAACTTAAATTGTAGATATTCAAATCAATAAAATATATTAAGGTTAAAAATACAAATTTGTATGATCATAACTGTTTGTATTGATTTCCTTTCCAGGGTCCAAACTTGGTGGGTGAACCAAGTGAAATGTGGGTCACATCATTCTAAAATATTTGTTAAATTTATAGATTTTCGGAAACTGTTTAAAAGTTAGTTTGTAGGGGACCGTGATTGTTTTCAATCAAAGGTAGATATTTTGTGCTATAAAATCAAAATTATTGATGAGGCTGAAGAGGTGCGTGAGTTGTTAGATTCTGAGATTAGCTCTCGAATTAATTTGATTAGTGTCTTGTTAACTATATTCAAGGAAGATGAAATTGGGGCTCGTCAGAGTATTGGGGCTACCTAATTAAGATACGGTGATAAGAATACAAAGTTCTTTCATAGTGTTTCGAATGCTCGGGCTAGAAATAATGCGATTGATTTTATCTCCGTTCTCGGGGTTACTAATGAGAGTGATGCAGCTATTTCCGCAAACATTATTCAGTTTTATAATTATATATTTCTCAAACTATTTATCGGTAGGATAAAGTTAGACAACATAAACTTTGTGGCTATTAGTTCTGAGCAAAAGTGTATTCTTGAGAGACACTTTACGCTGCAAGAGGTGGAAGATGATATTAATGTGTGCGGGTAGCGATTGTTTCATCTTGGCTTTTTTTTTTTAAAAAAGTGTGGACCTTCCTTAAGGGGTATGTTATGGCGGCTACTGAACATTTTCATTGTTTCTCCATTTTCGATAAAAGTTGGAATTCCACCTTAATTGTTCTAATCCGCAATGCTTCAGGACTATAGACCTAAAATATTTTAGGCATATAAGTTTAATCACGTCTTTTTACAAGATTATTTCAAAATATTTGGCAAACAGGTTGTGTGTGGTGTTAGAATTAATTATATTTATTAACCAAATGACATTAATTAAACGACGTCAAATCCTTGATGCGACATTGATAGCCAATGAGTGCATTGATTCAACTAACTCGAATGGTGCTCAATGCGCCTTCGTCAAACTTGATGTTTAAAAAGCTTATGATCATGTTAACTAGGACTTTCTGTTCGATGTCATGACAATGATGAGAATGGGAGAAAAGTGGATCTCGTGGATAAAATTTTGCATTTCTACGAAAAAATTTTATGTAATAGTGAATGGTAGTTCTCAAGATTTTTTTGAGAGTTCGAGGGGATAAGGCAGGGCGACCCATTGTCCCTCTTTTTGTTTTTCATTGTCATTAAACTCTTCTAGGATGATTATCTTCGCTGAAAATAACTGACTTATACATAGGGTTGATTTCGGATCGAGGAGAGTTATGTTTTCTATTTCTCATTTGTTATTTGTTGATGATACGCTCTGTATGATTCAGATTTCCCAAAGAAATATCAAGAACATTCGTGATATTTTGTGGTTATTTGGCGCATTCTTCTATAATCTTGACAAATCTGAAATTTTCTTCTCTAATTTTGTGTTAGCTAGAAAAGATCTCGTTTGATGGTTATTTTGGGAATTGACATTGGATTTTTCCAGTCACGTACCTTGGTCTTCCATTAGGTGCAAATGCTCGATATAAAGTATCTTGGTAGCCAATTATCTCTAAGATGTAAAAAAATCTCTATCTGGAAAAACAAGTTGATCCTTAAGGTATGATATATAGTTCTCATCAAGAGCGCGTTTGTATATATGTTTACTTACATGATGCCATTATTTGTGATTCCAAAAAGCGTGGCAGTAAAAATTGAGTGTTGATGTGTAATTTTTTTTTTTGAGAATTAAAGAAGAACTAGAATGACACCCACATGCATGACCCCCTCTTAAACTCAGAATGCTTCCAGATGGAATTGAACCCGTGACTTTTTGGTCTCTTAAACCGATTTTACCACGGGCTACCTTGGTGGGGTCTGATTTATAAAGTTGTTTTTATGGGGTCTTCTAAGTCTTCGTTTTCACATCTTGTTAGTTGATACAAAGTTAAAATGTACAGTAGGAAGGAGGTTTTTCATTACCTATGTACTTTTATAAGGCCTTATTGACAAATGTGTGCACGTTTTAGTTCAGAATAGAGAAGTCTCTAGGTAAATATGATCATAAGCAAATATGGATTTGATTGGTCTTGTTGATTTACACAAATATCCAATCGCCCTGTGAGATGTACTATGTGGAGTGACATATCAATCATTTGGAAAGTTATCGTAACATTCTTTGTTTACCGCGGGTGATCATCGCTCTCAAGGGTTTGCACATTTTATCAGATATAGGAAGGAGGTTATCATTTTGAGAAAGGTTTTCTCATAATTGATTGTACGTTATGATTAGTGGCCAACAAGAGGTGTTTCGTTGAACTATGATACGATGCGATTGAGAAATTTGTATAAGTTTGATTTGGGACATTGTTATTATCTATTTGATAAAGTCGTTCTAATTGTGTTGTGCTGGAAGAAATTATGGAAGTCTAAGATTTTCACTAGGATCTTTTTTTCGAGTGAACTGCGATCCACGTGGGTATTTAATTGATGATAAATGTATGCGCAAAAGTTTTATCCTAGTTAGTTTATGTCGTCTGTGTCTTAAGGATATGGAGACGACCATCATCTTCCTTAATTTACATTGTAAAAGTGTCGCTAGTATTGAAGTATTACTGGTATTCATTGGGTTATGTCGGAAACTGTGCGTGTTGGAAATTCAAACAATCTCAAACGACCATTGCGAATTTTTCATTGAGACAACTAATATTTGGAGTATTACTGATATGATTGGGTTATGTCGAAACTGTGATATTATTGGCCGAAATCTATATTTGTGTGTTGTATTCAAGTATCTCCAAGTAGAATTCTCCAATACAGGTTTTGGATTTGATAAAAAGTAATGATGCTATCTAAAATCTTCAATAAAGATCTACCGGGCAGGTACTGGAAAACACTGGACCCTTCTCACCTTTCCGCCCTTGAAGTTTCTTCTTCGTCGTCTGGCAAGTGATTAGAGAATCAGATTGGGGAAATGAGACGAGATCAATGGGCATCGTTGTTGGATAGATGAGATTGGTTATATCCTCCAATGGCTTCCTAATAAACTTCTTCATTTTGGGAGACCTAACCCACTTGAATCGACTATCCTTGATCGGAGAGGTGAGATATTCTCTTTGTTGCTGATTCTGCAATGCAATGGAAGACCCATTCTAATTCTTATTCTGAATAAACAGGCATTCATCCATATCTATTTAAGTGGGTGTGTTTATGTAAGCAAGGGAGGGAAGTTGGAGAAGAATTAGAGTTTTCAAAGTTCACAATTACAATATTTTCAAATTGGTTGCGAGTTTAAGATCTTGGAGGGAAGCAAAGTTTTCATGATAATGGGTTTTGGAAACTTGAAATTAAGCGCGCATTCATTTTACAAAAGTTTTTCTATTTTGCTCTATTCTTTTCTCTAATGACTAATATGTAAAAAAAAATCCTTCTTTACCGAAACTTAAATTCATACAATCTTGCTAATTAGTCAAAATATATTAAATAATACATGTACATATATTCAAATCACTCAACTTTTTCTATAAAATAATAAGGATGATAAATGGTAGTTCAATTTGCAGATTTTAAATCAATAAAATTATTAAGGTTAAATATTTTTAATGAACAAGTAAATACTTACGTTTTTTATAAAATTTTCGTACCAATGTGTTTTTGAAAATTTATTTTTCTTTCACTCTTTTATATTTATTTTAAAATTTTTAAAATACATAAAATATTTAAATAAATGTAACAAATATTTTGCTAATTATTTTATTTTTATTTTTTTATATATTTAAGTTAAATAAATAATTTTTGGGATAAAATGTACCACATTTCATCCTAAATTATTTATTTTAATGCTTTTAATTTTTCTAAAATTAATTAAGATAAAATGAGTACACATCTATTTCAAATTATTTTATTTATTTTATTTATTTTATTTGGCCATTATTTTTAATTAATTAAGTTTCATTTATCACATTAATTAACCTAATTAATTGTTTAATTAGGCTTGGTCTTGGGTTAATTATTTTTGATTTTATTTATTTTAAAAAAAATAAATAAATATTTTAAAATTTATAAACTGGGTATATAAAATTTATTTTATTTTTGGTATGTAGATTTTTAGTGATTACAAGTTCGGTCATATTTTTTTTTCACAAAATTTCCTACTACTATTAACTTTTCTTCAATATTCATTAAACACGAAATTAAATTTAAACTAATATCTTCTTAATCGAATTTTGGTGAAATAATCTGAGTTCTTTCTGAGGCAATCATGTTAAAGTAATGATATTTACTCTATCTTACTTGTTTTCTAAAATTCTTAGTATTTTTTTAAAATAACATTCCCAGTCAAAGATAATGTTTTTGCAAAGTTTTCTTCACAACATTGTTTTTATTTAGTTTTTGTAAGAGAGGTGAAAGACTCGTTCTTTCTCTCAAAATATAAAAATTTTATAAACATCTAACCAAACCTCAAAGGAGATTGCCTGCATATCTTCCATTACAGAAGAATTAAGTAGGTACGTACTTACATTACATTAATGTTGACAATCCATATGAGATTACGATTATTACATGTTGTACCAGCCAATATAAATAATATGGGTATAAGAAAAATGTTCTTACTAAGCATATAGATAGATGGAATATATAGCTTGAATGTTAACTTCAGAAACTTTCAAATCTGCATGGAGAAAGTCTTAGATTCTCCAAACTAGTAGTCAGTTTTTTGGGGTCAAATAATAATGGTTATTCATTATATAATTGGTAAAATGTTTAAATAAATGATTAATAATTTGACAATTAGAATTATTTGCAATGAAATCAACATATGTCTGATGACAAGAGTTATGCTACAATTTAACATCATCCAATTCCAGAATGATCTTATATATTTATATTTCTGTGTTTAATTATTAGTATCTCCAAATAGAATTTCATCAAAAACAGATTTGGTACAAGTAATGAAGCTATCTGAAATCTTTAAATAAAGATCTGCCGGCAGGCACAGGAAACACTGGACCATTATCACCATTCCTCCCTTGAGGCTTCTTCTTCTTTGTCTGGCAGATGATAGAGATCGGATTGGGGAATGAGACGAGATCATTGGGCATTGTTGTTGGATAGAAGAGATTGGTTATATCCTCCAATGGCTTCCTAATGAACTTCTTCTTCGTTATGGGAGACACTAACACGCTTGAATCTACTCTCTTCGACCGGAGAGGTGAGATGTTTTCTTTGTTGCTGTTTCTGCAATGCGATGGAATACCCATTCTGATTCTGATTTTGAATAAACAAACGCTCATTCATATCTATATAACTGAGTGTCTTTATGTATGCGAAGGATGGAAGTTGGAGAAGAAATTAGGGTTTTCAAAGTTCAAAATTTCAAATTAGTTGCTAATTTTAGATCTTGGAGGGAAACAATTTCATGGGATGGGATCTGGAAATGAAATTGAGATCGTATTCATTTTACAAAAGTTTTTCTAAATTTTCTCTATTCTATTCTCTTATCTCTCTAATGACAAATATGTAAAAATAATTCATAATTTACCAAAACTTAAATTCATACAATATTGCTAATTAGTCAAAATATTCTAAATAAAATTAGTGTACTTCAAAATCTATTAAATAAGATACTATAGTTTATACATATAAAAATATTGGAAATCACTCTACCTTTCTATAAAAAGAACTATAAAAAGAACAAGGATGATAAAATTTGAGTTCAATTTTGTAGATTTTTAAATGCTAGCATTTCTTTTATGATCAATTAAATGTTTATGTTTTTATAAAAATTTGTTCGAATTTTATTTAGATAACTTATGACAAATAATGTCATAATTATATTAAATTGGTATTTATGGGTTTTAAACATTTTTGATAAAATAAATAAATGACATATATTTTATAATTAAAATAATTATGTAAGTTACATTTGACTTATCCAGCGGATTATAGATTATTTTATTTATGGTGAAAATTCAAATCGATATAAATTGCTCAACCATTATATCGATTAAATCTGAACAGGAAGCAGAATTTAAGATTTTTATATAATAAAATCCAATCTATTAGGGTCGAATTATAATTTATTCAAAGATCCATACAATTTGATTTTCACTTGGAAATATATTAATTAATGTTATTATGTACAAGATATACTAATTTGATTTTTATACAATGTTTTTGTTTAATAAAAACAATTTTGTTAAAATATTATTATTCTTTAACTTGATTTTTTTTAATTAATTATTTTCAAACATGTCTATATATCAATTATTAAAGATTTAAGTTTGCATATTCAAACAATTATTAAATCGACATAATATATGATAATTTAATCGACAGTATATAAAGTTGGATATTAGGTCTTAATATAATATAATCGATGTACTAAGACCAAATTTAAATTTATCTTAAAAACGACTTAACTCAATCAATGGGTTACCTCTAACTAATTTGTTCTTGGACGACACTTTCTTCCATCCCCTCCTTTTGGTATTTTTCTTCCAACATTTTCATCCTAAACAAAATAAAAGGTTATAAATGATTTTTTTGTAATGATATAGCAAACAGAAACTATTTAAAACTGATATGGGAGATATGAGATGAGTAATATGTTTCAAATCAATAGATGCGGAAGAGAAATAAAAAATGGAATTCAATTTGGTTTTCCTAAAACTTCCTTTGTTTCCCTAGAAGAACAGTTGAGATAATTACACTTAAATTATTGCCAAGGCACATTTATTTTCTAAACTTGAAATAGATATTCAAAATAATCTATTTCTTAATTCTAGAAATGGTAGAAACTTTCAATAATCCAGTACTATAACAAGAATTCTCAATATCGCTGTGAACATCCAAACTATTTGATCAAATGGTATCATTACTTGACAACATATATTACAATAATAAAAACTTAAAAAAAGTTCATAGGAAACTGTCTAAGAAAATGGAATCCTCATTTCTCTGATTGGGATTTCTTGTATGTTGAAATGCAGATGTAGGCATGTATCCCTTGAATCTTCGATGGTGTCTCACGAGTTTTCTCTAAGTCCTAGACTGATTTCTTAATTAAATAATGGTTATATAATTTGCAACAGTAATGTGTTGAGTATTGTCAACAAATTAGTGATAAACCTTCCAAAGAAATAAATTGTTTATATCGATTATCCTAATTAAAGTATAAATATCAAATTGGTGAGTACTTTAGTTTTTTAAAGTATCATTAATATAGACTATTGGTAAACTAATAAAAAAAATCTCTATTTTACATTAGGTCAAGTAAATTAAAAGCTTGATAAACTAACCGTTTCTTTGGGAGAGAGCATATAGAGATAGAAAATCATTAGTTATTGAAAACAAGGAGATAGGAATGACAATGATAACTTAATTGAAACTAATTAAATGAAAAACATATCTCATGGACTTGTACATCAAAACCACAAACATATATATTTGGTTCAAATGGTAAATCATATTGTTTAAGATCAACCTACTTTTCAAATGCAATTTTCTATTTTAGTGTCTACATATCTAATCAATAGATACCCACGGCCACACCCATTTTGAATTAAAAACACCATTACAGAATTATGTATAAGAATTAACCATATTAATCCTTACTTGAGAGATTTAAATGTCTATGTTATGCCTCAAACAATCATCCACATAATTAAGTCCCAGATTGATAGAAGAGCTTTCAAGTATATTTTTTTTTCAGCAAAAAAGAGATTTGGTCAAAATGCTTATATGCTATGTTTTTCAAGAAGATCATTGCTCCTAAACTATTGATTATTATGTTGGGTTTTGTTTGGGCTCCCAATTATGAAAAAGGCCTAATAGGGTTCAAGTTCACTTTTAATTCGGGTATTATATTATTTAAATGGTTATGTTATAACCTAATTGATCTAATATTTAAAGAGCGGCAACCGTCATTAAGAAGCAGAAGTCAAAAATTTAAAGAGAGAAAGAAAGAGAAAATCTTGTAACAGATTTTCGTCTACAGCCGCGCAGGTTCATCGAACTCATGATCGGAGATTCAAATGAAGTTTTTCTGGGGCTTAAATGTTCTTCCTAATTTAAGTTTTTATTTGACTTGTTTGGGACCAAAATGTTGTATCTTTTTGGGTATACCCTTTTATCTTTCTGCGGTATTAAAAAGTTGTTATACCTTGTTTTATTCCCGACTCTGATTTTTAGTGAAGTTTGAACTGGACATAAAGTCTCATGGTTTTACTCCTTGATTTGAGGAGGTTTTCCACGTAAAAATTTCGTGTGTGCATTGTGTTATTTATTTCCGCTTTTACTTGTGCTTTATTTGCTCATATGTTTTTCAATCAAATAGGGAATAAAATGTATATTTTTCCCAACAAGTGGTATCAGAGTTTGGTTAGCTGTTTATGACTTGATTGAATTATGGAGATAAACACAAGTAGGATGATTTTTCTCAATGGTTCAAATTATCAAATTTGGAAAGGAATGATGAAGGATTTGTTATTTGTTAAGGCTTTACACTTACCCGTTTTTGGTAGTGAGAAACCTGTATCCAAATCTGACGAGGAATGGAATTTTGAGCATGAACAGGTATGTGGTTTTATTCGTCAGTTTGTTAAAGAGAATGTTTACAACCACATCCAACATGAGACAAATGCACAATCTTTATGGAATAAACTTTAAAATTTATATGCTTCAAAGACTGAAAGTAATAAATTATTCTTGCTTCAGAAATTAATTCATTTGAGATATAATGATAGTGCTTCTATGGCTGATCATTTAAATGAGTTTTAGGGTTTTCTTGATCAGATGTCAGGCATGGGAATTAAGTTTGAAGATGATGTTCAAGGACTTTGGTTATTGACTACTCTAACCGATTCGTGGGAAACATTTAAGGTTTCTCTTTGTTATTATGTTGCTAATGGTGCAGTAACTCTACATATGGCCAAAGGTGGCATCATGAATGAGGAATTAAGAAGAAAATCTCAAGTGTCTTCGATAAATTCAAATGTGTTGGTTACTGAAAATAGGGGGAGACAGATGAACGGGGGTGGAAAAGACAATGCGAGACATAAGAGTCGAAGTAAGTCCAAATCCAAGTACAAATCAGTTGAATGTTATCATTGCGGTAAAAGGGGGCTCATTAAGAAAGACCGCTTTATGTTGAAACGCGAAATGTGCGGATCTAATCAAAATAAAGATGCTGGTGAAGATCGCGTGTCAATATCGACTTCAAATGATCTTGTAACTGTCCCGATGAGAATACAATTAACCTTGTATGTAATGATTCGAGTTGGGTGTTTGACACCGGAGCTTCCTTGCATGTTACGCTAAGGAAAGACTATTTTACGTCTTATACTTAAGGTGATTTTGGAGTATTGAAGATGAGTAATGACGGCTTAAGTAAGGTTATTGGTATTGGTGACGTTTGCTTGGATTCTGGTAATGGGTCAAAATTATTACTTAAGGATGTTCGACATGCTCCAGATATTAGGCTGAATTTGATATCAACTGGAAAACTTGATGATGATACTTTCACGAGTAGTTTTGGTTCTGGAAAATGGAAACTTTCTAAAGGTAACTTGCTTATAACTCGAGGAGAGAAATATTCTAATTTATATTTGATGCAAACATCGATATGCAAGGATAGTGTGAATGTTGTACGGAGTAAAAATGCCTCTAAATTATGGCACAGAAGACTTGGTCACATTAGTGAAAAGGGATTGAATCTGTTGGTTAAAAAATTCTATTTCTAGTTTGAGTGAGATCGATTTGGAGAAATATTCTCATTATGATGCTGGAAAACAAACTAGAGTATCGTTCAAAAATAATCTTCCTTCAAGAAAGTCAAAAGTCTTAGAGCTGGTGCATTCAGACGTTTGTGGTCCTTTAAAGGTATGAACTATTAGTGGTGCTCTTTATTTTGTAACGTTTATTGATGATCATTCTAGGAATCTTTGGGTATATGTTTTGAAGTCTAAAGACGAAGTTTTAGACAAGTTCAAAGAGTTCCATGCTCTTGTTGAAAGAGAGACTGGGAAGAAGATCAAGTGCATTTGTAGTGATAATGGTGGTGAATATTGTGGTCCATTTGATGCATACTGCAGACAACAAGGGATCAGACATCAGAAAACACCTCCAAAGAATCCTCAGTTGAATGGTCTTGCAGAAATGATGAATAGAACAATTGTTGAGTGGATTAGATGTTTGCTTTCAGAAGCAAAGTTATCTCAAACGTTTTTGGGTGAAACATTACTCACAGTAGTACATGTTATTAATTGAGTCCTATAGTCGCTTTGGACGGTGAAGTTCCAAATAAGGTATGGACTCGTAAAAATATTTCGTATGATAATTTACGAGTATTTGGATGCATGTTCTCTTTTCATATTACAAAGGATTAAAGATCAAAGTTGGATGTAAAGAGTTGAGAATGCATTTTCTTGGGTTATGGTCAAGATGAATTTGGTTACAGATTATACGATCCAATTGCAAAGAAGCTTGTCAAAAGTCGTGATGTCATCTTTTATGAAGATGAGACTATTGAAAACATTGATAAAGCTAAAAATAGTGAGTTAAAGGAAAAAGGTGATTGGATAGATTCAGATCCAGTTCAATTATCTGAATCACCTAATTCAACAGAAAATCAGTTGCAACAAGATGATTCTCAAGATGAACATGACGTTCAAGTAGAGAATATTAGTAACGAGCAAGAGGAATTATCTACAATTCCATCTAGAAGATGAACAAGAGATAGACAACCTTCTACGAAATATTCTATTAATGAATATGTTTTAGTGACCGATGGGGAAGAGATAGAGTCATATGAAGAAGCTATGGATAGTGAATCCAAGCATAAATGGGTTGATGCTATGAAAGATGAGATGTAATCTCTACATGATAATCATACTTTTGAGTTGGTAGAATTACCAAAAGAAAAGAATGTTTTGAAGAACAGGTGGGTATACAGACTGAAGCAAAATGATCATACTTCAGCTCCACGATACAAATCTCGTTTGGTTGTCAAAGGGTTTAGTCAAAGAAAGGGAATTGACTTTGATGAAATCTTCTCTCTTGTTGTTAAGATGACTTCAATCAGAACTATATTGAGTTTGACAGCTAGTCTTGATTTAAAAGTTGAACAGATGGACGTGAAGACGGCCTTTCTTCACGGTGATTTAGAGAAAAAGGTTTATATGGATAATCCTGATGATTTTGAGGTCAAGGGTAAAGATAATTTTGTTTTCAAGTTGAATAAGAGTTTGTATGGATTGAAGCAAGCTCCGCGATAATGGAACAAGAAGTTTGAGTTATTTATGAAGCAGCACGGATATAAAAAGACTACTTCCGACCATTGTATGTTTGTGCAAAAATTCTCTCCTAATGATTTTGTTATTCTGTTACTTTATGTTGATGATATGCTTATTGTTGGTCAAAGTGCTATGAGAATTAATAGGTTGAAACAAGACCTAGGGAAATCCTTTACAATGAAGGATCTTGGACATGCAAAACAGATTTTGGAATTAGAATCAGTTGTGACAGAAAGATGAAAAAGTTATGGTTGTCTCAAGAAAAATATATTGAGAAAGTATTACAAAGATTCAATATAGAGAATGCTAAAAGTGTCGGCATACCTTTAGCGGCTCATTTTGAATTGAGCTCCGAATATAGTCCTTAAAAATGATGATGAGAAGTAATATATGAAGAATTTTCCATATAGTTCAGCTGTTGGTAGTCTTATGTATGCTATGGTTAGCACGAGACCAGATTTAGCTTATGTTGTTGGTACTGTCAGCAGGTTTCTTTCAAATCCGGGAAAAAAAAGATTCAGAAGCGGTGAAGTGGATATTGATATATCTTAGAGGCACATCAAGTATGAAACTTTGTCTTGGAAATGAGAATCCGAATTTAGTTGGTTATACTGACTCCGATATGGCAGGTGGTGCTGATTCAAGAAAATCCACTTCAGGCTATTTGATTAATTTGGAGGGGGAGCTATTTCTTGGCAATCGAGACTATAGAAGTGTGTTGCGTTGTCAACCGCAGAGGCTGAGCTGATTGCAGCAACGGAAGCTTGTAAGGAGCTGATTTGGGTTAAGAAGTTATTATTTGAACTTGATATTGTGCAAGAAAGGTATGTGTTTCTCTATGATAGTCAAAGCGCTATTTATCTAGCGAAAAATTCAACATTTCATTATAGATCTAAACATATTGATGTGAGGTATCATTGGATACGGGATGCGTTAGATGAAAAATTGTTGATTTTAGAAAAGGTGCATACAGACGATAATGGCGCCGATATGATGACTAAGGCACTATCACTAAGCAAGTTCAAGTTTTGTTGTTCAACCGCCGGGTTGACAACATCTTTTCCATAGTTGTGAGGAGGGAGTTTGTTGGGTTTTTGTTTGGGCTCCCAACTATGAAAAAGACCCAATAGGGTTCAAATTCACTTTTAATTCATTATGGGTATTATAGTATTTAAAAAGTTATGTTATAACTTAATTATTTTAATATTTAAAGAGCGGAAGCCGTCATTAAGAAGCAGAAGCCAAAAATTAAAAGAGAGGAAGAAAGAGAAAATCATGTAGCAGATTTTCGCCTACAGCCGCGGCCGCGCAGGTTCATCAAACTCACGATTGGAGATTCAAACGGAGTTTTTCTGGGGCTTAAAGGTTCTTCCTAATTTAAGTTTTTATTTGACTTGTTTGAGACCAAAAGGTTGTATCTTTTTGGGTATGCCCTTTTATCTTTACGTGGTATTAAAAGGTTGTTATACCTTGTTTGTATTCCCGACTCTGATTTTTAGTGAACCTTGAACTGGAGGTAAAGTCCCGTGGTTTTACTCCTTGATTTGAGAAGGTTTTCCACGTAAAAATTATGTGTGTGCATTTTGTTATTTATTTCCGCTTTTACTTGTGCTTTATTTGCTATTAAGTTTTCAATCAAATAGGGAATAGAATATACATTTTTCCCAACATATTATTTCAAAAATATATATTGACTAATATGAATGTGAACTTTACAAACATCAAAATCTAAACTCTGGAGTGAAGGATAATAATATTGAAACTCTCAAGCTCTAACATTCTCCAAAATCTGTTAAATGATGGAGGCATTAATAATGATAAAATATTGAAATTGAGATTCACTACTGATTCAGGCTAACTAAATGACCATTAGAACTGTTGCAATGAAATCCAACTGATTTCTGATATATCAATAGAGAATTGCAGGCTGACACAAACAATATATGGAGCCATGGAGATAGAGTAGTACTTCAAGATAAACAAGGATGAAATCTGTATTTGTGTGTTGTGTTCAAGTATCTCCAAGTAGTAGTATTCAATACAGATTTTTGATTTGATAAGAAGTCATGAATCTATCTGAAATCTTTCAATAAAGATCTTCCGGCAGGCACGGGAATCAACAGACCCATCTCCCCTTTCATCCCTTGAGGCTTCTTCTTGGTCTGGCAGGTGATAGATATCAGATTTGGAAATGAGACGAGATCAATGGAAATCGTTCTTGGATAGAAGAGATTGGTTATATCCTCAAATGGCTTCCTAATAACCCGTTTCTTCATTTTGGGAGACACTAACCCACTTGAATCTACTCTCTTGAATCGCATAGGTGAGATGTTCTCTTTGTTGCTGTTTCTGCAATGTGATGGAATACCCATTCTGATTACGATTCTTATTCTGAATAAACACACATTCATCCATATCTATATAAGTGGGTGTGTTTATGTAAGGGAGGGAGGGAAAATGGAAAAGAAAGGGTATCAAAGTTCACACCAGAAATTAAATTTCTGGTTGGTTGTTAATTTTAGCGGTCGGAGGGAACCAATTTTTTCACGAAAATGGGTTTTGCAAACTTGAAATTGAAACGCGCCGATAGGAAGGAGATGAATGCGCGCTCATTTCCTTATCACGGTTTTGTTTAGTTAAGATTTAATTTTTTAAATATTCTTAAATTTTCCCTTATACTATTAAGGCTTACATGCTTTAGATCATAAGCTATTTAAAATGTTTCATTTTTTGCACGAACAACATCCACTTTTGAAAGTGGTAACATGAATGCACCTCATATATATTCTCTAAACATAATTCTTCATCCGTCTACCTCATATATATTCTCTAAACATAATTCTTCATCCGCCCACCTCATCTATATTCTCTAAACTTATTCTCTCTATTCTCTAACCTAATCAAATAATCTCTCTAGCCTATCTCATCTCTATTCTCTTTACCTAATTCTCCAACTGTCCACTTCCCTATTTCATCTATATTCTCATATGCCAGAGCCTTCAGCTGCCCACTTCCCGTTCAGCTGCCCACTTCCCGTTCAGTCATCCACCTCAGAAATTAGACTATTGATCTAATCTCGACATCTCTGCCATTTGGAGCTTATCTCACTATCTTTGGAGTTTCTTCTTTGTCAAGACTTATAAATCTTGATCTATCTCCAACATTCAACACTTATTTTGAACTCATGATCTATTTTCGTCAGTTCGAATTCGTATTATTGAAATTAGAACCGAATATCAAATTCAAATTCTGGTCGATTTTATTATAATTTATTCGAATTTGGTTCAAATTGGCTAAAAAATAAAAATTCAAAAAAATGAACCGATGAACACCCCCGACTACATGTACCGTATTTTATATAATTTTAATAAAATATCGTTATATAAATTATTGTAACCATACTGTGTAAATTTAATTATAATGAATTAAATACATTAAATATTCTAATGGAGAATAACTCCATATAATTCAATTTGTCATTTTAAATGTTTCAATTTAGAAATTAATTCTAATAAATTAATTTGTACATAGTTGTAACCCCGGGAAATTCCCTCTGTAGCTTAGCACGTGTTTGGATGACACATGAAAATACAGAGGGAACCCAAAGTCACTCGAGGTTCGATGCGTTTTAACCTTGGTTTGCGTGCTATGTATCATTTTTTAAAATGAAACACTATTTTGAAAATAATTTTGAAAAATATCTGGAAACTTTTGAAATTAATCATATAAAAATAATTAATTGTATTCAAATTTTAATAATATATGGATCAAATAATAATTTGATTAAATCATGGTTTAAATTAATCAAATTTAATTAATTTAAAATATTATTTATTCGAAAATAGAGTCGTAAAGTAATTTTAGAAAAATTAATAAAAGGGTGCGTATATAAACGTACTTTATACCAGAGTTTCTATAAGATGTTCATTTTTTGAATTACTTTTTATTTAATAATATCGGATAAACTAGCTCTAGTTAGGTGGTCAATAATATTTTGTTTAAATTGAATATCCGAACGAATTTTAATTCATCAAATTTGAATTTTATTTTTATTTTTCGAATCGAAATTCAAAATAATTCAAATTAAAATATGGTTTTCGAATTAGTTTTTGAGTTGGTTTCAACTCAAAAACCAAACCGAAAGTCGAATTCAATTTTTATTATATATAATAAATAATTCCTCCATCATTATCTATATTCTCTAAGCCTAATTTCCTAGTCGTTCACCACTACAAAAAAAAAGGTGTTTGTGACGAAAATTTACTGATGGATAAAGGCTGTGAGAATGTTCCAACGATTTTACCTACGTCATTCGTGACAAAACTAATAAACGTCAGAAAAATTAATAAAAATAGGAATAAACATAGAAAATAATTAAGGAAATTTAGCCACATCTATTTCCATTGCTTTTATGGACAGTAAACATAAGACACAAAATCTATCGAAGCATTCCAGAAGTATTTTCAATATATTTTTTGACGAATTTAGATTTCGTCAGGAATATTTTTTAATGACATGTTTTTTGATATATTTTTTGACGAAATAAACGACGATAGTTTCTGTCAAAATTTCAGGGTTATTAATGATAGATTTTTTGACGGAATTTGTGATGAAAGTTTTCGTCAAAAGTTCCGTCAGAAACTTCATTTCCTCAAATTAGGTAGTGCGCTTTATCTTCTGCAAATTTTACCCTTTCTCTATCTTCTGTAAATTTCGTCGTCGGTACTCATGAGCAATGTGTTGATTGTTTACCCTCAGTTGGAAGTGGTAACATGAAGTGATAACAGAGCTCATTCACGGACAACATCCACTTTTGAAAGTGGTAACATGAATGCACCTCATATATATTCTCTAAACATAATTCTTCATCCGTCTACCTCATATATATTCTCTAAACATAATTCTTCATCCGCCCACCTCATCTATATTCTCTAAACTTATTCTCTCTATTCTCTAACCTAATCAAATAATCTCTCTAGCCTATCTCATCTCTATTCTCTTTACCTAATTCTCCAACTGTCCACTTCCCTATTTCATCTATATTCTCATATGCCAGAGCCTTCAGCTGCCCACTTCCCGTTCAGCTGCCCACTTCCCGTTCAGTCATCCACCTCAGAAATTAGACTATTGATCTAATCTCGACATCTCTGCCATTTGGAGCTTATCTCACTATCTTTGGAGTTTCTTCTTTGTCAAGACTTATAAATCTTGATCTATCTCCAACATTCAACACTTATTTTGAACTCATGATCTATTTTCGTCAGTTCGAATTCGTATTATTGAAATTAGAACCGAATATCAAATTCAAATTCTGGTCGATTTTATTATAATTTATTCGAATTTGGTTCAAATTGGCTAAAAAATAAAAATTCAAAAAAATGAACCGATGAACACCCCCGACTACATGTACCGTATTTTATATAATTTTAATAAAATATCGTTATATAAATTATTGTAACCATACTGTGTAAATTTAATTATAATGAATTAAATACATTAAATATTCTAATGGAGAATAACTCCATATAATTCAATTTGTCATTTTAAATGTTTCAATTTAGAAATTAATTCTAATAAATTAATTTGTACATAGTTGTAACCCCGGGAAATTCCCTCTGTAGCTTAGCACGTGTTTGGATGACACATGAAAATACAGAGGGAACCCAAAGTCACTCGAGGTTCGATGCGTTTTAACCTTGGTTTGCGTGCTATGTATCATTTTTTAAAATGAAACACTATTTTGAAAATAATTTTGAAAAATATCTGGAAACTTTTGAAATTAATCATATAAAAATAATTAATTGTATTCAAATTTTAATAATATATGGATCAAATAATAATTTGATTAAATCATGGTTTAAATTAATCAAATTTAATTAATTTAAAATATTATTTATTCGAAAATAGAGTCGTAAAGTAATTTTAGAAAAATTAATAAAAGGGTGCGTATATAAACGTACTTTATACCAGAGTTTCTATAAGATGTTCATTTTTTGGTTACGCTCGAGAGTGGGTATTCGCGTTATGTCCTCTGCGCCCGTCAAATGACTGTTTTATTTTTTAAATAAAAGTCTGGCCATTACAAGATTTATTTATAACATTTATTTCTTTTAATTAGTAGTCCTAGACAAGGATATGTTTAGATTTCGTAAATAATTGTACAAAATTATTTAAAAGAGCGTACATGTTATTGCGTTAATATAAGATTAAGTATAAACCTTGAAAAATATTAGAAAAGTGTTAAAATTTAAAAATAAATTTCAAATGGGGCCTTAGCCAAATTATTTGTTTGGGAAATATCCCAAAAATCTTTAAATATAATTTTTTGACATTGAATTATTTGAAATTGGATTGGGGTTCCAAAATTACAAAAACAATTTTGGATTTTGAAAAGTGGAATCAAACAGGCCATAGGACTAAGGTCCTAGGGCTTGAGTTCGGTTTTTACCGATCTAGGCTCGGACGGGCTCGATCTAGGCCGAGGTAGTCTAGATCAGAGCTCGGAACATCTAATCAAGGGATCTAAAGGCTTAGTCCTAGGGTTCAGGAGACTCGGTCCTGAACTCAAGCTACTCAGTCTTAGGTCTGGGAAGCTCGGTCTAAGGTTAGACCTCTCGATCCTAGGCTAGAAACCTCATTCAGATTCCTCGGTCCTTGCTTAAGAACACCGGTTCTAGGTCTCGGTCTTGATTCAAGAACATCGGCCCTTGGTCTCGGTCCTAACTCAAGAACATCAGTCATTGGTCTTAGTCCTAGGTTAATTTTCTTAATCGGTTTTCTCGGTCCCAACTAAGATCATTGGTCCTCGTTCTCGGTCCCAAGCTAATAACCTCGGTCCTTTGCCTTGGTTCAAGAGAACTGAGTGTTCTTGAATTGGTCAAAAATTGCAGGTCTTATATCCTTCGATACAGATCATGAAATCAACTCATATTATTATGGAGATTAAACGCCCTAACCCTAATCACGATTAATCGATCTCTATAAAGATCAATTTCTTAAAATTGTTTTTAGGTCAAAATTTGAGATCTTTTGAATTGGGTTATCTTATGACTTAATTCTTGTTCCAACAACTTTGAAATTAAGAGTATAGTCAAACACAACCAAAACAAGAACATCATTCAAGCTCTGTAACAAATTTACAAACTAATATTCAAACTATTGTTTTCCTAAATTTCAGTTGGATCAAACATGATCGGGATGTTGATATTATGATTTGGAAATCATCCTAACATGTTTACAAACATGTTAGGCAGCTAATTGAATCAAATTCTAGTTTAAAAGCTTAAGAACATCAAATTAAAAAAAAATCCAGATTTTCAAACCAAATTTTCATTTTTTTTCGTTTTAGGTTGATTTGATCAAAACTCATACATAATCTAGAGAATGATTCTAAACAAAGAAAACACAAAATTGAACCCTATAATAGATCAAACTAATCAAACTTAAAAAAATACAATTTTCAATCACACATTGAAATACAGATGGTCTAGAAGCTTACCAACACTTGGAGAACACTCCAAGAATGTGTAGAAAGCTTTCCCAAATCCTGGATCAAAGCTTTGATCGCCGGAGAGTATTTCACCAAAATCCAGTTCTTGCCGGAATCTTGATTCTTTGAATTGGACTGTAAGATGTGAGTTTCGTTTGATGGATTGGAAGAGAATCCCCTAGAGAGTATTTATACCCAATTAGATCAGTTGTGGAGGACGAATTTGACTTCAATTTGGCCACTACAGTTCTTCGGCAACCTAGTTCTAGGATAATGTATGAATTCTAGGCTTAATGGTAATGCTCGTGAGGAAGAGGCGTGCACATGGATGAAAAAACAAAGGGATAAGGATGGTTGTATGTGGAGATAGTCCTTCTAGAAGAATCGTCGGTATCCGTCGCGTTTCCAACGATTACCCTGCATCGGCGAAGAAGACGGGTCAAAACGATGATGTTTTGTTTAACCGAAATGCGGTGTTTCAGCATTCTGTCGCATTCTGTCTACATTTGTGTATTTTCGGCTAACATGATTGACGTCCTGTTAATTGATCTTCTATGGCTCCGGGCGCACGTTCACTTGGTTACAACCGGCTGCGTGGCTCTTTTCTGGGCGATGGATAAAAATTCAACTCTAATCCGATGACCCAAAATCCTGCTGTAATAATTGAACAAAATTTCAACTACACATGATTATCAGTTTACATTTTAATAAAAGGGCTATTTGAAAACGAATATTTAACCCATTCTTGTGTTTTTCTTCACCAAAAATTACACAAAACATATTTGTGGAAACATAATAAAAATAATGTTAATTTTTTTTATTTTTGGGTCTTTTGGGATATTTATTTAATTGTTTTAAGCCATAAATTACACCTAATTTATGTTTAAAATTACAATGAAATAATTTCAACTTTTGGGGGTTTAATTTGGCTAAATTAAATACAATATTCTAATCTCAAATTATTTTTGGATTTTTATTTTATTTTTCTAATTAGGTTTTAATTATCACAACAATTATCCCTAATTTGGTTTTAATTTCTATTTTTGGTTATTTTGAGTTTTAAAATTTTTAAATATTATTATAAATTAATAATATTTATATATAAATTAGGGTATGTCAAATTTTTATGCTTATAGAATGCCCCTCTCAAACTGAGTTTGAGTAAAACAGACTTATAACAAGATGAAGGGATAGAACTTGGACGACAACAAATGTTGTGGATTAACCATAATAATGACCCAAATGTGGGAACAACTACACAATATTCGTTGGTTGAATCTTGTTTGGTGACAGGCTATCAATAGTCTTATGCTTAGTGGGGAGTAAACATGATTCTGATTGGGTAATAGTCTCATGGGAATGGTGATAACAATCACGCTATATCTTTCACGAGATGGAATTAGCTGTTGAAGATTGATCCTAATATTGACTTCCATGGATGCCTATCATGAAATAGGACTGATGTGGGGAAGGGTGATAATAATCACTTTGAGGGGATAGGTTATGACGATGACCTATATCGATGTCTATTATAATAAGGCTTTTACAAATCATAATAATGATCTATTGTACGTATCAACAAATAAGGCTTTTGGAAATGTCTATACAAAGTGACCTTCACATCTTGTTGAAAAATCATATTCAACTAGGGATTGTTTATGAGAGTTACTCTAATTAACAGTTTATCTCTTTTGGTTTTAAGAAAATGTCATTCACAACTATGTCAAACATCGACCCATTGTTTTGAAGGGAGCTTTGGATTTAATTTGACAAAATGTCCTTCGCAATTGGATTAAAACCACTAATTCTCAGAGGACTTTTATCATTTACGGAGTATTTCAATAGAACTTTTTCCCTTTTGTTTTACAAAGTGACCTTCACAATTGGGTGTAACATCGACTGTTGTTTTGTCATTTCCAGGGAATGGATTGTTCCCATTTTTGTTTCAAATAATGTTTGAAAATAGAAGAAACCTTGATCCCATCCACGAATAATGGTGACTTGGATTCAAAATATGTTCAAGGCTAAGATACGAGCATCTCTACAATAAAAAAAGATTATCTCTCTTAAAGATCTCGAGTTCTTTTTTCTCCTATATTAAGATATATATGATAAATTCAATCTCGTGCAGACGATTATCCAAATTCTTAACTCGCATAGAATGTGACCGAGATATGGGGGTCTCGTTCAACTATAATTTTGGTTGTTTTGGTCATGGGCCGCAATCCTTCGAAAGTTCGATTATTCCTGGTATAGTTGTAGAGTGAGCTTCAACTTTCTGGCTTTGGGAATTTTCTTTCTTTCTTTTTTCTTTTGTTTGGCCTCCCGGGGTGTATCTGGAGGAATCAAAATGTTTTACACTTGTGATAGTCATCGGGACAGCCACTCGAATGAGCATAAATGGTGATTTCAACACATCAACCTACACATGTGCGTTTATATATATTTTTTGATTTGGCTTCCTGGGTATATCCGGAGGAATCGATATGTTTTGCTCTTATGATAGTCATCAGAACAACCTCCCAAGAGAGCATAAACGGTGATTTCACCTTAACCTACACATGAGCGTTTATTATACAAATATGAATATATTTTGAAGCCTTTAGTCTAGTTTTCTCTATTCTCTTGTATAAAAGGGGCTCAGATTACAGTTTTGGCTTGGATTTTGGGGGTTTATTCTAGTTCTTTTTTCAAAAGCCTTCCATAGAGGGTTCATTTTCTAGATAATCGCGTAACACGAAAATGAGCTTATTAAGGATACCCATTAAGAAATTCGGGGTCATATTTGGGAGATAAATCACTATTAGATTAATAAATTTAACTCTTAGTTTTTGCCCTTACTTATTTTCTAAAATCCTTGTCACCGATTGGTGAAAAGAACCAAGGTTCCTATTGTCTTTAGACTTTAGGTCAGACAGAACTAGGAATATATATTTCTTTATTTATTTATTTTATTGAGTTTGAGACCATACCTACATATAGGCTGCTTACGTATCTTCATTTTGTCCTTGATATATTTCTTTTATGTCTTTGGAAGAATCAGGTCTCACTTAGTTCTCCCATTGTAATGATGTAGTTATACAAAATTAGAGGTCGATTAGTCCATATGAGGTTGGAGACTAAATCCGTTTTAATTCTAGTAAGGCTGGATTGGCAGTCGTCATAGTCTTGGTAAGACTAAATTAGGAGCCTTCATAATCCTGTTAAGGCTAGATTGAGATCCATCATAGTCCTAGAAAGGCTGAATTGGGAACTGTCATAGTCTTGGTAAGGCTCAATTGGGAGCCTTCATAGTTTTGATAAGGCTGTATTGAGAGTCGTCATAGTCTTAGTAAGGCTGGATTGGAAACCATCATAGTCTTGGTAAGGCTGGATTGGAAGTCGTCATAGTGCTGATAAGCATGATTATGGGTTGATCATCCATGAGGTAGACCATTTTCTTAATAGCGTACCACAGTAGAAGTTCATGTATGGAATCGTTGTCATTGACGGGTATTTCCGGCCTGGCACTCCTAATGCATCGGCATTGGAGGGAGGTACTCATCACATTGCCAGGAAGTAGAGGAGGTATACATTCCATCTTTTCCAAGAGCCATATGTAGATAATGATTGGTGCCCCTCTCTTATTGAGATAGTTAGTGATATATGATTCATTTAAACCTAGCAATGTTTCAGTTAAGATGATTCTCGTAGGATCCTTATTTCTTCTTCTAAGGTGATAAGCCACTTTCAGTATCTTGGAGGATGGCGGACGGTTCTTAACGGGGCAAGGAGAAAGTTATCCATCATGATTGTCATGGTGAGCAAAGAGGTACAGAAGTTTAGTGGAATTTCTCCAGTCTGAGTGGCCAAGTTTACCCAACGTGAAAGGTCCAGGTATGTTCTGTCCAGGATCTTGTTTATCGTGGTCTTCATATACCCAATTCTTTGTGGATTAGGCGTCGGAGGGATATGGACTTCGTGTAAGGTTGGAGACTTATGATGTTCTTGTTATCGATCATCATGATGACTTTAAATTCTTCGATGGTCAGACAGATTTGGCAATCACGTAGAATGAAGGCCTTATGCACTAAGTCCCATTTTCGTTGCATCTCTATCATGAAGTTATGTTGGATTTGGAAGTAAGTTTATTTAAGAGCGATACTTAGACCGTAGACTTAGTGGTACTAGTCTATTTCGTGGAAATGATGGCTTTAGAAAAATAGATCTTCGTTCTCTAAGAGAGAAATTCTACGATTGTATAATCAACTTGATAAACATGTCTTTTGATTTTGATAAAATAAATATTCTTAAAGATGTTTATTATATCTATTATAGATGTATGCATGTATAATAAATAAGTACGTACATGTTGAATTGTTGAGGCTTTGTTGTTTGGGCACATCAAACAATGGGTGGGCAGAGTAACCAGGTTTTGTGTGCTAAGGTTTAGTAGAGGTTTGGGTTGGAATCGCTCCCCATTATTGCTAAGGTTGCATCTTAATGGATGTATCAAAACTAAAAGGGGGGATTCATTATGGGTTCCTAGTTTTTCCTCACGCAATATCTCTCGGTGATAGACCGGTATGATCGATCTTCACGTAATTTGTAGAAGTACATAATTCTGATACAGTACTTCTTCACATAATCCCGGGTGATATACCCGTTTTAGGTTTTTGGCAATTATTAAGATAAAACCTAGATACCCTTTAAGGTGGTGAACCATGTTAAATGGGCTATTGTGAAGGTTCTTTAAATGTTATAAATAAAAATTTATATAACTAGAGTTCTGTTTATTTTATAAATTAAAAATTTTTAGTCCCTATCATAGTCGCCAAAAAGATGTAACCTCCGGGAAGTTTCATTTGTAGCTTAGCACATGTTTGGATGACATGTGGAAATATGGGAGAGACCCAATGTGGCTCGAGTCTCGATGCGTTTCAACATTGGTTTGCGTGTCAAACATTGTTTTTTAAAATTAAACATTATTTTAAAATATTTTTGAAAAATATCTTAGAGCTTTTTAAATTAATCATATAAAATAATTATTTTTTTCAAATTTAAATAATTTAGGGATTAAATAATAATTTGATTAAAGCCTGGTTTAAATTAATCAAATATAATTAATTTAAAAGATTGTTTATTTGAAAATATAGTCGCCAAGTGATTTTAGAAAAATCAATAAAAGGTTACGTATATAAAAGTACTTTATACTAGAGTTTCTATAAGGGGTTTGTTTTTTTGTTACACTCGGGAAAGGGCTTTCGCGCTATGTCCTCTACGTCCGTCAAATAAGTCTTTATTTTTTAAATAAAAGTCTGACTATTACAAAATTTATTTATAACATTTATTTCATTTAATTAGCAGTTCGGGGTCCTAAACAAGAATATGTTTAGATTTCGTAAATAATTGTACAAAATTGTTTAAAATGGCGTACATGCGATTGCGTTGATATAAGATTAGGTATAAACCCTGAAAAATGTTAGAAAAGTGTTGTAATTTAAAAATAAATTCAAACGGGGCCTTAACCAAAATATTGTTTGGGAAATATCCCAAAAATCTTTAAATATCATTTTCTGACTTTTCGGGATTATTCGAAAATGGATTGGGGTTCCAATATTACAAAAATAATTTTGGATTTTTGAAATGTGGAACTAGACAGGTCTTATGACTAGGGTCCTAGGGTTTGGGTTCAGTTTTTACCGATTTGGGTTCGGACAAGCTCGGTCTAGACCTAGCTTTCTATATCAGGGCTTGAAACACCTGGTCAAGGGATTGGAGGGCTCGATCCTGAACTCATGCTTCTCGGTCATAGGTCTGGGAGGTTCGGTCCTAGATTTAGCTTTCTCGGTTGTGGACCTGGGAGTCTTGGTCCCAGGTTAGACCTCTTGGTCATAGGTTAGAAATATCGGTCCTTTATCAAGAACATCGGTCATTGGTCTCGGTCCTAACTCAAGAACATCGGTCCTTAGTCGGTTCCAGGTTAGTTTTTTTGGTCGGTTTTCTCGGTCCCGGCTAAGATCCTTGGTCCTCGTTCTTAATTTTAGGCTAAGAACATCGGTCATTTGCCTTGGGACCTAGTGTTCTTGAATTCGTCAAAAATTGCAGGTCTTGTATCCTTTGATACAGATCATGAAATCATGATCTGTAAGTTGCAATCAACTCATATGATTGTGGGGATTAAAAGCCCTAACCTAATCACGATCAATCAATCTCTACAAAGATCAATTTCTCAAAATCGTTTTTAGGTCAAATTTTGGGATGTTTTGAATTAGGCCATCTTATGACCTAATTCTTTTTCCAACATCTTTGATATGATGAACATAGTCGAACACAACCAAACCAAGAACATCATTCAAGCTCTCTATAATAGATTTACAAACTAAAATTCAAAATAGTTTTTTCCAAAATTTCAGTTTGATCAAACATGATCGGGATGTTTATATTATGATTTAGAAATTGTCCAAACATGTTTATAAACATGGTAGACAACTAATTGAATCAAAATTCAAGATTAAAAGTTCAAGAACATCAAATTAAAAAAATCCAAATTTTCGTTTTTTTTGCTTTAGGTTGATTTTATCAATACTCTTTCAACAGAAAGTTCATACATCATGTAGGGAATGATTCTAAAAAATAAAATACAATACTGAACCCTACAACATATCAAACCGATCAAACTTTAAAAAAAATGATAAGGATGGTTGTAGGTAGATATAGGCCTTCTAGAAGAATTGCCAACGTCCATCGCATTTCTGGCAATCGCCATGCATCGACGAAGAAGACGGGTCAAAACGATGTCGTTTCATTTAACCAAAATGCGACGTTTCGGCGTTCTGTCCGCGTCTGGCCATTTTCGGCTAACGGGGTTGACGTCCCGTTAGTTGATCTCCTATGGCCCCGAGCGCGCATTCGCTTGGTTACAACTGGCTGTGTGGCGTATTTCTAAGCGTTGGATGAATATCAAGCGCTGACCTGATGGCCCAAAATTCTACTACAATAATTACATAATTCAGTTATAGAGGATTATCAGTTTATATTTTAATAAAAGGGTTATTTTAAAACAAAATTTTAACACTTTCTTGCGTTTTTCTTCACCAAAAATTCCATAAAAATATTATTGGAAACATAATAAAAAGTATGTTTATTATTTTTATTTTTGGGTATTTTAGGGTATTTATTTAATTGTTTTAAGGCATAAATTACAAATATTTTATGTTTAAAATTATAATTAAATAATTTCAACATCCAAGGTTTAATTTGGGTAAAATAAATACAATATTTTAACCTCAAATTATTTTTGAATTTTTATTTTATTTTCCTAATTAGGGTTTAATTATCACAATAATTATTCCTAATTTGGTTTTAATTTCTCTTTTAGTTATTTTGAATTTTAAAAATTTTAAATATTATTTTAATATTATTATAAATTAATAATATTTATATATAAATTAAGGTATATAATATATTCATGTTTACAACCATATCAAATAAAATAATTTACCCCTTACTATATTACATTTTATTTGTTAAAGAAAATAAATATTTACCTGAACTATTTGAATCTTAACTTCACAAACTTAAAAAACTAAAGGAGAATATCTTGCATTCTCCAAAATCTTTTCAAACAATGGGTGAATTCTTTTGGTTCAAATTATAATGGTCATTCATAATAATGATAAAATATTTAAATTTATATTCAGTATAGATTTCAGGCTACAATGGACAAATAGAATAATCGGTTTATAATTTGACAATTAGAAATACTGCAATGAAATCAACATCTTTCTAATGACATACAAGACTAACCGTACAATTTAAAACCATCCAATTCCAGAATTATTTTATATATTTATATTTCTGTGTTTTATTAGTATCTCCAAATAGAATTTCATCAAAAACAGATTTGGTACATGTCATTAAGCTATCTAAAATCTTTAAATAAAGATCTGCCCGCAGCACAGGAAACACATTTCTGCCCTTGAGTCTTCTTCTTCTTTGTCTGGCAGATGATAGAGATCGGATTGGGGAATGAGACGAGATCATTGGGCATTGTTGTTGGATAGAAGAGATTGGTTATATCTTCCAATGGCTTCCTAATAAACTTCTTCTTCGTTATGGGAGACACTAACACGCTTGAATCTACTCTCTTCGACCGGAGAGGTGAGATGTTCTCTTTGTTGTTGTTACTGCAATGCGATGGAAGACCCATTCTGATTCTGAATTTGAATAAACCAACTGTTCATTCATATCTATATAAGTGGGTGTTGTTTATGTAAGCCAAGGGGGGAAGTTGGAGAAGAAATTAGCTAGGGATTTCAAAGTTCAAATTATAAAATTTTCAAATTTGTTGTTAATTTTAGATATTGGAGGGAAGCAAATTTTTTCTTGATAATAGGTTTTGTAAACTTGAAATTGAAAGCGCATTTCATTTTACAAAAGTCTCCTAAACCGACTCTTACTACTAGGCTACCTTGGAGGGGTCTGATGTATAAATTTTTATGAGTGTCTTCTTAGTCTTCCTTTTCACATCTTGTTAGTTGAGACAAAGTAAAAATGCACAAATATGAAGGAGGTTTGAGTTTTCATAACCTATGTATTTTTAATAAGGTTTTGTTGTCAAAGTGTTGTGCACATTTTGTTTCGGAATACGAAAGTCTTTAGGTAAATATGATCATAAGAAAATATGGATTGGATTGGTCTGGTTGATTTACAAAAATATCCAATCGCCTCGTGAGATGTAGCTTGTGGAAAATTTATTGTGAACATTCTTTGTTTACTGTGGGTGACAGTTCATCTATCAATTTTTGGGAGAATGCATGGTGTGGGGGTAAGAGTTTTGTTGTTCTCTTCCCCATGCTGGCCTCTATTACTATTTGTATAAATGCCACATTCAAAGATATGTACGACCATCGATCTCAAGGGTTTGCACATCATATCAGATATAGAAGAATGTTATCATTTGAAAAAACGTTTTCTCATAATAGATTGTTCTAATTAGTGACCAACAAAGAGGTGTCTCCCTTGAACCATGATACGCTGCGATAGAGAAATTTGTATAAGTTTGTTGTGGGACATTGTTATTATCTATTTGATAAAGTTGTTCCAACTGAGTTGTGTTGGAAGAAATTATGGGAGTCTAAGATTCCCAATGAAATCTCTTTTTTCGGGTGGAGTGCGATCCACGGTGGTATTCTAACTGATGATAGATGTATGTGCAAGGGTCTTATCTTAGTTAGTTTACGTCGTTTGTGTCTTAAGAGTGTGGAGACGACCTCCCATCTCCTTTTACATTGTAAATGTGTCGCTAGTATTTGGAGTATTACTGGTATACATTGGGTTATGTTGAGAACTATTGGTGCGTGTTGGGAAATGTGGATTGAGGCAGCTAGATTTGTGGGCCTAAAATGGGTTATATCCCATTATTTTCTAGTGAGTAATTTGGTTGGAGAGGAATTGTAGAATCTTAAACAATCTCAAACGACCATTACGAATCTTTCATAATGTTATCATCCTTACATTATATGAGGTTCAATGTGGGAAGCTGACAAATTCAGTTGGAGAGCTCATTGCCATTTTGAAAGATCTTCGTACACGTTAATTTTATATTATTTGTGTGAGTTTTTCAATAATTTAATGATTTTGTGGTTGTGTGTTTAAACGACTATCCTTTTATAATATAATTTATGAATCATTAAAAAAAAATGATACTTCTATAAAAAAAAAAAAAATTTATAAGAAATTGAAGACCAAATTTTTAAAAAAAAAATTAATAATAATAATTTTTTTCAACAAACTTCTCATTATGTATTATAAAAAAATTCAATATTATGTATATCAAAATTATTGAGTAAATATTTATTTGTAAAATATTAGTTATTTAACTTAGTGACTAAATTAAATAAATGATATATTAAAATCAGAAAATAAAACTAATTTGTAAACAGGTAAAGTTGTAAAAAATAAAATATTAAAAGTTTATTTAAAGTTGACTCTTTAACCTAATTTGAAATGGGAAGAATACCAATTTTACACACCAAGTTGTAAGAAGGTGTCAAATTTACTTATTAAGTATCAAAATTCCATTTATATGTATGAACTTGTCAAAAAGTGTCAAATATATTTAAAATAACAGAAATATTAAACACTGTTAAAATTTTTGTCACATGTAATATCCACATATTTTTTTATTTTTTTAAATTGACATTACTTTAATTATTTTTTATTCAAACAAAACATTAAAATCTTTTCTTATTTATTTTCTCTTTCTTTACCCTCACAACTTACCACTTTCTTTAAATATTTCTCTCTTCATTTCTCCATCTATGAGTAATTTTATTATTAATAATAATATTTAATTGATTAATTATAAAAATTGTTCTAAAAAGTAACGAGTTATTAAGACTTTGCCACAACACTGACAATTTAGGATTCGGCCAATAAAGACTTCACCACAACATTGACAATTTAGGACTCGATCAATGAATGTTTCAACCAATGCTGATGATAGTGTAAGGTTTAACTGAGAAAGACTTGAATTTGGGGGTTACGTCTGAGAGCTGATAAAGTTTTAACATGGTGAGTATTATGAAAACTAAAATTAAAACAAGTCGGTTAAGGGAAATTTTACCTTGATTCGGCATTGTCCGCTAATGGGGACAATGATTTAGGGTTTGACTAATGAAGATTTTGGCCACAACGTCTATGATTTAGGAATCGGCCAACAAAAACTTCCACCAACGATGATGACTATTTAAAGTTCAGTTAGGGAGCACTTGGAGGTTAGAAGAAGGTAAAAATCCAAAAGAACTTGAGTTAATCAAAGAGAGAAAAGTTAGAAAAAAATGGAGAGTTGTGGAGGGATGTGAGAGAAAGTAAAAATAAGTTTTGTTTAAATGGAAAAATAATTAAAGTAATGTCAATTTAAAAAAATAAAAAATATGTGGATATTACATGTGACAAAAATTTTAACACTGTTTAAAATTTCTGTTATTTTAAATATATTTGACACTTTTTGACAAGTTCATACATATAAATAGAATTTTGATACTTAATAAGTAAATTTGACACCTTCCTACAACTTGGTGTGTAATATTGACATTCTTCCCAATTTGAAATGGTTTAGAATTTTATGAATAAAGTCCAAATTTTAATTAATTGGACATTATACCTTGATTAACTATTATTACAATGAATTAATTGATTTTAGGTAAATCATATCTTGTAACATAACTAACAGATAGTAATATATTTATATGTGAAACTAATTATACTACTCATTTTTTATTATCCACCTTTTTTATTAAAATATTGAATTGAGATTCACTATTGATTCAAGCTAACTAAATGACCATTAGAACTGTTGCAATGAAATCCAACTGATTTCTGATTGTATATATTTATCGAATTGCCATGGAGATATACAAGGCCGAAATCTATATTTGTGTGTTGTATCCAAGTATCTCCAAGTAGAATTCTCCAATACAGGTTTTGGATTTGATAAAAAGTAATGATGCTATCTAAAATCTTTCAATAAAGATCTACCGGCAGGTACTGGAAACACTGGACCCTTCTCACCTTTCCGCCCTTGAAGTTTCTTCTTCGTCGTCTGGCAAGTGATAGAGATCAGATTGGGGAATGAGACGAGATCAATGGGCATCGTTGTTGGATAGATGAGATTGGTTATATCCTCCAATGGCTTCCTAATAAACTTCTTCATTTTGGGAGACACTAACCCACTTGAATCGACTATCCTTGATCGGAGAGGTGAGATATTCTCTTTGTTGCTGATTCTGCAATGCAATGGAAGACCCATTCTAATTCTTATTCTGAATAAACAGGCATTCATCCATATCTATTTAAGTGGGTGTGTTTATGTAAGCAAGGGAGGGAAGTTGGAGAAGAAATTAGAGTTTTCAAAGTTCAAATTACAATATTTTCAAATTGGTTGCGAGTTTAAGATCTTGGAGGGAAGCAAAGTTTTCATGATAATGGGTTTTGGAAACTTGAAATTAAGCGCGCATTCATTTTACAAAAGTTTTTCTATTTTGCTCTATTCTTTTCTCTAATGACTAATATGTAAAAAAAAATCATTCTTTACCGAAACTTAAATTCATACAATCTTGCTAATTAGTCAAAATATATTAAATAATACATGTACATATATTCAAATCACTCAACTTTTCTATAAAAATAATAAGGATGATAAAATGGTAGTTCAATTTTGCAGATTTTTAAATCAATAAAATTATTAAGGTTAAATATTTTTTAATGAACAAGTAAATACTTACGTTTTTTATAAAATTTTCGTACCAATGTGTTTTTGAAATTTATTTTTCTTTCACTCTTTTATATTTATTTTAAAATTTTTAAAATACATAAAATATTTAAAATAAATGTAACAAATATTTTGCTAATTTATTTTATTTTTTATTTTTTTATATATTTAAGTTAAATAAATAATTTTTAGGGATAAAATGTACCACATTTCATCCTAAATTATTTATTTTAATGCTTTTAATTTTTCTAAAATTAATTAAGATAAAATGAGTACAACATCTATCTCAACTTATTTTATTTATTTTATTTGGCCATTATCTTTAATTAATTAAGTTTCATTTATCACATTAATTAATCTAATTAATTGTTTAATTAGGCTTTAGTCTTGGGTTAATTATTTTGATTTAATTTATTTTAAAAAATATATGTAAATATTTTAAAATTTATAAATTGGGTATGTAAAATTTATTTTATTTTTGGTACATAGATTTTTAGTGATTACAAGTTCGGTCATATTTTTTTTCACAAAATTTCCTACGACAATTAACTTTTCTTCAATATTCATTAAACACGAAATTAAATTTAAACTAATATCTTCTTAATCGAATTTTGGTGAAATAATCCGAGTTCTTTCTGAGGCAATCATGTTAAAGTAACTCTATCTTACTTGTTTTCTAAAATCCTTAGTATTTTTTAAAAATAATATTCCTAGTTGAAGATAATGTTTTTGCAAAGTGTTCTTCTTCACAACTGAAAGTCACATTGTTTTTATTTAGTTTTTGTAAGAGAGGTCAAAACTCATTCTTTCTCTCAAAAATTCAAAATATAAAAATTTTATAAACATCTAACCGAACCTCAAGAGTTATGCTACAATTTAACATCATCCAATTCCAGAATGAGCTTATATATTTATATTTCTGTGTTTAATTATTAGTATCTCCAAATAGAATTTCATCAAAAACAGATTTGGTACAAGTAATGAAGCTATCTGAAATCTTTAAATAAAGATCTGCCGGCAGGCACAGGAAACACTGGACCATTATCACCATTCCTCCCTTGAGGCTTCTTCTTCTTTGTCTGGCTGATGATAGAGATCGGATTGGGGAATGAAACGACATCAATGGACATTGTTGTTGGATAGAAGAGATTGGTTATATCCTCCAATGGCTTTCTAATAAACTTCTTCTTCGTTATGGGAGACACTAACACGCTTGAATCTACTCTCTTCGACCGGAGAGGTGAGATGTTTTCTTTGTTGTTGTTTCTGCAATGCGATGGAATACCCATTCTGATTCTGATTTTGAATAAACAAACGCTCATTCATATCTATATAACTGAGTGTGTTTATGTATGCGAAGGAAGGAAGTTGGAGAAGAAATTAGGGTTTTCAAAGTTCAAATTTTCAAATTAGTTGCTAATTTTAGATCTTGGAGGGAAGCAATTTGTTTTCATGGGATGGGATCTGGAAACTTGAAATTGAGATCGCATTCATTTTACTAAAGTTTTTCTAAATTTTCTCTATTCTATTCTCTTATCTCTCTAATGACAAATATGTAAAAATAATTCATAATTTACCAAAACTTAAATTTATCTTATTAGTCAAAATATTCAAAATATTCAAAATAAAATTAGTGTACTTCAAAATCTATTAAATAAGATACTATAGTTTATACATATAAAAATATTGGAAATCACTCTACCTTTCTATAAAAAGAACAAGAATGATAAAATTGGAGTTCAATTTTGTAGATTTTTAAATGTTAGCATTTCTTTTATGATCAATTAAATGTTTATGTTTTTATAAAAATTTGTCGAATTTTATTTAGATAACTTATGACAAATAATGTCATAATTATATTAAATTGGTATTTAAGGGTTTTAAATTTTTTTTACAAAATAAATAAATGACATATTTTATAATAAAAAAAATTATGTGTAAGTTACATTTGACTTATCCAGCGAATTATAGATTATTTTATTTATGGTGAAAATTCAAATCGATATAAATTGCTCAACCATTATATTGATTAAATCTGAACAGGAAGCAGAATATAAGGTTTTTATATAATAAAATCCAATATATTATGGTCTAATTATAATTTATTCAAAATAGATACAATTTGATTTTCACATGGAAATATATTAATTAATGTTATTATGTAACAGATATACCAATTTAATTTTTATACAATATCTTTGTTTAATAAAAACAATTTTGTTAAAATATTATTATTCTTTAACTTGATTTTGTTTAATTAATTATTTTTAAACATGTGTATATATAAACTATTAAAGATTTAAGTTTGAATATTCAAACAATTATTAAATCAACATAATACATGATAAGTATACATATAAAGTTGGATATTATGTCTTAATATAATATAATTGATGTACTAAGACCGAATTTAAATTTATCTTAAAAACAACTTAACTCAATCAATGGGTTATCTATAACTAATTTGTTATTGGATGACACTTTCTTCCTGCCCTCCTTTTGGTATTTTTCTTCCAACATTTTCATCCTAAACAAAATAAAAGGTTATTAAACTGATATAGCAAACAGAAACTATATAAAACTGATATGGGAGATATTAGATGAGTAATATGTTTCAAATCAATAGATGCGGGAGAGAAATAAAAATGGATTTCAATTTGGTTTTCCTAACTTCCTTTGTTTCCCTAGAAGAACAGTTGAGATAATTAGACTTAAATTTTTGCCAAGGCACATGTTATTTTCTAAACTTGAAATAGATATTCAAAATAATCTATTTCTTAATTATAGAAATGGTAGAAACTTTCAATAATCCACTATAACAAGAATTCTCAATATCGCTGTGAACATCCAAACTATTTGATCAAATGGTATCATTACTTTACAACATATGTTACAATAATAAAAACTCAAAAAAAGTTCATAGAAAACTGTCTAAAAAATGGAATACTCATTTCTCTAATTCGGATTTCTTGTATGTTGAGTTATGGAGTCTACACTTATAATAAACTCTACATTGTTAATTAAAGTTTATTGGGTTTTCTTTTTTTGGTTTTGGGCTTGGGCCTGACCAAAGTTATTTAGGTTTATTACCTGAATATTTACCCTATAAATAGGTAATTATTAAAGGTTTACATGGTTAAAACAGAATTCTAGAGTGATAAAGTGTGAGACAAAAACTTTGTATTCCTTCTTCTTCATAGTAAATCTGGTGGTGGCTGAAGTGGATGTAGCTCAATTTGAGTGAACCACTATAAATCTGTGTGTTCTTGTGTTCTTCTTTCTTGTGTTTTTACAAATTGTTTTCAAACAGGTCGGATTTGGGAGATACAAATCCTAACAACTGGTATCAGAGCAGCTAGGCTAGATCTGAGCATTGGAAACAATGGCAAGTGAGAACAGTATAGGACATGGGATTGAAAGATTTGATGGGACAGATTATGCCTTCTGGAGAATGCAGATTGAAGATTATCTCTATGGAAAGAAGCTTCATGTTCCTTTGAGTGAAAACCAGAGAAGATGGATGAAGCTGAATGGAAACTCCTTGATAGACAGGTTTTGGGAGTTGTCCGATTGACGCTAGCCAAGATGGTTGCTCACAATGTAGCAAAGGAGAAGACCACCATGGGTCTGATGAAAGTTCTTTCTGATATGTATGAGAAACCATCTGCTAACAACAAGGTACACTTAATGAAAAGACTCTTTTACTTAAGAATGGTTGATGGTACTTCTGTCACTACTCATTTGAATGAATTCAATACAATTGTGAATCAATTGCTATCTGTTGAGATTGATTTTGGGGATGAAGTTAGTGTCCTGATTTTGTTAGCATCTCTACCAAATAGTTGGGAACCTATGAGGGCAGCAATTAGTAATTCAGTTGGAAATGCTAAACTGAAATTTGTTGAAGTTAGAGATCGTATTTTGCTGAAGAGGTTCGTAAAATTGATTCTGGTGAAACGTTCAAAGATTCTGCTATGAATGTGGAAAACAGGGGCAGAGGTAATGATAGAAATTTCAACCGAGGTAAGAGCAGATCTATGTCGAGAAGCAAGAGGAGTCAGTCCAAGTCTGGGCGGACATTTGAGTGCTGGAATTGTGGTAAACATGGTCATTTGAAGAGGAACTGCAAAGCACCGAAGAAAAACGGTGATGATAAAATGATGCAGCCAACGTTGTTACAGAATCTGTCACTGATGCGTTACTTCTGTCTATTGATAGCCCGATAGATTCATGGGTTTTGGACTCAGGAGTGTCTTTTCACACTACTGATCACAAAGAATTAATGGAGAATTATGTGGCTGGAAACTGTGAGAAAGTTTATCTCGCAGATGGTGAGCGATATTGTTGGCATTGGTGACATCAAATTGAAGATGGCAAATGGTTCTGTTTGGAAGATTAATAAGGTGAGACACAGACACATTCCAGGTTTAATACGCAATCTGATTTCTGTTACACAACTTGATGAAGAAGGTCACAATTTCAGTTGTGGAAATGGTGCGTGGAAGGTGACTAAAGCAGCAATTGTTGTTGCTCGAGGTCATAAAACTGGAACGTTATACACGACTTCAACTTGCAGAGAAATAGTTGCTGCTGTAGTTGATGACTCGATGAATAGTGAGTTGTGGCATTGCAGGTTGGGCCATATGAGTGAAAAAGGGATGAAAATTCTTTTGAAGAATGGACAGATTCCAGAACTGAAGTCTGTTGAACATCAGTTATGTGAAACCTGCATTCTTGGGAAACAGAAACATGTGAGTTTCTTAAAGATTGGGAAGGAGCTCAAGAAAGAAAAACTAGAGTTGGTACACACTGATGTGTGGGAACCTGCACCTGTTTCTTCTATTGGCGGATCATACTACTATGTGACTTTTATAGATGATTCAACAAGAAAATTATGGGTTAACTTTATGAAGCACAAGTCTGAAGTATTTGTTATTTTCAAGAAATGGAAGGCTTTGGTTGAAAATGAAACAAATCAGAAAGTTAAGTGCTTGAGATCCGACAACGGAGGTGAATATATCAATTCAGATTTCAAAGAGTATTGTGCTGTGAATGAGATCAGTATGGTGAAGACTGTTCCCCAAATGCCTCAAGAGAATGGAGTAGCTGACCGAATGAATCGAACATTGAACGAGCGTGCTAGAAGCATGAGATTGCATGAGAGGTTGCCTAAAACCTTCTGGGCAGAAGCTATTAATAATGCTGCCTATTTGATAAACAGGGGACCCTCTATTCCTCTTGAATTCAGAATTCCCGAAGAAGCTTGGAGCAATAAAAAGCTAAACATTTCTTATTTGAAAGTGTTTGGTTGTTTATCATATGTTCATATTAATGAATGTGATAGGAGTAAGCTTGATCCAAAGTCTAATAAATGTTTTTTCATTGGTTATGGTGATATTGAGTTTGGTTATCATTTCTGGGATAATCAAAATCGGAAGATCATTCGTAACAGAAATGTTATCTTCAATGAACAGATTCTCTACAAAGATTGTGCTGAGAAGACATCAGATGGTGATTCCAAGTTGGAAGAGACTGGTATAGTCGATTTGAGAGAATTTTCAGCTGAATATATACCGGTTGTCGAAGAAGAACAATGTGTTGTTGAAGATGAAATCGTTGAGAACGTGGCCCCAGAGATAAATCAGAAAACACCGGTTATACAGTTGAGAAGATCATCAAGGAATCGAAAACCAGTTGAGAGGTGGTCTCCATCTCTGAACTATATCTTGTTGACAGATAGAGGTGAACCTGAATGTTTTGAGGAAACAATACAATCTGATGAATCGATTAAGTGGGAGTCTATAATGAAGGATTTGGGTGCTGCAAAACAAATCATTGGGATGGGAATTTTCAGGAATGAAGAAGTTCTCAAGCTTTCACAAGAAGAATATATGAAGAAAGTTCTTAGCAAGTTCAACTTGTATGATGCAAAACCAGTTACTACCCCCTTAGCTAGTCACTTCAGACTATCTAAAGATCAGTCGTCTTCAACAGAGGAGGAGAAAAATTATCTGGCAACTGTACTGTATGCCTCTTCCATTGGTTGTATTATGTATGCGATGGTTTATACAAGACCAGACATAGCACGTGCAGTGGGAGTTGTTAGCAGGTTTATGAGCAACCCAGGTAGACAACATTGGGAAGCAGTAAAGTGGATACTACGATACTTAAGAGGAAGTACGAGTCTCGCTTTGTGTTTTCGAAAGTCTAATATGGGTTTGAAGGATATGTTGATGCTGACAATGGTGGTGATGTTGATAGTAGGAAAAGCACAACAGGGTACATTTATACTCTGGGAGGTACTGCAATCAGTTGAGTTTCAAAATTGCAGAAGATTGTTGCTCTTTCTAGTTGTAAGGCAGAGTATGTTGCTGTGACAGAAGCTGCTAAGGAAATGATGTGGTTACAACCCTTTTTGCGAGAATTGGGTCAAGACTACGAGGGAAGTGTGTTGCGATGCGACAGTCAGAGTGCCATTCATTTGCAAAGAATCCTGTTTATCATGGTAGGACGAAGCATATACATGTTCGTTATCATTTCATTCGGTCAGCTTTAGAAGATGGAGTATTAGCTCTTGAGAAGATTCTCGGGAGTGAGAATCCAGCTGATATGTTGACGAAAGCTGTGACAAATGAGAAACTGAAGTTGTGTGCAACTTCAGTTGGTCTTCTTCGTTAAGACACCGAATGGAAAGACACTACCGATCGAGAGATGATGAAGTTAGTCTCCAAGTGGGAGATTGTTGAGTTATAGAGCCTACACTTATAATAAACTCTATATTGTTAATTAGAGTTTATTGAGTTTTCTTTTTTTTTGGTTTTGGGCTTGGGCCTGACCAAAGTTATTTAGGTTTATTACCTGAATGTTTACCCTATAAATAGGTAATTATTAAGGGTTTACATGGTTAAGATAGAATTCTAGAGAGATAAAGTGTGAGGCAAAAACTTTGTATTCCTTCTTCTTCATAGTAAATCTGGTGGTGGCTGAAGTGGATGTAGCTCAATTGAGTGAACCACTATAAATCTGTGTGTTCTTGTGTTCTTCTTTCTTGTGTTTTTACATATTATTTTCAAACAGGTCGGATTTGGGAGATACAAATCCTAACAAAATGCAGATGTAGGCATGTATCCCTTGAATCTTCGATGGTGTCTCACGAGTTTGCTCTAAGCCCTAGACTGAATTCTTAATTAAATAATGGTTATATATAATTTGCAACAGTAATGTGTTGAGTATTGTCAACAAATTAGTTATCAACATTCCAAAGAAATAAATTGTTTATATCGATTACCCTAATTAAAGTATAAATATCAAATTGGTGAGTACTTTAGTTTTTTAAAGTATCATTAATATAGACTACTGGTAAACTAATAAAAAAAAATCTCTATTTTACATTAGGTCAAGTAAATTAAAAACTTGATAAACTACCGTTTCTTTGGGAGAGAGCATATAGAGATAGAAAATCATTAGTTATTGAAAACAAGGAGATAGGAATGACAATGATAACTTAATCGAAACTAATTAAATGAAAAACACATCTCGTGGACTTGTACATCAAAACCACAAACATATATATTTGGTTCAAATGGTAAATCATATTGTTTAAGATCAACCTACTTTTCAAATGCAATTTTCTATTTTAGTGTCTACATATCTAATCAATAGATACCCACGGCCACACCCATTTTGAATTAAAAACACCATTACAGAATTATGTATAAGAATTAACCATATTAATCCTTACTTTAGAGATTTAAATGTCTATGTTATGCTTCAAACAATCATCCACATAATTAAGTCAAAGATTGATAGAACAGCTTTCAAGTATATTTTTTTTTCAGCAAAAAAAGATTTGGTCAAAATGCTTATAGGCTATGTTTTTCAAGAATATCATTGCTCCTAATCTATTGATTATTATGTTGGGTTTTGTTTGGGCTCCCAATTATGAAAAAGGCCCAATAGGGTTCAAGTTCACTTTTAATTCATTAAGGGTATTATAGTATTTAAAGGGTTATGTCATAACCTAATTGATCTAGTATTTAAAGAGCGGCAGCCATCATTAAGAAGCAGAAGTCAAAAATTAAAAGAGAGGAAGAAAGAGAAAATCTTGTAACAGATTTTCGTCTACAGCCGCGCAGGTTCATCAAACTCATGATCGGAGATTCAAATGAAGTTTTTCTGGGGCTTAAATGTTCTTCCTAATTTAAGTTTTTTATTTGACTTGTTTGGGACCAAAAGGTTGTATCTTTTTGGGTATGCCCTTTTATCTTTCTGCGGTATTAAAAGGTTGTTATACCTTGATTTTATTCCCGACTCTGATTTTTAGTGAAGTTTGAACTGGACGTAAAGTTTCGTGGTTTTTACTCCTTGATTTGAGGAGGTTTTCCACGTAAAAATTTCGTGTGTGCATTGTGTTATTTATTTCCGCTTTTACTTGTGCTTTATTTGCTCCTATGTTTTTTAATCAAGTAGGGAATATAATATATATTTTTCCCAACAAGTGGTATCAGAGTTTGGTTAACTATTTATGACTTGATTAAATTATGGAGATAAACACAAGTAGGATGATTTTTCTCAATGGTTCAAATTATCAAATTTGGAAAGGAAAGATGAAGGATTTGTTATTTGTTAAGGCTTTACACTTATCCGTTTTTGGTAGTGAGAAACCTGCATCCAAATCTGACGAGGAATGGAATTTTGAGCATGAACAGGTATGTGGTTTTATTCGTCAGTTTGTTAAAGAGAATGTTTACAACCACATCCAACATGAGACAAATGCACAATCTTTATGGAATAAATTTTAAAATTTATATGCTTTAAAGACTGGAAGTAATAAATTATTCTTGCTTCAGAAATTGATTCATTTGAGATATAATGATAGTGCTTCTATGGCTGATCATTTAAATGAGTTTTAGGGTTTTCTTGATCAGATGTCAGACATGGGAATTAAGTTTGAAGATGATGTTCAAGGACTTTGGTTATTGACTACTCTAACCGATTCGTGGAAAACATTTAAGGTTTCTCTTTGTTATTATGTTGCTAATGGTGCAGTAACTCTACATATGGCCAAAGGTGGCGTCATGAATGAGGAATTAAGAAGAAAATCTCAAGTGTCTTCAATAAATTCAAATGTGTTGGTTACTGAAAATAGGGGGAGACAGATGAACGGGGGTGGAAAAGACAATGCGAGACATAAGAGTCGAAGTAAGTCCAAATCCAAGTACAAGTCAGTTGAATGTTATCATTGCGGTAAAAGGGGGAACATTAAGAAAGACCGCTTTATGTTGAAATGCAAAATGTGCGAATCTAATCAAAATAAAGATGCTGGTGAAGATCGCGTGTCAATATCGACTTCAAATGATCTTGTAACTGTCCCGATGAGAATACAATTAACCTTGTATGTAATGAGTCGAGTTGGGTGTTTGACACCGGAGCTTCCTTGCATGTTACGCCAAGGAAAGACTATTTTACGTCTTATACTTCAGGTGATTTTTGAGTATTGAAGATGGGTAATGACGGCTTAAGTGAGGTTATTGGTATTGGTGACGTTTGCTTGGATTCTGGTAATGGGTCAAAATTATTACTTAAAGATGTTCGACATGCTCCAGATATTAGGCTGAATTTGATATAAAGTGGAAAACTTGATGATGATGGTTTCACGAGTAGTTTTGGTTCTGGAAAATGGAAACTTTCTAAAGGTAACTTGATTATAACTCGAGCAGAGAAATATTCTAATATATATTTGATGTAAACATCGATATGCAAGGATAGTGTGAATGTTGTACAGAGTAAAAATGCTTCTAAATTATGGTATAGAAGACTTGGTCACATCAGTGAAAAGGGATTGAATATGTTGGTTAAAAAAATTCTATTTCTAGTTTGAGTGAGATCGATTTGGAGAAATATTCTCATTATGATGCTGGAAAACAAAATAGAGTATCTTTCAAACATAATCTTCCTTCAAGAAAGTCAAAAGTCTTAGAGCTGGTGCATTTAGATGTTTGTAGTCCTTTAAAGGTATGAACTATTAGTGGTGCTCTTTATTTTGTAACGTTTATTGATTATCATTCCAGGAAGCTTTGGGACAAAAAAGATTCAGAAGCGGTGAAGTGGATATTGATATATCTTAGAGGCACATCAAGTATGAAACTTTGTCTTGGAAATGAGAATCCGAATTTAGTTGGTTATACTGACTCCGATATGGCAGGTGGTGCTGATTCAAGAAAATCCACTTCAGGCTATTTGATTAATTTGGAGGGGGAGCTATTTCTTGGCAATCGAGACTATAGAAGTGTGTTGCGTTGTCAACCGCAGAGGCTGAGCTTATTGCAGCAATGGAAGCTTGTAAGGAGCTGATTTGGGTTAAGAAGTTATTATTTGAACTTGATATTGTGCAAGAAAGGTATGTGTTTCTCTGTGATAGTCAAAGCGCTATTTATCTAGCGAAAAATTCAACATTTCATTATAGATCTAAACATATTGATGTGAGGTATCATTGGATACGGGATGCGTTAGATGAAAAGTTGTTGATTTTAGAAAATGTGCATACAAACGATAATGGCGCCGATATGATGACTAAGGCACTACCACTAAGCAAGTTCAAGTTTTGTTGTTCAACCGCCGAGTTGACAACATCTTTTCCATAGTTGTGAGGGGGGAGTTTGTTGGGTTTTGTCTGGGCTCCCAACTATGAAAAAGACCCAATAGGGTTTAAGTTCACTTTTAATTCATTATGGGTATTATAGTTTTTAAAGGGTTATGTTATAACCTAATTGCTTAAATATTTAAAGAGCAGAAGCCGTCATTAAGAAGCAGAAGTCAAAAATTAAAAGAAAGGAAGAAAGAGAAAATCATGTAGCAGATTTTCGCCAACAGCCGCGGCCGCGCAGGTTCATCAAACTCACGATTGGAGATTCAAACGGAGTTTTTCTGGGCTTAAAGGTTCTTCCTAATTTAAGTTTTTATTTGACTTGTTTGGGACCAAAAGGTTGTATCTTTTTAGGTATGCCCTTTTATCTTTCTGCGGTATTAATAGGTTGTTATACCTTGTTTGTATTTCCGACTCTAATTTTTAGTGAACCTTGAACTGGAGGTAAAGTCCAGTGGTTTTTACTCCTTGATTTGAGAAGGTTTTCCACGTAAAAATTTCGTGTGTGCATTGTGTTATTTATTTCCACTTTTACTTGTGCTTTATTTGCTACTAAATTTTTCAATCAAATAGGGAATAGAATATACATTTTTCCCAAATATATTATTTCAAAAATATATATTGACTAATATGAATGTGAACTTTACAAACATGAAAATCTAAACTTTGGAGTGGAGGATAATAATATTGAAACTCTCAAGCTCTAACATTCTCCAAAATCTGTTAAATAATGGGGGCATTAATAATGATAAAATATTGAAATTGAGATTCACTACTGATTCAGGCTAACTAAATGACCATTAGAACTGTTGCAATGAAATCCAACTGATTTCTGATATATCAATAGAGAATTGCAGGCTGACACAAACAATATATGGAGCCATGGAGATAGAGTAGTACTTCAAGATAAACAAGGATGAAATCTGTATTTGTGTGTTGTGTTCAAGTATCTCCAAGTAGTAGTATTCAATACAGATTTTTGATTTGATAAGAAGTCATGAATCTATCTGAAATCTTTCAATAAAGATCTTCCGGCAGGCACGGGAATCAACAGACCCATCTCCCCTTTCATCCCTTGAGGCTTCTTCTTGGTCTGGCAGGTGATAGATGTCAGATTTGGAAATGAGACGAGATCAATGGAAATCGTTCTTGGATAGAAGAGATTGGTTATATCCTCAAATGGCTTCCTAATAACCCGTTTCATCATTTTGGGAGACACTAACCCACTTGAATCTACTCTCTTGAATCGCATAGGTGAGATGTTCTCTTTGTTGCTGTTTCTGCAATGTGATGGAATACCCATTCTGATTACGATTCTTATTCTGAATAAACACACATTCATCCATATCTATATAAGTGGGTGTGTTTATGTAAGGGAGGGAGGGAAAATGGAAAAGAAAGGGTATCAAAGTTCACACCAGAAATTAAATTTCTGGTTGGTTGTTAATTTTAGCGGTCGGAGGGAACCAATTTTTTCACGAAAATGGGTTTTGCAAACTTGAAATTGAAACGCGCCGATAGGAAGGAGATGAATGCGCGCTCATTTCCTTATCACGGTTTTGTTTAGTTAAGATTTAATTTTTTAAATATTCTTAAATTTTCCCTTATACTATTAAGGCTTACATGCTTTAGATCATAAGCTATTTAAAATGTTTCATTTTTTGCACGAACAACATCCACTTTTGAAAGTGGTAACATGAATGCACCTCATATATATTCTCTAAACATAATTCTTCATCCGTCTACCTCATATATATTCTCTAAACATAATTCTTCATCCGCCCACCTCATCTATATTCTCTAAACTTATTCTCTCTATTCTCTAACCTAATCAAATAATCTCTCTAGCCTATCTCATCTCTATTCTCTTTACCTAATTCTCCAACTGTCCACTTCCCTATTTCATCTATATTCTCATATGCCAGAGCCTTCAGCTGCCCACTTCCCGTTCAGTCATCCACCTCAGAAATTAGACTATTGATCTAATCTCGACATCTCTGCCATTTGGAGCTTATCTCACTATCTTTGGAGTTTCTTCTTTGTCAAGACTTATAAATCTTGATCTATCTCCAACATTCAACACTTATTTTGAACTCATGATCTATTTTCGTCAGTTCGAATTCGTATTATTGAAATTAGAACCGAATATCAAATTCAAATTCTGGTCGATTTTATTATAATTTATTCGAATTTGGTTCAAATTGGCTAAAAAATAAAAATTCAAAAAAATGAACCGATGAACACCCCCGACTACATGTACCGGATTTTATATAATTTTAATAAAATATCGTTATATAAATTATTGTAACCATACTGTGTAAATTTAATTATAATGAATTAAATACATTAAATATTCTAATGGAGAATAACTCCATATAATTCAATTTGTCATTTTAAATGTTTCAATTTAGAAATTAATTCTAATAAATTAATTTGTACATAGTTGTAACCCCGGGAAATTCCCTCTGTAGCTTAGCACGTGTTTGGATGACACATGAAAATACAGAGGGAACCCAAAGTCACTCGAGGTTCGATGCGTTTTAACCTTGGTTTGCGTGCTATGTATCATTTTTTAAAATGAAACACTATTTTGAAAATAATTTTGAAAAATATCTGGAAACTTTTGAAATTAATCATATAAAAATAATTAATTGTATTCAAATTTTAATAATATATGGATCAAATAATAATTTGATTAAATCATGGTTTAAATTAATCAAATTTAATTAATTTAAAATATTATTTATTCGAAAATAGAGTCGTAAAGTAATTTTAGAAAAATTAATAAAAGGGTGCGTATATAAACGTACTTTATACCAGAGTTTCTATAAGATGTTCATTTTTTGGTTACGCTCGAGAGTGGGTATTCGCGTTATGTCCTCTGCGCCCGTCAAATGACTGTTTTATTTTTTAAATAAAAGTCTGGCCATTACAAGATTTATTTATAACATTTATTTCTTTTAATTAGTAGTCCTAGACAAGGATATGTTTAGATTTCGTAAATAATTGTACAAAATTATTTAAAAGAGCGTACATGTTATTGCGTTAATATAAGATTAAGTATAAACCTTGAAAAATATTAGAAAAGTGTTAAAATTTAAAAATAAATTTCAAATGGGGCCTTAGCCAAATTATTTGTTTGGGAAATATCCCAAAAATCTTTAAATATAATTTTTTGACATTGAATTATTTGAAATTGGATTGGGGTTCCAAAATTACAAAAACAATTTTGGATTTTGAAAAGTGGAATCAAACAGGCCATAGGACTAAGGTCCTAGGGCTTGAGTTCGGTTTTTACCGATCTAGGCTCGGACGGGCTCGATCTAGGCCGAGGTAGTCTAGATCAGAGCTCGGAACATCTAATCAAGGGATCTAAAGGCTTAGTCCTAGGGTTCAGGAGACTCGGTCCTGAACTCAAGCTACTCAGTCTTAGGTCTGGGAAGCTCGGTCTAAGGTTAGACCTCTCGATCCTAGGCTAGAAACCTCATTCAGATTCCTCGGTCCTTACTTAAGAACACCGGTTCTAGGTCTCGGTCTTGATTTAAGAACATCGGCCCTTGGTCTCGGTCCTAACTCAAGAACATCAGTCATTGGTCTTAGTCCTAGGTTAATTTTCTTAATCGGTTTTCTCGGTCCCAACTAAGATCATTGGTCCTCGTTCTCGGTCCCAAGCTAATAACCTCGGTCCTTTGCCTTGGTTCAAGAGAACTGAGTGTTCTTGAATTGGTCAAAAATTGCAGGTCTTATATCCTTCGATACAGATCATGAAATCAACTCATATTATTATGGAGATTAAACGCCCTAACCCTAATCACGATTAATCGATCTCTATAAAGATCAATTTCTTAAAATTGTTTTTAGGTCAAAATTTGAGATCTTTTGAATTGGGTTATCTTATGACTTAATTCTTGTTCCAACAACTTTGAAATTAAGAGTATAGTCAAACACAACCAAAACAAGAACATCATTCAAGCTCTGTAACAAATTTACAAACTAATATTCAAACTATTGTTTTCCTAAATTTCAGTTGGATCAAACATGATCGGGATGTTGATATTATGATTTGGAAATCATCCTAACATGTTTACAAACATGTTAGGCAGCTAATTGAATCAAATTCTAGTTTAAAAGCTTAAGAACATCAAATTAAAAAAAAATCCAGATTTTCAAACCAAATTTTCATTTTTTTTCGTTTTAGGTTGATTTGATCAAAACTCATACATAATCTAGAGAATGATTCTAAACAAAGAAAACACAAAATTGAACCCTATAATAGATCAAACTAATCAAACTTAAAAAAATACAATTTTCAATCACACATTGAAATACAGATGGTCTAGAAGCTTACCAACACTTGGAGAACACTCCAGGAATGTGTAGAAAGCTTTCCCAAATCCTGGATCAAAGCTTTGATCGCCGGAGAGTATTTCACCAAAATCCAGTTCTTGCCGGAATCTTGATTCTTTGAATTGGACTGTAAGATGTGAGTTTCGTTTGATGGATTGGAAGAGAATCCCCTAGAGAGTATTTATACCCAACTAGATCAGTTGTGGAGGACGAATTTGACTTCAATTTGGCCACTACAGTTCTTCGGCAACCTAGTTCTAGGATAATGTATGAATTCTAGGCTTAATGGTAATGCTCGTGAGGAAGAGGCGTGCACATGGATGAAAAAACAAAGGGATAAGGATGGTTGTATGTGGAGATAGTCCTTCTAGAAGAATCGTCGGTATCCGTCGCGTTTCCAACGATTACCCTGCATCGGTGAAGAAGACGGGTCAAAACGATGATGTTTTGTTTAACCGAAATGCGGTGTTTCAGCATTCTGTCGCATTCTGTCTACATTTGTGTATTTTCGGCTAACATGATTGACGTCCTGTTAATTGATCTTCTATGGCTCCGGGCGCACGTTCACTTGGTTACAACCGGTTGCGTGGCTCTTTTCTGGGCGATGGATAAAAATTCAACTCTAATCCGATGACCCAAAATCCTGCTGTAATAATTGAACAAAATTTCAACTACACATGATTATCAGTTTACATTTTAATAAAAGGGCTATTTGAAAACGAATATTTAACCCATTCTTGTGTTTTTCTTCACCAAAAATTACACAAAACATATTTGTGGAAACATAATAAAAATAATGTTAATTTTTTTTATTTTTGGGTCTTTTGGGATATTTATTTAATTGTTTTAAGCCATAAATTACACCTAATTTATGTTTAAAATTACAATGAAATAATTTCAACTTTTGGGGGTTTAATTTGGCTAAATTAAATACAATATTCTAATCTCAAATTATTTTTGGATTTTTATTTTATTTTTCTAATTAGGTTTTAATTATCACAACAATTATCCCTAATTTGGTTTTAATTTCTATTTTTGGTTATTTTGAGTTTTAAAATTTTTAAATATTATTATAAATTAATAATATTTATATATAAATTAGGGTATGTCAAATTTTTATGCTTATAGAATGCCCCTCTCAAACTGAGTTTGAGTAAAACAGACTTATAACAAGATGAAGGGATAGAACTTGGACGACAACAAATGTTGTGGATTAACCATAATAATGACCCAAATGTGGGAACAACTACACAATATTCGTTGGTTGAATCTTGTTTGGTGACAGGCTATCAATAGTCTTATGCTTAGTGGGGAGTAAACATGATTCTGATTGGGTAATAGTCTCATGGGAATGGTGATAACAATCACGCTATATCTTTCACGAGATGGAATTAGCTGTTGAAGATTGATCCTAATATTGACTTCCATGGATGCCTATCATGAAATAGGACTGATGTGGGGAAGGGTGATAATAATCACTTTGAGGGGATAGGTTATGACGATGACCTATATCGATGTCTATTATAATAAGGCTTTTACAAATCATAATAATGATCTATTGTACGTATCAACAAATAAGGCTTTTGGAAATGTCTATACAAAGTGACCTTCACATCTTGTTGAAAAATCATATTCAACTAGGGATTGTTTATGAGAGTTACTCTAATTAACAGTTTATCTCTTTTGGTTTTAAGAAAATGTCATTCACAACTATGTCAAACATCGACCCATTGTTTTGAAGGGAGCTTTGGATTTAATTTGACAAAATGTCCTTCGCAATTGGATTAAAACCACTAATTCTCAGAGGACTTTTATCATTTACGGAGTATTTCAATAGAACTTTTTCCCTTTTGTTTTACAAAGTGACCTTCACAATTGGGTGTAACATCGACTGTTGTTTTGTCATTTCCAGGGAATGGATTGTTCCCATTTTTGTTTCAAATAATGTTTGAAAATAGAAGAAACCTTGATCCCATCCACGAATAATGGTGACTTGGATTCAAAATATGTTCAAGGCTAAGATACGAGCATCTCTACAATAAAAAAAGATTATCTCTCTTAAAGATCTCGAGTTCTTTTTTCTCCTATATTAAGATATATATGATAAATTCAATCTCGTGCAGACGATTATCCAAATTCTTAACTCGCATAGAATGTGACCGAGATATGGGGGTCTCGTTCAACTATAATTTTGGTTGTTTTGGTCATGGGCCGCAATCCTTCGAAAGTTCGATTATTCCTGGTATAGTTGTAGAGTGAGCTTCAACTTTCTGGCTTTGGGAATTTTCTTTCTTTCTTTTTTCTTTTGTTTGGCCTCCCGGGGTGTATCTGGAGGAATCAAAATGTTTTACTCTTGTGATAGTCATCGGGACAGCCACTCGAATGAGCATAAATGGTGATTTCAACACATCAACCTACACATGTGCGTTTATATATATTTTTTGATTTGGCTTCCTGGGTATATCCGGAGGAATCGATATGTTTTGCTCTTATGATAGTCATCAGAACAACCTCCCAAGAGAGCATAAACGGTGATTTCACCTTAACCTACACATGAGCGTTTATTATACAAATATGAATATATTTTGAAGCCTTTAGTCTAGTTTTCTCTATTCTCTTGTATAAAAGGGGCTCAGATTACAGTTTTGGCTTGGATTTTGGGGGTTTATTCTAGTTCTTTTTTCAAAAGCCTTCCATAGAGGGTTCATTTTCTAGATAATCGCGTAACACGAAAATGAGCTTATTAAGGATACCCATTAAGAAATTCGGGGTCATATTTGGGAGATAAATCACTATTAGATTAATAAATTTAACTCTTAGTTTTTGCCCTTACTTATTTTCTAAAATCCTTGTCACCGATTGGTGAAAAGAACCAAGGTTCCTATTGTCTTTAGACTTTAGGTCAGACAGAACTAGGAATATATATTTCTTTATTTATTTATTTTATTGAGTTTGAGACCATACCTACATATAGGCTGCTTACGTATCTTCATTTTGTCCTTGATATATTTCTTTTATGTCTTTGGAAGAATCAGGTCTCACTTAGTTCTCCCATTGTAATGATGTAGTTATACAAAATTAGAGGTCGATTAGTCCATATGAGGTTGGAGACTAAATCCGTTTTAATTCTAGTAAGGCTGGATTGGCAGTCGTCATAGTCTTGGTAAGACTAAATTAGGAGCCTTCATAATCCTGTTAAGGCTAGATTGAGATCCATCATAGTCCTAGAAAGGCTGAATTGGGAACTGTCATAGTCTTGGTAAGGCTCAATTGGGAGCCTTCATAGTTTTGATAAGGCTGTATTGAGAGTCGTCATAGTCTTAGTAAGGCTGGATTGGAAACCATCATAGTCTTGGTAAGGCTGGATTGGAAGTCGTCATAGTGCTGATAAGCATGATTATGGGTTGATCATCCATGAGGTAGACCATTTTCTTAATAGCGTACCACAGTAGAAGTTCATGTATGGAATCGTTGTCATTGACGGGTATTTCCGGCCTGGCACTCCTAATGCATCGGCATTGGAGGGAGGTACTCATCACATTGCCAGGAAGTAGAGGAGGTATACATTCCATCTTTTCCAAGAGCCATATGTAGATAATGATTGGTGCCCCTCTCTTATTGAGATAGTTAGTGATATATGATTCATTTAAACCTAGCAATGTTTCAGTTAAGATGATTCTCGTAGGATCCTTATTTCTTCTTCTAAGGTGATAAGCCACTTTCAGTATCTTGGAGGATGGCGGACGGTTCTTAACGGGGCAAGGAGAAAGTTATCCATCATGATTGTCATGGTGAGCAAAGAGGTACAGAAGTTTAGTGGAATTTCTCCAGTCTGAGTGGCCAAGTTTACCCAACGTGAAAGGTCCAGGTATGTTCTGTCCAGGATCTTGTTTATCGTGGTCTTCATATACCCAATTCTTTGTGGATTAGGCGTCGGAGGGATATGGACTTCGTGTAAGGTTGGAGACTTATGATGTTCTTGTTATCGATCATCATGATGACTTTAAATTCTTCGATGGTCAGACAGATTTGGCAATCACGTAGAATGAAGGCCTTATGCACTAAGTCCCATTTTCGTTGCATCTCTATCATGAAGTTATGTTGGATTTGGAAGTAAGTTTATTTAAGAGCGATACTTAGACCGTAGACTTAGTGGTACTAGTCTATTTCGTGGAAATGATGGCTTTAGAAAAATAGATCTTCGTTCTCTAAGAGAGAAATTCTACGATTGTATAATCAACTTGATAAACATGTCTTTTGATTTTGATAAAATAAATATTCTTAAAGATGTTTATTATATCTATTATAGATGTATGCATGTATAATAAATAAGTACGTACATGTTGAATTGTTGAGGCTTTGTTGTTTGGGCACATCAAACAATGGGTGGGCAGAGTAACCAGGTTTTGTGTGCTAAGGTTTAGTAGAGGTTTGGGTTGGAATCGCTCCCCATTATTGCTAAGGTTGCATCTTAACGGATGTATCAAAACTAAAAGGGGGGATTCATTATGGGTTCCTAGTTTTTCCTCACGCAATATCTCTCGGTGATAGACCGGTATGATCGATCTTCACGTAATTTGTAGAAGTACATAATTCTGATACAGTACTTCTTCACATAATCCCGGGTGATATACCCGTTTTAGGTTTTTGGCAATTATTAAGATAAAACCTAGATACCCTTTAAGGTGGTGAACCATGTTAAATGGGCTATTGTGAAGGTTCTTTAAATGTTATAAATAAAAATTTATATAACTAGAGTTCTGTTTATTTTATAAATTAAAAATTTTTAGTCCCTATCATAGTCGCCAAAAAGATGTAACCTCCGGGAAGTTTCATTTGTAGCTTAGCACATGTTTGGATGACATGTGGCAATATGGGAGAGACCCAATGTGGCTCGAGTCTTGATGCGTTTCAACATTGGTTTGCGTGTCAAACATTGTTTTTTAAAATTAAACATTATTTTAAAATATTTTTGAAAAATATCTTAGAGCTTTTTAAATTAATCATATAAAATAATTATTTTTTTCAAATTTAAATAATTTAGGGATTAAATAATAATTTGATTAAAGCCTGGTTTAAATTAATCAAATATAATTAATTTAAAAGATTGTTTATTTGAAAATATAGTCGCCAAGTGATTTTAGAAAAATCAATAAAAGGTTACGTATATAAAAGTACTTTATACTAGAGTTTCTATAAGGGGTTTGTTTTTTTGTTACACTCGGGAAAGGGCTTTCGCGCTATGTCCTCTACGTCCGTCAAATAAGTCTTTATTTTTTAAATAAAAGTCTGACTATTACAAAATTTATTTATAACATTTATTTCATTTAATTAGCAGTTCGGGGTCCTAAACAAGAATATGTTTAGATTTCGTAAATAATTGTACAAAATTGTTTAAAATGGCGTACATGCGATTGCGTTGATATAAGATTAGGTATAAACCCTGAAAAATGTTAGAAAAGTGTTGTAATTTAAAAATAAATTCAAACGGGGCCTTAACCAAAATATTGTTTGGGAAATATCCCAAAAATCTTTAAATATCATTTTCTGACTTTTCGGGATTATTCGAAAATGGATTGGGGTTCCAATATTACAAAAATAATTTTGGATTTTTGAAATGTGGAACTAGACAAGTCTTATGACTAGGGTTCTAGGGTTTGGGTTCAGTTTTTACCGATTTGGGTTCGGACAAGCTCGGTCTAGACCTAGTTTTCTATATCAGGGCTTGAAACACCTGGTCAAGGGATTGGAGGGCTCGATCCTGAACTCATGCTTCTCGGTCATAGGTCTGGGAGGTTCGGTCCTAGATTTAGCTTTCTCGGTTGTGGACCTGGGAGTCTTGGTCCCAGGTTAGACCTCTTGGTCATAGGTTAGAAATATCGGTCCTTTCTCAAGAACATCGTTCATTGGTCTCGGTCCTAACTCAAGAACATCGGTCCTTAGTCGGTTCCAGGTTAGTTTTTTTGGTCGGTTTTCTCGGTCCCGGCTAAGATCCTTGGTCCTCGTTCTTAATTTTAGGCTAAGAACATCGGTCATTTGCCTTGGGACCTAGTGTTCTTGAATTCGTCAAAAATTGCAGGTCTTGTATCCTTTGATACAGATCATGAAATCATGATCTGTAAGTTGCAATCAACTCATATGATTGTGGGGATTAAAAGCCCTAACCTAATCACGATCAATCAATCTCTACAAAGATCAATTTCTCAAAATCGTTTTTAGGTCAAATTTTGGGATGTTTTGAATTAGGCCATCTTATGACCTAATTCTTTTTCCAACATCTTTGATATGATGAACATAGTCGAACACAACCAAACCAAGAACATCATTCAAGCTCTCTATAATAGATTTACAAACTAAAATTCAAAATAGTTTTTTCCAAAATTTCAGTTTGATCAAACATGATCGGGATGTTTATATTATGATTTAGAAATTGTCCAAACATGTTTATAAACATGGTAGACAACTAATTGAATCAAAATTCAAGATTAAAAGTTCAAGAACATCAAATTAAAAAAATCCAAATTTTCGTTTTTTTTGCTTTAGGTTGATTTTATCAATACTCTTTCAACAGAAAGTTCATACATCATGTAGGGAATGATTCTAAAAAATAAAATACAATACTGAACCCTACAACATATCAAACCGATCAAACTTTAAAAAAAATGATAAGGATGGTTGTAGGTAGATATAGGCCTTCTAGAAGAATTGCCAACGTCCATCGCATTTCTGGCAATCGCCATGCATCGACGAAGAAGACGGGTCAAAACGATGTCGTTTCATTTAACCAAAATGCGACGTTTCGGCGTTCTGTCCGCGTCTGGCCATTTTCGGCTAACGGGGTTGACGTCCCGTTAGTTGATCTCCTATGGCCCCGAGCGCGCATTCGCTTGGTTACAACTGGCTGTGTGGCGTATTTCTAAGCGTTGGATGAATATCAAGCGCTGACCTGATGGCCCAAAATTCTACTACAATAATTACATAATTCAGTTATAGAGGATTATCAGTTTATATTTTAATAAAAGGGTTATTTTAAAACAAAATTTTAACACTTTCTTGCGTTTTTCTTCACCAAAAATTCCATAAAAATATTATTGGAAACATAATAAAAAGTATGTTTATTATTTTTATTTTTGGGTATTTTAGGGTATTTATTTAATTGTTTTAAGGCATAAATTACAAATATTTTATGTTTAAAATTATAATTAAATAATTTCAACATCCAAGGTTTAATTTGGGTAAAATAAATACAATATTTTAACCTCAAATTATTTTTGGATTTTTATTTTATTTTCCTAATTAGGGTTTAATTATCACAATAATTATTCCTAATTTGGTTTTAATTTCTCTTTTAGTTATTTTGAATTTTAAAAATTTTAAATATTATTTTAATATTATTATAAATTAATAATATTTATATATAAATTAAGGTATATAATATATTCATGTTTACAACCATATCAAATAAAATAATTTACCCCTTACTATATTACATTTTATTTGTTAAAGAAAATAAATATTTACCTGAACTATTTGAATCTTAACTTCACAAACTTAAAAAACTAAAGGAGAATATCTTGCATTCTCCAAAATCTTTTCAAACAATGGGTGAATTCTTTTGGTTCAAATTATAATGGTCATTCATAATAATGATAAAATATTTAAATTTATATTCAGTATAGATTTCAGGCTACAATGGACAAATAGAATAATCGGTTTATAATTTGACAATTAGAAATACTGCAATGAAATCAACATCTTTCTAATGACATACAAGACTAACCGTACAATTTAAAACCATCCAATTCCAGAATTATTTTATATATTTATATTTCTGTGTTTTATTAGTATCTCCAAATAGAATTTCATCAAAAACAGATTTGGTACATGTCATTAAGCTATCTAAAATCTTTAAATAAAGATCTGCCCGCAGCACAGGAAACACATTTCTGCCCTTGAGTCTTCTTCTTCTTTGTCTGGCAGATGATAGAGATCGGATTGGGGAATGAGACGAGATCATTGGGCATTGTTGTTGGATAGAAGAGATTGGTTATATCTTCCAATGGCTTCCTAATAAACTTCTTCTTCGTTATGGGAGACACTAACACGCTTGAATCTACTCTCTTCGACCGGAGAGGTGAGATGTTCTCTTTGTTGTTGTTACTGCAATGCGATGGAAGACCCATTCTGATTCTGAATTTGAATAAACCAACTGTTCATTCATATCTATATAAGTGGGTGTTGTTTATGTAAGCCAAGGGGGGAAGTTGGAGAAGAAATTAGCTAGGGATTTCAAAGTTCAAATTATAAAATTATAAAATTTGTTGTTAATTTTAGATATTGGAGGGAAGCAAATTTTTTCTTGATAATAGGTTTTGTAAACTTGAAATTGAAAGCGCATTTCATTTTACAAAAGTCTCCTAAACCGACTCTTACTACTAGGCTACCTTGGAGGGGTCTGATGTATAAATTTTTATGAGTGTCTTCTTAGTCTTCCTTTTCACATCTTGTTAGTTGAGACAAAGTAAAAATGCACAAATATGAAGGAGGTTTGAGTTTTCATAACCTATGTATTTTTAATAAGGTTTTGTTGTCAAAGTGTTGTGCACATTTTGTTTCGGAATACGAAAGTCTTTAGGTAAATATGATCATAAGAAAATATGGATTGGATTGGTCTGGTTGATTTACAAAAATATCCAATCGCCTCGTGAGATGTAGCTTGTGGAAAATTTATTGTGAACATTCTTTGTTTACTGTGGGTGACAGTTCATCTATCAATTTTTAGGAGAATGCATGGTGTGGGGGTAAGAGTTTTGTTGTTCTCTTCCCCATGCTGGCCTCTATTACTATTTGTATAAATGCCACATTCAAAGATATGTACGACCATCGATCTCAAGGGTTTGCACATCATATCAGATATAGAAGAATGTTATCATTTGAAAAAACGTTTTCTCATAATAGATTGTTCTAATTAGTGACCAACAAAGAGGTGTCTCCCTTGAACCATGATACGCTGCGATAGAGAAATTTGTATAAGTTTGTTGTGGGACATTGTTATTATCTATTTGATAAAGTTGTTCCAACTGAGTTGTGTTGGAAGAAATTATGGGAGTCTAAGATTCCCAATGAAATCTCTTTTTTCGGGTGGAGTGCGATCCACGGTGGTATTCTAACTGATGATAGATGTATGTGCAAGGGTCTTATCTTAGTTAGTTTACGTCGTTTGTGTCTTAAGAGTGTGGAGACGACCTCCCATCTCCTTTTACATTGTAAATGTGTCGCTAGTATTTGGAGTATTACTGGTATACATTGGGTTATGTTGAGAACTATTGGTGCGTGTTGGGAAATGTGGATTGAGGCAGCTAGATTTGTGGGCCTAAAATGGGTTATTTCCCATTATTTTCTAGTGAGTAATTTGGTTGGAGAGGAATTGTAGAATCTTAAACAATCTCAAACGACCATTACGAATCTTTCATAATGTTATCATCCTTACATTATATGAGGTTCAATGTGGGAAGCTGACAAATTCAGTTGGAGAGCTCATTGCCATTTTGAAAGATCTTCGTACACGTTAATTTTATATTATTTGTGTGAGTTTTTCAATAATTTAATGATTTTGTGGTTGTGTGTTTAAACGACTATCCTTTTATAATATAATTTATGAATCATTAAAAAAAAATGATACTTCTATAAAAAAAAAAATTTATAAGAAATTGAAGACCAAATTTTTAAAAAAAAAAATAATAATAATAATTTTTTTCAACAAACTTCTCATTATGTATTATAAAAAAATTCAATATTATGTATATCAAAATTATTGAGTAAATATTTATTTGTAAAATATTAGTTATTTAACTTAGTGACTAAATTAAATAAATGATATATTAAAATCAGAAAATAAAACTAATTTGTAAACAGGTAAAGTTGTAAAAAATAAAATATTAAAAGTTTATTTAAAGTTGACTCTTTAACCTAATTTGAAATGGGAAGAATACCAATTTTACACACCAAGTTGTAAGAAGGTGTCAAATTTACTTATTAAGTATCAAAATTCCATTTATATGTATGAACTTGTCAAAAAGTGTCAAATATATTTAAAATAACAGAAATTTTTTTATTTTTTTGTCACATGTAATATCCACATATTTTTTTATTTTTTTAAATTGACATTACTTTAATTATTTTTTATTCAAACAAAACATTAAAATCTTTTCTTATTTATTTTCTCTTTCTTTACCCTCACAACTTACCACTTTCTTTAAATATTTCTCTCTTCATTTCTCCATCTATGAGTAATTTTATTATTAATAATAATATTTAATTGATTAATTATAAAAATTGTTCTAAAAAGTAACGAGTTATTAAGACTTTGCCACAACACTGACAATTTAGGATTCGGCCAATAAAGACTTCACCACAACATTGACAATTTAGGACTCGATCAATGAATGTTTCAACCAATGCTGATGATAGTGTAAGGTTTAACTGAGAAAGACTTGAATTTGGGGGTTACGTCTGAGAGCTGATAAAGTTTTAACATGGTGAGTATTATGAAAACTAAAATTAAAACAAGTCGGTTAAGGGAGATTTTATCTTGATTCGGCATTGTCCGCTAATGGGGACAATGATTTAGGGTTTGACTAATGAAGATTTTGGCCACAACGTCTATGATTTAGGAATCGGCCAACAAAAACTTCCACCAACGATGATGACTATTTAAAGTTCAGTTATGGAGCACTTGGAGGTTAGAAGAAGGTAAAAATCCAAAAGAACTTGAGTTAATCAAAGAGAGAAAAGTTAGAAAAAAATAGAGAGTTGTGGAGGGATGTGAGAGAAAGTAAAAATAAGTTTTGTTTAAATGGAAAAATAATTAAAGTAATGTCAATTTAAAAAAATAAAAAATATGTGGATATTACATGTGACAAAAATTTTAACACTGTTTAAAATTTCTGTTATTTTAAATATATTTGACACTTTTTGACAAGTTCATACATATAAATAGAATTTTGATACTTAATAAGTAAATTTGACACCTTCCTACAACTTGGTGTGTAAAATTGACATTCTTCCCAATTTGAAATGGTTTAGAATTTTATGAATAAAGTCCAAATTTTAATTAATTGGACATTATACCTTGATTAACTATTATTACAATGAATTAATTGATTTTAGGTAAATCATATCTTGTAACATAACTAACAGATAGTAATATATTTATATGTGAAACTAATTATACTACTCATTTTTTATTATCCACCTTTTTTATTAAAATATTGAATTGAGATTCACTATTGATTCAAGCTAACTAAATGACCATTAGAACTGTTGCAATGAAATCCAACTGATTTCTGATTGTATATATTTATCGAATTGCCATGGAGATATACAAGGCCGAAATCTATATTTGTGTGTTGTATCCAAGTATCTCCAAGTAGAATTCTCCAATACAGGTTTTGGATTTGATAAAAAGTAATGATGCTATCTAAAATCTTTCAATAAAGATCTACCGGCAGGTACTGGAAACACTGGACCCTTCTCACCTTTCCGCCCTTGAAGTTTCTTCTTCGTCGTCTGGCAAGTGATAGAGATCAGATTGGGGAATGAGACGAGATCAATGGGCATCGTTGTTGGATAGATGAGATTGGTTATATCCTCCAATGGCTTCCTAATAAACTTCTTCATTTTGGGAGACACTAACCCACTTGAATCGACTATCCTTGATCGGAGAGGTGAGATATTCTCTTTGTTGCTGATTCTGCAATGCAATGGAAGACCCATTCTAATTCTTATTCTGAATAAACAGGCATTCATCCATATCTATTTAAGTGGGTGTGTTTATGTAAGCAAGGGAGGGAAGTTGGAGAAGAAATTAGAGTTTTCAAAGTTCAAATTACAATATTTTCAAATTGGTTGCGAGTTTAAGATCTTGGAGGGAAGCAAAGTTTTCATGATAATGGGTTTTGGAAACTTGAAATTAAGCGCGCATTCATTTTACAAAAGTTTTTCTATTTTGCTCTATTCTTTTCTCTAATGACTAATATGTAAAAAAAAATCATTCTTTACCGAAACTTAAATTCATACAATCTTGCTAATTAGTCAAAATATATTAAATAATACATGTACATATATTCAAATCACTCAACTTTTCTATAAAAATAATAAGGATGATAAAATGGTAGTTCAATTTTGCAGATTTTTAAATCAATAAAATTATTAAGGTTAAATATTTTTTAATGAACAAGTAAATACTTACGTTTTTTATAAAATTTTCGTACCAATGTGTTTTTGAAATTTATTTTTCTTTCACTCTTTTATATTTATTTTAAAATTTTTAAAATACATAAAATATTTAAAATAAATGTAACAAATATTTTGCTAATTTATTTTATTTTTTATTTTTTTATATATTTAAGTTAAATAAATAATTTTTAGGGATAAAATGTACCACATTTCATCCTAAATTATTTATTTTAATGCTTTTAATTTTTCTAAAATTAATTAAGATAAAATGAGTACAACATCTATCTCAACTTATTTTATTTATTTTATTTGGCCATTATCTTTAATTAATTAAGTTTCATTTATCACATTAATTAATCTAATTAATTGTTTAATTAGGCTTTAGTCTTGGGTTAATTATTTTGATTTAATTTATTTTAAAAAATATATGTAAATATTTTAAAATTTATAAATTGGGTATGTAAAATTTATTTTATTTTTGGTACATAGATTTTTAGTGATTACAAGTTCGGTCATATTTTTTTTCACAAAATTTCCTACGACAATTAACTTTTCTTCAATATTCATTAAACACGAAATTAAATTTAAACTAATATCTTCTTAATCGAATTTTGGTGAAATAATCCGAGTTCTTTCTGAGGCAATCATGTTAAAGTAACTCTATCTTACTTGTTTTCTAAAATCCTTAGTATTTTTTAAAAATAATATTCCTAGTTGAAGATAATGTTTTTGCAAAGTGTTCTTCTTCACAACTGAAAGTCACATTGTTTTTATTTAGTTTTTGTAAGAGAGGTCAAAACTCATTCTTTCTCTCAAAAATTCAAAATATAAAAATTTTATAAACATCTAACCGAACCTCAAAGGAGATTGTCTGCATATCTTCCATGTTCATACTTACATTGTTGACAAATGCTATGAGATTATGATTATTACATGTTGTACTAGCCAATATAAATAATATGGGTATAAGAAAAATGTTCTTACTAAGCAAAATATAGATAGATGGAATATATAGTTTGAATGTTAACTTCAGAAACTTCCAAATCTGCATGGAGAAACTCTTAGATTCTCCAAACTAGTACTCAGTTTTTTGGGGTCAAATAATAATGGTTATTCATTATATAATTGGTAAAATGTTTAAATAAATGATTAATAATTTGACAATTAGAATTATTTGCAATGAAATCAACATATGTCTGATGACAAGAGTTATGCTACAATTTAACATCATCCAATTCCAGAATGAGCTTATATATTTATATTTCTGTGTTTAATTATTAGTATCTCCAAATAGAATTTCATCAAAAACAGATTTGGTACAAGTAATGAAGCTATCTGAAATCTTTAAATAAAGATCTGCCGGCAGGCACAGGAAACACTGGACCATTATCACCATTCCTCCCTTGAGGCTTCTTCTTCTTTGTCTGGCAGATGATAGAGATCGGATTGGGGAATGAGACGAGATCATTGGGCATTGTTGTTGGATAGAAGAGATTGGTTATATCCTCCAATGGCTTCCTAATAAACTTCTTCTTCGTTATGGGAGACACTAACACGCTTGAATCTACTCTCTTCGACCGGAGAGGTGAGATGTTTTCTTTGTTGTTGTTTCTGCAATGCGATGGAATACCCATTCTGATTCTGATTTTGAATAAACAAATGCTCATTCATATCTATATAACTGAGTGTGTTTATGTATGCGAAGGAAGGAAGTTGGAGAAGAAATTAGGGTTTTCAAAGTTCAAATTTTCAAATTAGTTGCTAATTTTAGATCTTGGAGGGAAGCAATTTGTTTTCATGGGATGGGATCTGGAAACTTGCAATTGAGATCGCATTCATTTTACTAAAGTTTTTCTAAATTTTCTCTATTCTATTCTCTTATCTCTCTAATGACAAATATGTAAAAATAATTCATAATTTACCAAAACTTAAATTTATACAATATTGCTTATTAGTCAAAATATTCAAAATAAAATTAGTGTACTTCAAAATCTATTAAATAAGATACTATAGTTTATACATATAAAAATATTGGAAATCACTCTACCTTTCTATAAAAAGAACAAGAATGATAAAATTGGAGTTCAATTTTGTAGATTTTTAAATGTTAGCATTTCTTTTATGATCAATTAAATGTTTATGTTTTTATAAAAATTTGTCGAATTTTATTTAGATAACTTATGACAAATAATGTCATAATTATATTAAATTGGTATTTAAGGGTTTTAAATTTTTTTTACAAAATAAATAAATGACATATTTTATAATAAAAAAAATTATGTGTAAGTTACATTTGACTTATCCAGCGAATTATAGATTATTTTATTTATGGTGAAAATTCAAATCGATATAAATTGCTCAACCATTATATTGATTAAATCTGAACAGGAAGCAGAATATAAGGTTTTTATATAATAAAATCCAATATATTATGGTCGAATTATAATTTATTCAAAGATAGATACAATTTGATTTTCACATGGAAATATATTAATTAATGTTATTATGTAACAGATATACCAATTTAATTTTTATACAATATCTTTGTTTAATAAAAACAATTTTGTTAAAATATTATTATTCTTTAACTTGATTTTGTTTAATTAATTATTTTTAAACATGTGTATATATAAACTATTAAAGATTTAAGTTTGAATATTCAAACAATTATTAAATCAACATAATACATGATAAGTATACATATAAAGTTGGATATTATGTCTTAATATAATATAATTGATGTACTAAGACCGAATTTAAATTTATCTTAAAAACAACTTAACTCAATCAATGGGTTATCTATAACTAATTTGTTATTGGATGACACTTTCTTCCTGCCCTCCTTTTGGTATTTTTCTTCCAACATTTTCATCCTAAACAAAATAAAAGGTTATTAAACTGATATAGCAAACAGAAACTATATAAAACTGATATGGGAGATATTAGATGAGTAATATGTTTCAAATCAATAGATGCGGGAGAGAAATAAAAATGGATTTCAATTTGGTTTTCCTAACTTCCTTTGTTTCCCTAGAAGAACAGTTGAGATAATTAGACTTAAATTTTTGCCAAGGCACATGTTATTTTCTAAACTTGAAATAGATATTCAAAATAATCTATTTCTTAATTATAGAAATGGTAGAAACTTTCAATAATCCACTATAACAAGAATTCTCAATATCGCTGTGAACATCCAAACTATTTGATCAAATGGTATCATTACTTTACAACATATGTTACAATAATAAAAACTCAAAAAAAGTTCATAGAAAACTGTCTAAAAAATGGAATACTCATTTCTCTAATTCGGATTTCTTGTATGTTGAGTTATGGAGTCTACACTTATAATAAACTCTACATTGTTAATTAAAGTTTATTGGGTTTTCTTTTTTTGGTTTTGGGCTTGGGCCTGACCAAAGTTATTTAGGTTTATTACCTGAATATTTACCCTATAAATAGGTAATTATTAAAGGTTTACATGGTTAAAACAGAATTCTAGAGAGATAAAGTGTGAGACAAAAATTTTGTATTCCTTCTTCTTCATAGTAAATCTGGTGGTGGCTGAAGTGGATGTAGCTCAATTTGAGTGAACCACTATAAATCTGTGTGTTCTTGTGTTCTTCTTTCTTGTGTTTTTACAAATTGTTTTCAAACAGGTCGGATTTGGGAGATACAAATCCTAACAACTGGTATCAGAGCAGCTAGGCTAGATCTGAGCATTGGAAACAATGGCAAGTGAGAACAGTATAGGACATGGGATTGAAAGATTTGATGGGACAGATTATGCCTTCTGGAGAATGCAGATTGAAGATTATCTCTATGGAAAGAAGCTTCATGTTCCTTTGAGTGAAAACCAGAGAAGATGGATGAAGCTGAATGGAAACTCCTTGATAGACAGGTTTTGGGAGTTGTCCGATTGACGCTAGCCAAGATGGTTGCTCACAATGTAGCAAAGGAGAAGACCACCATGGGTCTGATGAAAGTTCTTTCTGATATGTATGAGAAACCATCTGCTAACAACAAGGTACACTTAATGAAAAGACTCTTTTACTTAAGAATGGTTGATGGTACTTCTGTCACTACTCATTTGAATGAATTCAATACAATTGTGAATCAATTGCTATCTGTTGAGATTGATTTTGGGGATGAAGTTAGTGTCCTGATTTTGTTAGCATCTCTACCAAATAGTTGGGAACCTATGAGGGCAGCAATTAGTAATTCAGTTGGAAATGCTAAACTGAAATTTGTTGAAGTTAGAGATCGTATTTTGCTGAAGAGGTTCGTAAAATTGATTCCGGTGAAACGTTCAAAGATTCTGCTATGAATGTGGAAAACAGGGGCAGAGGTAATGATAGAAATTTCAACCGAGGTAAGAGCAGATCTATGTCGAGAAGCAAGAGGAGTCAGTCCAAGTCTGGGCGGACATTTGAGTGCTGGAATTGTGGTAAACATGGTCATTTGAAGAGGAACTGCAAAGCACCGAAGAAAAACGGTGATGATAAAATGATGCAGCCAACGTTGTTACAGAATCTGTCACTGATGCGTTACTTCTGTCTATTGATAGCCCGATAGATTCATGGGTTTTGGACTCAGGAGTGTCTTTTCACACTACTGATCACAAAGAATTAATGGAGAATTATGTGGCTGGAAACTGTGAGAAAGTTTATCTCGCAGATGGTGAGCGATATTGTTGGCATTGGTGACATCAAATTGAAGATGGCAAATGGTTCTGTTTGGAAGATTAATAAGGTGAGACACAGACACATTCCAGGTTTAATACGCAATCTGATTTCTGTTACACAACTTGATGAAGAAGGTCACAATTTCAGTTGTGGAAATGGTGCGTGGAAGGTGACTAAAGGAGCAATTGTTGTTGCTCGAGGTCATAAAACTGGAACGTTATACACGACTTCAACTTGCAGAGAAATAGTTGCTGCTGTAGTTGATGACTCGATGAACAGTGAGTTGTGGCATTGCAGGTTGGGCCATATGAGTGAAAAAGGGATGAAAATTCTTTTGAAGAATGGACAGATTCCAGAACTGAAGTCTGTTGAACATCAGTTATGTGAAACCTGCATTCTTGGGAAACAGAAACATGTGAGTTTCTTAAAGATTGGGAAGGAGCTCAAGAAAGAAAAACTAGAGTTGGTACACACTGATGTGTGGGAACCTGCACCTGTTTCTTCTATTGGCGGATCATACTACTATGTGACTTTTATAGATGATTCAACAAGAAAATTATGGGTTAACTTTATGAAGCACAAGTCTGAAGTATTTGTTATTTTCAAGAAATGGAAGGCTTTGGTTGAAAATGAAACAAATCAGAAAGTTAAGTGCTTGAGATCCGACAACGGAGGTGAATATATCAATTCAGATTTCAAAGAGTATTGTGCTGTGAATGAGATCAGTATGGTGAAGACTGTTCCCCAAATGCCTCAAGAGAATGGAGTAGCTGACCGAATGAATCGAACATTGAACGAGCGTGCTAGAAGCATGAGATTGCATGAGAGGTTGCCTAAAACCTTCTGGGCAGAAGCTATTAATAATGCTGCCTATTTGATAAACAGGGGACCCTCTATTCCTCTTGAATTCAGAATTCCCGAAGAAGCTTGGAGCAATAAAAAGCTAAACATTTCTTATTTGAAAGTGTTTGGTTGTTTATCATATGTTCATATTAATGAATGTGATAGGAGTAAGCTTGATCCAAAGTCTAATAAATGTTTTTTCATTGGTTATGGTGATATTGAGTTTGGTTATCATTTCTGGGATAATCAAAATCGGAAGATCATTCGTAACAGAAATGTTATCTTCAATGAACAGATTCTCTACAAAGATTGTGCTAAGAAGACATCAGATGGTGATTCCAAGTTGGAAGAGACTGGTATAGTCGATTTGAGAGAATTTTCAGCTGAATATATACCGGTTGTCGAAGAAGAACAATGTGTTGTTGAAGATGAAATCGTTGAGAACGTGGCCCCAGAGATAAATCAGAAAACACCGGTTATACAGTTGAGAAGATCATCAAGGAATCGAAAACCAGTTGAGAGGTGGTCTCCATCTCTGAACTATATCTTGTTGACAGATAGAGGTGAACCTGAATGTTTTGAGGAAACAATACAATCTGATGAATCGATTAAGTGGGAGTCTATAATGAAGGATTTGGGTGCTGCAAAACAAATCATTGGGATGGGAATTTTCAGGAATGAAGAAGTTCTCAAGCTTTCACAAGAAGAATATATGAAGAAAGTTCTTAGCAAGTTCAACTTGTATGATGCAAAACCAGTTACTACCCCCTTAGCTAGTCACTTCAGACTATCTAAAGATCAGTCGTCTTCAACAGAGGAGGAGAAAAATTATCTGGCAACTGTACTGTATGCCTCTTCCATTGGTTGTATTATGTATGCGATGGTTTATACAAGACCAGACATAGCACGTGCAGTGGGAGTTGTTAGCAGGTTTATGAGTAACCCAGGTAGACAACATTGGGAAGCAGTAAAGTGGATACTACGATACTTAAGAGGAAGTACGAGTCTCGCTTTGTGTTTTCGAAAGTCTAATATGGGTTTGAAGGATATGTTGATGCTGACAATGGTGGTGATGTTGATAGTAGGAAAAGCACAACAGGGTACATTTATACTCTGGGAGGTACTGCAATCAGTTGAGTTTCAAAATTGCAGAAGATTGTTGCTCTTTCTAGTTGTAAGGCAGAGTATGTTGCTGTGACAGAAGCTGCTAAGGAAATGATGTGGTTACAACCCTTTTTGCGAGAATTGGGTCAAGACTACGAGGGAAGTGTGTTGCGATGCGACAGTCAGAGTGCCATTCATTTGCAAAGAATCCTGTTTATCATGGTAGGACGAAGCATATACATGTTCGTTATCATTTCATTCGGTCAGCTTTAGAAGATGGAGTATTAGCTCTTGAGAAGATTCTCGGGAGTGAGAATCCAGCTGATATGTTGACGAAAGCTGTGACAAATGAGAAACTGAAGTTGTGTGCAACTTCAGTTGGTCTTCTTCGTTAAGACACCGAATGGAAAGACACTACCGATCGAGAGATGATGAAGTTAGTCTCCAAGTGGGAGATTGTTGAGTTATAGAGCCTACACTTATAATAAACTCTATATTGTTAATTAGAGTTTATTGAGTTTTCTTTTTTTTGGTTTTGGGCTTGGGCCTGACCAAAGTTATTTAGGTTTATTACCTGAATGTTTACCCTATAAATAGGTAATTATTAAGGGTTTACATGGTTAAGATAGAATTCTAGAGAGATAAAGTGTGAGGCAAAAACTTTGTATTCCTTCTTTTTCATAGTAAATCTGGTGGTGGCTGAAGTGGATGTAGCTCAATTTGAGTGAACCACTATAAATCTGTGTGTTCTTGTGTTCTTCTTTCTTGTGTTTTTACATATTATTTTCAAACAGGTCGGATTTGGGAGATACAAATCCTAACAAAATGCAGATGTAGGCATGTATCCCTTGAATCTTCGATGGTGTCTCACGAGTTTGCTCTAAGCCCTAGACTGAATTCTTAATTAAATAATGGTTATATATAATTTGCAACAGTAATGTGTTGAGTATTGTCAACAAATTAGTTATCAACATTCCAAAGAAATAAATTGTTTATATCGATTACCCTAATTAAAGTATAAATATCAAATTGGTGAGTACTTTAGTTTTTTAAAGTATCATTAATATAGACTACTGGTAAACTAATAAAAAAAAATCTCTATTTTACATTAGGTCAAGTAAATTAAAAACTTGATAAACTACCGTTTCTTTGGGAGAGAGCATATAGAGATAGAAAATCATTAGTTATTGAAAACAAGGAGATAGGAATGACAATGATAACTTAATCGAAACTAATTAAATGAAAAACACATCTCGTGGACTTGTACATCAAAACCACAAACATATATATTTGGTTCAAATGGTAAATCATATTGTTTAAGATCAACCTACTTTTCAAATGCAATTTTCTATTTTAGTGTCTACATATCTAATCAATAGATACCCACGGCCACACCCATTTTGAATTAAAAACACCATTACAGAATTATGTATAAGAATTAACCATATTAATCCTTACTTTAGAGATTTAAATGTCTATGTTATGCTTCAAACAATCATCCACATAATTAAGTCAAAGATTGATAGAACAGCTTTCAAGTATATTTTTTTTTCAGCAAAAAAAGATTTGGTCAAAATGCTTATAGGCTATGTTTTTCAAGAATATCATTGCTCCTAATCTATTGATTATTATGTTGGGTTTTGTTTGGGCTCCCAATTATGAAAAAGGCCCAATAGGGTTCAAGTTCACTTTTAATTCATTAAGGGTATTATAGTATTTAAAGGGTTATGTCATAACCTAATTGATCTAGTATTTAAAGAGCGGCAGCCATCATTAAGAAGCAGAAGTCAAAAATTAAAAGAGAGGAAGAAAGAGAAAATCTTGTAACAGATTTTCGTCTACAGCCGCGCAGGTTCATCAAACTCATGATCGGAGATTCAAATGAAGTTTTTCTGGGGCTTAAATGTTCTTCCTAATTTAAGTTTTTTATTTGACTTGTTTGGGACCAAAAGGTTGTATCTTTTTGGGTATGCCCTTTTATCTTTCTGCGGTATTAAAAGGTTGTTATACCTTGATTTTATTCCCGACTCTGATTTTTAGTGAAGTTTGAACTGGACGTAAAGTTTCGTGGTTTTTACTCCTTGATTTGAGGAGGTTTTCCACGTAAAAATTTCGTGTGTGCATTGTGTTATTTATTTCCGCTTTTACTTGTGCTTTATTTGCTCCTATGTTTTTTAATCAAGTAGGGAATATAATATATATTTTTCCCAACAAGTGGTATCAGAGTTTGGTTAGCTATTTATGACTTGATTAAATTATGGAGATAAACACAAGTAGGATGATTTTTCTAAATGGTTCAAATTATCAAATTTGGAAAGGAAAGATGAAGGATTTGTTATTTGTTAAGGCTTTACACTTATCCGTTTTTGGTAGTGAGAAACCTGCATCCAAATCTGACGAGGAATGGAATTTTGAGCATGAACAGGTATGTGGTTTTATTCGTCAGTTTGTTAAAGAGAATGTTTACAACCACATCCAACATGAGACAAATGCACAATCTTTATGGAATAAATTTTAAAATTTATATGCTTTAAAGACTGGAAGTAATAAATTATTCTTGCTTCAGAAATTAATTCATTTGAGATATAATGATAGTGCTTCTATGGCTGATCATTTAAATGAGTTTTAGGGTTTTCTTGATCAGATGTCAGACATGGGAATTAAGTTTGAAGATGATGTTCAAGGACTTTGGTTATTGACTACTCTAACCGATTCGTGGAAAACATTTAAGGTTTCTCTTTGTTATTATGTTGCTAATGGTGCAGTAACTCTACATATGGCCAAAGGTGGCGTCATGAATGAGGAATTAAGAAGAAAATCTCAAGTGTCTTCAATAAATTCAAATGTGTTGGTTACTGAAAATAGGGGGAGACAGATGAACGGGGGTGGAAAAGACAATGCGAGACATAAGAGTCGAAGTAAGTCCAAATCCAAGTACAAGTCAGTTGAATGTTATCATTGCGGTAAAAGGGGGAACATTAAGAAAGACCGCTTTATGTTGAAATGCAAAATGTGCGGATCTAATCAAAATAAAGATGCTGGTGAAGATCGCGTGTCAATATCGACTTCAAATGATCTTGTAACTGTCCCGATGAGAATACAATTAACCTTGTATGTAATGAGTCGAGTTGGGTGTTTGACACCGGAGCTTCCTTGCATGTTACGCCAAGGAAAGACTATTTTACGTCTTATACTTCAGGTGATTTTTGAGTATTGAAGATGGGTAATGACGGCTTAAGTAAGGTTATTGGTATTGGTGACGTTTGCTTGGATTCTGGTAATGGGTCAAAATTATTACTTAAAGATGTTCGACATGCTCCAGATATTAGGCTGAATTTGATATAAAGTGGAAAACTTGATGATGATGGTTTCACGAGTAGTTTTGGTTCTGGAAAATGGAAACTTTCTAAAGGTAACTTGATTATAACTCGAGCAGAGAAATATTCTAATATATATTTGATGTAAACATCGATATGCAAGGATAGTGTGAATGTTGTACAGAGTAAAAATGCTTCTAAATTATGGTATAGAAGACTTGGTCACATCAGTGAAAAGGGATTGAATATGTTGGTTAAAAAAATTCTATTTCTAGTTTGAGTGAGATCGATTTGGAGAAATATTCTCATTATGATGCTGGAAAACAAAATAGTGTATCTTTCAAACATAATCTTCCTTCAAGAAAGTCAAAAGTCTTAGAGCTGGTGCATTTAGATGTTTGTAGTCCTTTAAAGGTATGAACTATTAGTGGTGCTCTTTATTTTGTAACGTTTATTGATTATCATTCCAGAAAGCTTTGGGTATATGTTTTGAAGTCTAAAGACGAGGTTTTAGACAAGTTCAAAGAGTTTCATGCTTTTGTTAAAAGAGAGACTGGGAAGAAGATCAAGTGCATTTGTAGTGATAATGGTTGTGAATATTGTGGTCCATTTGATGCATACTGTAGACAACAAGGGATCAGACATCAGAAAACACCTCCAAAGAATCTTCAGTTGAATGTTTTGCAGAAAGGATGAATAGAACAATTGTTGAGATGATTAGATGTTTGCTTTCAGAAGCAAAGTTATCTCAAACGTTTTGGGGTGAAACATTACTCACAGTAGTACATGTTATTAATTGAGTCCTACAGTCGCTTTGGACGGTGAAGTTCCAAATAAGGTATGGACTCGTAAAAATATTTCGTATGATCATTTACGAGTATTTGGATGCAGGTGCTCTTTTTATATATCAAAGGATGAAAGATCAAAGTTGGATGTAAAGAGTCGAGAATGCATTTTTTTGGGTTATGGTCAAGATGAATTTGGTTATAGATTATACGATCCAGTTGCAAAGAAGTTTGTCAGAAGTCGTGATGTCATCTTTTATGAAGATGAGACTATTGAAAACATTGATAAAGCTAAAAATAGTGAGTTAAAGAAAAAAGGTGATTGGATAGATTTAGATCCAGATCAATTATTTGAATCACCTAATTCAACAGAAAATCAGTTGCAACAAGATGATTCTCAAGATGAACATGACGTTCAAGTAGAGAATATTAGTAACGAGCAAGAGGAATTATCTACAATTCCATCTAGAAGATCAACAAGAGATAGATAACCTTTTACAAAATATTCTATTAATGAATATGTTTTAGTGACCGATGGGGAAGAGATAGAGTCATATGAAGAAGCTATGGATAGTGAATCCAAGCATAAATGGGTTGATGCTATGAAAGATGAGATGTAATCTCTACATGATAATCATACTTTTGAGTTGGTAGAATTACCAAAAGAAAAGAAAGCTTTGAAGAACAGGTGGGTATACAGATTGAAGCAAGATGATCATACTTCAGCTCCACGATACAAAGCTCGTTTGGTTGTCAAAGGGTTTAGTCAAAGAAAGGGAATTGACTTTGACGAAATCTTCTCTCCTGTTGTTAAGATGACTTCAATTAGAACTATATTGAGTTTGGCAGCTAGTCTTGATTTAGAAGTTGAACAGATGGACGTGAAGACGGCCTTTCTTCACGGTGATTTAGAGGAAGAGATTTATATGGATCAACCTGATGGTTTTGAGGTCAAGGGTAAAGATAATTGTGTTTGCAAGTTGAATAAGAGTTTGTATGGATTGAAGCAAGCTCCACAATAATGGAACAAGAAGTTTGAGTTATTTATGAAGCAGCACGGATATAAAAAAACTACTTCCGACCATTGTATGTTTGTGCAAAAATTCTCTCCTAATGATTTTGTTATTCTGTTACTTTATGTTGATGATATGCTTATTGTTGGTCAAAGTGCTATGAGAATTAATAGGTTGAAACAAGACCTAGGGAAATCCTTTGCAATGAAGGATCTTGGACAAGCAAAGCAGATTTTGGAATTAGAATCAGTTGTGACAGAAAGATGAAAAAGTTATGGTTGTCTCAAGAAAAATATATTGAGAAAGTGTTACAAAGATTCAATATGGAGAATGCTAAAAGTGTCAGCATACCTTTAGCGGCTCATTTTAAATTGAGCTCCGAATATAGTCCTTAAAAATGATGATGAGAAGGAATATATGTAGAATTTTCCCTATAGTTCAGTTGTTGGTAGTCTTATGTATGCTATGGTTAGCACGAGACCAGATTTAGCTTATGTTGTTGGTACTGTCAGCAGGTTTCTTTCAAATCCGGGAAAAAAAAACATTGGGAAGCGGTGAAGTGGATATTGATATATCTTAGAGGCACATCAAGTATGAAACTTTATCTTGGAAATGAGAATCCGAATTTAGTTGGTTATACCGACTCCGATATGGCAGGTGATGCTGATTCAAGAAAATCCACTTCAGGCTATTTGATTAATTTTGGAGGGGGAGCTATTTCTTGGCAATCGAGACTATAGAAGTATGTTGCGTTGTCAACCGCGGAGGCTGAGCTTATTGCAGCAATGGAAGCTTGTAAGGAGCTGATTTGGGTTAAGTTGTTATTATTTGAACTTGATATTGTGCAAGAAAGGTATGTGTTTCTCTGTGATAGTCAAAGCGCTATTTATCTAGCGAAAAATTCAACATTTCATTATAGATCTAAACATATTGATGTGAGGTATCATTGGATACGGGATGCGTTAGATGAAAAGTTGTTGATTTTAGAAAATGTGCATACAAACGATAATGGCGCCGATATGATGACTAAGGCACTACCACTAAGCAAGTTCAAGTTTTGTTGTTCAACCGCCGAGTTGACAACATCTTTTCCATAGTTGTGAGGGGGGAGTTTGTTGGGTTTTGTCTGGGCTCCCAACTATGAAAAAGACCCAATAGGGTTTAAGTTCACTTTTAATTCATTATGGGTATTATAGTATTTAAAGGGTTATGTTATAACCTAATTGCTTAAATATTTAAAGAGCAGAAGCCGTCATTAAGAAGCAGAAGTCAAAAATTAAAAGAAAGGAAGAAAGAGAAAATCATGTAGCAGATTTTCGCCAACAGCCGCGGCCGCGCAGGTTCATCAAACTCACGATTGGAGATTCAAACGGAGTTTTTCTGGGCTTAAAGGTTCTTCCTAATTTAAGTTTTTATTTGACTTGTTTGGGACCAAAAGGTTGTATCTTTTTAGGTATGCCCTTTTATCTTTCTGCGGTATTAAAAGGTTGTTATACCTTGTTTGTATTTCCGACTCTAATTTTTAGTGAACCTTGAACTGGAGGTAAAGTCCAGTGGTTTTTACTCCTTGATTTGAGAAGGTTTTCCACGTAAAAATTTCGTGTGTGCATTGTGTTATTTATTTCCACTTTTACTTGTGCTTTATTTGCTACTAAATTTTTCAATCAAATAGGAATAGAATATACATTTTTCCCAAATATATTATTTCAAAAATATATATTGACTAATATGAATGTGAACTTTACAAACATGAAAATCTAAACTTTGGAGTGGAGGATAATAATATTGAAACTCTCAAGCTCTAACATTCTCCAAAATCTGTTAAATAATGGGGGCATTAATAATGATAAAATATTGAAATTGAGATTCACTACTGATTCAGGCTAACTAAATGACCATTAGAACTGTTGCAATGAAATCCAACTGATTTCTGATATATCAATAGAGAATTGCAGGCTGACACAAACAATATATGGAGCCATGGAGATAGAGTAGTACTTCAAGATAAACAAGGATGAAATCTGTATTTGTGTGTTGTGTTCAAGTATCTCCAAGTAGTAGTATTCAATACAGATTTTTGATTTGATAAGAAGTCATGAATCTATCTGAAATCTTTCAATAAAGATCTTCCGGCAGGCACGGGAATCAACAGACCCATCTCCCCTTTCATCCCTTGAGGCTTCTTCTTGGTCTGGCAGGTGATAGATATCAGATTTGGAAATGAGACGAGATCAATGGAATTCGTTCTTGGATAGAAGAGATTGGTTATATCCTCAAATGGCTTCCTAATAACCCGTTTCTTCATTTTGGGAGACACTAACCCACTTGAATCTACTCTCTTGAATCGCATAGGTGAGATGTTCTCTTTGTTGCTGTTTCTGCAATGTGATGGAATACCCATTCTGATTACGATTCTTATTCTGAATAAACACACATTCATCCATATCTATATAAGTGGGTGTGTTTATGTAAGGGAGGGAGGGAAAATGGAAAAGAAAGGGTATCAAAGTTCACACCAGAAATTAAATTTCTGGTTGGTTGTTAATTTTAGCGGTCGGAGGGAACCAATTTTTTCACGAAAATGGGTTTTGCAAACTTGAAATTGAAACGCGCCGATAGGAAGGAGATGAATGCGCGCTCATTTCCTTATCACGGTTTTGTTTAGTTAAGATTTAATTTTTTAAATATTCTTAAATTTTCCCTTATACTATTAAGGCTTACATGCTTTAGATCATAAGCTATTTAAAATGTTTCATTTTTTGAATTACTTTTTATTTAATAATATCGGATAAACTAGCTCTAGTTAGGTGGTCAATAATATTTTGTTTAAATTGAATATCCGAACGAATTTTAATTCATCAAATTTGAATTTTATTTTTATTTTTCGAATCGAAATTCAAAATAATTCAAATTAAAATCTGGTTTTCGAATTAGTTTTTGAGTTGGTTTCAACTCAAAAACCAAACCGAAAGTCGAATTCAATTTTTATTATATATAATAAATAATTCCTCCATCATTATCTATATTCTCTAAGCCTAATTTCCTAGTCGTTCACCACTACAAAAAAAAAAAGGTGTTTGTGACGAAAATTTACTGATGGATAAAGGCTGTGAGAATGTTCCAACGATTTTACCTACGTCATTCGTGACAAAACTAATAAACGTCAGAAAAATTAATAAAAATAGGAATAAACATAGAAAATAATTAAGGAAATTTAGCCACATCTATTTCCATTGCTTTTATGGACAGTAAACATAAGACACAAAATCTATCGAAGCATTCCAGAAGTATTTTCAATATATTTTTTGACGAATTTAGATTTCGTCAGGAATATTTTTTAGTGACATGTTTTTTGATATATTTTTTGACGAAATAAGCGACGATAGTTTCTGTCAAAATTTCAGGGTTATTAATGATAGATTTTTTGACGGAATTTGTGATTAAAGTTTTCGTCAAAAGTTCCGTCAGAAACTTCATTTCCTCAAATTAGGTAGTGCGCTTTATCTTCTGCAAATTTTACCCTTTCTCTATCTTCTATAAATTTCGTCGTCGGTACTCATGAGCAATGTGTTGATTGTTTACCCTCAGTTGGAAGTGGTAACATAAAGTGATAACAGAGCTCATTCACGGACAACATCCACATTTGAAAGTGGTAACATGAAGGCACCTCATATATATTCTCTAAACATAATTCTTCATCCGCCCACCTCATATATATTCTCTAAACATAATTCTTCATCCGCCCACCTCATCTATATTCTCTAAACTTATTCTCTCTATTCTCTAACCTAATCAAATAATCTCTCTAGCCTACCTCATCTCTATTCTCTTTACCTAATTCTCCAACTGTCCACTTCTCTATTTCATCTATATTCTCATATGCCAGAGCCTTCAGCTGCCCACTTCCCGTTCAGTCATCCACCTCAGAAATTAGACTATTGATCTAATCTCGACATCTCTGCCGTTTGGAGCTTATCACACTATCTTTGAAGTTTCTTCTTTGTCAAGACTTATAAATCTTGATCTATCTCCAACATTCAACACTTATTTTGAACTCATGATCTATCTTCGTCAGTTCGAATTCGTATTATTGAAATTAGAACCGAATACCAAATTCAAATTCAGGTCGATTTTATTATAATTTATTCGAATTTGGTTCAAATTGGCTAAAAAATAAAAATTCAAAAAAATCGAACCGAGAAACTTGAATAACCCAAAAACGATCCGATGAACACCCCCGACTACATGTATCGTATTTTATATAATTTTAATAAAATATCGTTATATAAATTATTGTAACCATACTGTGTAAATTTAATTATAATGAATTAAATACATTAAATATTCTAATGGAGAATAACTCCATATAATTCAATTAGTCATTTTAAATGTTTCAATTTAGAAATTAATTCTAATAAATTAATTTGTACATAGTTGTAACCCCAGGAAATTCCCTCTGTAGCTTAGCACGTGTTTGGATGACACGTGAAAATACAGAGGGAACCCAAAGTCACTCGAGGTTCGATGCGTTTTAACCTTGGTTTGCGTGCTATGTATCGTTTTTTAAAATGAAACACTATTTTGAAAATAATTTTGAAAAATATCTGGAATCTTTTGAAATTAATCATATAAAAATAATTAATTGTATTCAAATTTTAATAATATATGGATCAAATAATAATTTGATTAAATCATAGTTTAAATTAATCAAATATAATGAATTTAAAATATTATTTATTCGAAAATAGAGTCGTAAAGTAATTTTAGAAAAATTAATAAAAGGGTGCGTATATAAACGTACTTTATACCAGAGTTTCTATAAGATGTTCATTTTTTGGTTACACTCGGGAGTGGGTATTCGCGTTATGTCCTCTGGGCCCGTCAAATGACTGTTTTATTTTTTAAATAAAAGTCTGGCCATTACAAGATTTATTTATAACATTTATTTCTTTTAATTAGTAGTCCTAGACAATGATATGTTTAGATTTCGTAAATAATTGTATAAAATTATTTAAAAGAGCGTACATGTTATTGCGTTAATATAAGATTAAGTATAAACCTTGAAAAATATTAGAAAAGTGTTAAAATTTAAAAATAAATTTCAAATGGGGCCTTAGCCAAATTATTTGTTTGGGAAATATCCCAAAAATCTTTAAATATCATTTTCTGACATTGAATTATTTGAAATTGGATTGGGGTTCCAAAATTACAAAAACAATTTGGATTTTGAAAAGTGGAATCAAACAGGCCATAGGACTAAGGTCCTAGGGCTTGAGTTCGGTTTTTACCGATCTAGGCTCGGACGGGCTCGATCTAGACCGAGGTAGTCTAGATTAGAGCTCGGAACATCTAATCAAGGGATCTGAGGGCTTAGTCCTAGGGTTCAGGAGACTCGGTCTTGAACTCAAGCTACTTAGTCTTAGGTCTGGGAGGCTCGGTCTAAGGTTAGACCTCTCAATCCTAGGCTAGAAACCTCATTCAGATTCCTCGGTCCTTGCTTAAGAACACCGGTTCTAGGTCTCGGTCTTGATTCAAGAACATCGGCCCTTGGTCTCGGTCCTAACTCAAGAACATCAGTCATTGGTCTCAGTCCTAGGTTAATTTTCTCAGTCGGTTTTCTCGGTCCCAACTAAGATCATTGGTCCTCGTTCTCGGTCCCAAGCTAATAACCTCGGTCCTTTGCCTTGGTTCAAGAGAACTAAGTGTTCTTGAATTGGTCAAAAATTGCAGGTCTTATATCCTTCGATACAGATCATGAAATCAACTCATATGATTATGGAGATTAAACGCCCTAACCCTAATCACGATTAATCGATCTCTATAAAGATCAATTTCTTAAAATTGTTTTTAGGTCAAAATTTGAGATCTTTTGAATTGGGCCATCTTATGACTTAATTCTTGTTCCAACAACTTTGAAATGAAGAGTATAGTCGAACACAACCAAAACAAGATATCATTCAAGCTCTGTAACAAATTTACAAACTAATATTCAAACTATTGTTTTCCTAAATTTCAGTTGGATCAAACATGATCGGGATGTTGATATTATGATTTGGAAATCATCCTAACATGTTTACAAACATGTTAGGCAGCTAATTGAATCAAATTCTAGCTTAAAAGCTCAAGAACATCAAATTAAAAAAATCCAGATTTTCAAACCAGATTTTCATTTTTTTTCGTTTTAGGTTGATTTGATCAAAACTCATACATAATCTAGAGAATGATTCTAAACAAAGAAAACACAAAATTGAACCCTATAATAGATCAAACTAATCAAACTTAAAAAAATACAATTTTCAATCACACATTGAAATACAGATGGTCTAGAAGCTTACCAACACTTGGAGAACACTCCAAGAATGTGTAGAAAGCTTTCCTAAATCCTGGATCAAAGCTTTGATCGCCGGAGAGTATTTCACCAAAATCCAGTTCTTGCCGGAATCTTGATTCTTTGAATTGGACTATAAGATGTGATTTTCGTTTGATGGATTGGAAGAGAATCCCCTAGAGAGTATTTATACCCAACTAGATCAGTTGTGGAGGACGAATTTGACTTCAATTTGGCCACTACAGTTCTTATCTTCGGCAACCTAGTTCTAGGATAAGGTATGGATTCTAGGCTTAATGGTAATGATCGTGAGGAAGAGGCATGCACATGGATGAAAAAACAAAGGGATAAGGATGGTTGTATGTGGAGATAGTCCTTCTAGAAGAATCGTCGGTATCCGTCGCGTTTCCAACGATTGCCCTGCATCGGCGAAGAAGACGGGTCAAAACGATGATGTTTTGTTTAACCGAAATGCGGTGTTTTAGCATTCTGTCGCATTCTGTCTACATTTCGGTATTTTCGGCTAACATGATTGACGTCCTGTTAATTGATCTTCTATGGCTCCGGGCGCACGTTCACTTGGTTACAACCGGCTGCGTGGCTCTTTTCTGGGCGATGGATAAAAATCCAACTCTAATCCGATGACCCAAAATCCTGCTGTAATAATTGAAAAAAATTTCAACTACACATGATTATCAGTTTATATTTTAATAAAAGGACTATTTGAAAACGAATATTTAACCCATTCTTGTGTTTTTCTTCACCAAAAATTACACAAAAAAATATTTGTGGAAACATAATAAAAATAATGTTTATTTTTTTTATTTTTGGGTCTTTTGGGTCTTTTGGGGTATTTATTTAATTGTTTTAAGCCATAAATTACACATAATTTATGTTTAAAATTACAATGAAATAATTTCAACTTTTGGGGGTTTAATTTGGCTAAATTAAATACAATATTCTAATCTCAAATTATTTTTGGATTTTTATTTTATTTTTCTAATTAGGGTTTAATTATCACAACAATTATCCCTAATTTGGTTTTAATTTATATTTTTGGTTATTTTGAGTTTTAAATTTTCTAAAATTTTTAAATATTATTATAACTTAATAATATTTATATATAAATTAGAGTATGTCAAATTTTTATGCTTACAGAATGCCCCTCTCAAACTGAGTTTGAGTAAAACAGACTTATAATAAGATGAAGGGATAGAACTTGGACGACAAAAAATGTTGTGGATGAACCATAATAATGACCCAAATGTGGGGACAACTACACAATATTCGTTGGTTGAATCTTGTTTGGTGACAGGCTATCAATAGTCTTATGCTTAGTGGGGAGTAAACATGATTCTGATTGGGGAATAGTCTCATGGGAATGGTGATAACAATCACGCTATATCTTTCACGAGATGGAATTAGGTGTTGAAGATTGATCCTAATATTGACTTCCATGGATGCCTATCATGAAATAGGACTGATGTGGGGAAGGGTGATAATAATCACTTTGAGGGGATAGGTTATGACGATGACCTATATCGATGTCTATTATAATAAGGCTTTTACAAATCATAATAATGATCTATTGTACGTATCAACAAATAAGGCTTTTGGAAATGTCTATACAAAGTGACCTTCACATCTTGTTGAAAAATCATATTCAACTAGGGATTGTTTATGAGAGGAGTTACTCTAATTAACAGTTTATCTCTTTTGGTTTTAAGAAAATGTCATTCACAACTATGTCAAACATCGACCCATTGTTTTGAAGGGAGTTTTGGATTTAATTTGACAAAATGTCCTTCACAATTGGATTAAAACCACTAATTCTCAGAGGACTTTTATCATTTACGGAGTATTTCAATAGAACTTTTTCCCTTTTGTTTTACAAAGTGACCTTCACAATTGGGTGTAACATCGAATGTTGTTTTGTCATTTCCGGGGAATGGATTGTTCCTATTTTTGTTTCAAATAATGTTTGAAAATAGAAGAAACCTTGATCCCATCCACGAATAATGGTGACTTGGATTCAAAATATGTTCAAGGCTAAGATACGAGGATCTCTACAATCAGAAAAGATTATCTCTCTTAAAGATCTCGAGTTCTTTTTTCTCCTATATTAAGATATATATGATAAATTCAATCTCGTGCAGACGATTATCCAAATTCTTAACTCGCATAGAATGTGACCGAGATATGGGGGTCTCGTTCAACTATAATTTTGGTTGTTTTGGTCATGAGCCGCAATCCTTCGAAAGTTCAATTATTCCTGGTATAGTTGTAGAGAGAGCTTCAACTTTCTGGCTTTGGGAATTTTCTTTTTTTCTTTTTTCTTTTGTTTGGCCTCTCAGGGTGTATCTGGAGGAATCAAAATGTTTTACTCTTGTGATAGTCATCGGCACAGCCACTCGAATGAGCATAAATGGTGATTTCAACACATCAACCTACACATGTACGTTTATATATATTTTTTGATTTTGCTTCCTGGGTATATCCGGAGGAATCGATATGTTTTGCTCTTATGATAGTCATCGGAACAGCCTCCCAACAGAGCACAAACGGTGATTTCACCTTAACCTACACATGAGCGTTTATTATACAAATATGCATATATTTTGAAGCCTTTAGTCTAGTTTTCTCTATTCTCTTGTATAAAAGGGGCTCAGATTACAGTTTTGGCTTGGATTTTGGGGGTTTATTCTAGTTCTTTTTTCAAAAGCCTTCCATAGAGGGTTCATTTTCTAGATAATTGCGTAACACGAAAATGAGCTTATTAAGGATACCCATTGAGAAATTTGGGGTCATATTTGGGAGATAAATCACTATTAGATTAATAAAGCAACTCTTAGTTTTTGCCCCTACTTATTTTCTAAAATCCTTGTCATCGATTGGTGGAAAGAACCAAGGTTCCTATTGTCTTTAGACTTTAGGTCAGATAGAACTAGGAATATATATTTCTTTATTTATTTATTTTATTGAGTTTGAGACCATACCTACATATAGGCTGCTTACATATCTTCATTTTGTCCTTGATATATTTCTTTTATGTCTTTGGAAGAATCAGGTCTCACTTAGTTCTCCCATTGTAATGATGTAGTTATACAAAATTAGAGGTCGATTAGTCCATATGAGGTTGGGGACTAAATCCGTTTTAATTCTAGTAAGGCTGGATTGGCAGTCGTCATAGTCTTGGTAAGACTAAATTAGGAGCCTTCATAATCCTGGTAAGGCTAGATTGAGATCCATCATAGTCCTAGAAAGGCTGAATTGGGAACTGTCATAGTCTTGGTAAGGCTCAATTGGGAGACGTCATAGTTTTGATAAGGCTGTATTGAGAGTCGTCATAGTCTTAGTAAGGCTGGATTGGAAACCATCATAGTCTTGGTAAGGCTGGATTGGAAGTCGTCATAGTGCTGATAAGCATGATTATGGGTTGATCATCCATGGGTAGACCATTTTCTTAATAGCGTACCAGGGTAGAAGTTCATGTATGGAATCGTTGTCATTGACGGGTATTTCCGGCTTGGCACTCCTAATGCATCGGCATTGGAGGGAGGTACTCATCACATTGCCAGGAAGTGGAGGAGGTATACATTCCATCTTTTCCAAGAGCCATATGTAGATAATGATTGGTGCCCCTCTCTTATTGAGATAGTTAGTGATATATGATTCATTTAAACCTAGCAATGTTTCAGTTAAGATGATTCTCGTAGGATCCTTATTTCCTCTCCTAAGGTGATAAGCCACTTTCAGTATCTTGGAGGATGGCGGACGGTTCTTAACGAGGCAATGAGAAAGTTATCCATCATGATTGTCATGGTGAGCAAAGAGGTACAGAAGTTTAATGGAATTTCTCCAGTCCGAGTGGCCAAGTTTACCCAACGTGAAAGGTCCAGGTATGTTCTGTCCAGGATCTTGTTTATCGTGGTCTTCATATACCCAATTCTTTGTGGATTAGGCGTCAGAGGGATATGGACTTCGTGTAAGGTTGGAGACTTATGATGTTCTTGTTATCGATCATTATGATGGTTTTAAATTCTTCGATGGTCAGACAGATTTGGCAATCACGTAGAATGAAGGCCTGATGCACTAAGTCCCATTTTCGTTACATCTCTATCATGAAGTTATGTTGGATTTGGAAGTGAGTTTATTTAAGAGCGATACTTAGACCGTAGACTTAGTGGTACCAGTCTATTTCGTGGAAATGATGGCTTTAGAAATATAGATCTTCGTTCTCTAAGAGAGAAATTCTACGATTGTATAATCAACTTGACAAACATGTCTTTTGATTTTGATAAAATAAATATTCTTAGAGATGTTTATTATATCTATTATAGATGTATGCATGTATAATAAATAAGTACATACTTGTTGAATTGTTGAGGCTTTGTTGTTTGGGCACATCAAACAACGGGTGGGCAGAGTAACCAGGTTTTGTGTGCTAAGGTTTAGTAGAGGTTTGGGTTGGAATCGCTCCCCATTATTGCTAAGGTTGTATCTTAACGGATGTATCAAAGGTAAAAGGGGGGATTCATTATGGGTTCCTAGTTTTTCCTCACGCAACATCTCTCGATGATAGACCGGTATGATCGATCTTCACGTAATTTGTAGAAGTACATAATTCTGATATAGTACTTCTTCACATAATCCCAGGTGATATACCCGTTTTAGGTTTTTGGCAATTATTAAGATAAAACCTAGATACCCTTTAAGGTGATGAACCATGTTAAATGGGCTATTGTGAAGGTTCTTTAAATGTTATAAATAAAAATTTATATAACTAGAGTTCTGTTTATTTTATAAATTAAAAATTTTTAGTCCCTATCATAGTCGCCAAAAAGATGTAACCTCCGGGAAGTTTCATTTGTAGCTTAGCACATGTTTGGATGACACGTGGCAATATGGGAGAGACCCAATGTGGCTCGAGTCTCGATGCGTTTCAACATTGGTTTGCGTGTCAAACATTGTTTTTTAAAATTAAACATTATTTTAAAATAATTTTTGAAAAATATCTCAAAGCTTTTGAAATTAATCATATAAAATAATTATTTTTTTCAAATTTAAATAATTTAGGGATTAAATAATAATTTGATTAAAGCCTGGTTTAAATTAATCAAACATAATGAATTTAAAAGATTGTTTATTTGAAAATATAGTCGCCAAGTGATTTTAGAAAAATCAATAAAAGGCTACGTATATAAACGTACTTTATACTAGAGTTTCTATAAGGGGTTTGTTTTTTTGTTACACTCGGGAAAGGGCTTTCGCGCTATGTCCTCTGCGTCCGTCAAATAAGTCTTTATTTTTTAAATAAAAGTCTGACTATTACAAGATTTATTTATAACATTTATTTCATTTAATTAGCAGTTCGGGGTCCTAAACAAGAATATGTTTAGATTTCGTAAATAATTGTACAAAATTATTTAAAATGGCATACATGCGATTGCGTTGATATAAGATTAGGTATAAACCCTGAAAAATGTTGGAAAAGTGTTATAATTTAAAAATAAATTCAAACGGGGCCTTAACCAAAATATTGTTTGGGAAATATCCCAAAAATCTTTAAATATCATTTTCTGACTTTTCGGGATTATTTGAAAATGGATTGGGGTTCCAAATTTACAAAAATAATTTTGGATTTTTGAAATGTGGAACTAAAGAGGTCTTATGACTAGGGTCCTAGGGTTTGGGTTCAGTTTTTACCGATTTGGGTTCGGACAAGCTCGGTCTAGACCTAGCTTTCTATATCAGGGCTCGAAACACCTGGTCAAGGGACTGGAGGGCTCGATCCTGAACTCATGCTTCTCGGTCATAGGTCTGGGAGGTTCGGTCCTAGATTTAGCTTTCTCGGTTGTGGACCTGGGAGTCTCGGTCCCAGGTTAGACCTCTTGGTCATAGTTTAGAAATATCGGTCCTTTCTCAAGAATATTGGTCATTGGTCTCGGTCCTAACTCAAGAACATCGGTCCTTAGTCGGTCCCAAGTTAGTTTTTTTGGTCGATTTTCTCGGTCCCGGCTAAGATCCTTGATCCTCGTTCTTAATTTTAGGCTAAGAACATCGGTCATTTGCCTTGGGACCTAGTATTCTTGGATTCGTCAAAAATTGCAGGTCTTGTATCCTTTGATACAGATCATGAAATCATGATCTGTAAGTTGCAATCAACTCATATGATTGTGGGGATTAAAAGCCCTAACCTAATCACGATCAATCAATCTCTACAAAGATCAATTTCTCAAAATCGTTTTTAGGTCAAATTTTGGGATGTTTTGAATTAGGCCATCTTATGACCTAATTCTTTTTCCAACATCTTTGATATGATGAACATAGTTGAACACAACCAAACCAAGAACATCATTCAAGCTCTATAATAGATTTACAAACTAAAATTCAAAATAGTTTTTTCCAAAATTCCAGTTTGATCAAACATGATCGGGATGTTGATATTATGATTTGGAAATTGTCCAAACATGTTTACAAACATGGTAGGCAACTAATTGAATCAAAATTCAAGATTAAAAGTTCAAGAACATCAAATTAAAAAAATCCAAATTTTCGTTTTTTTCGCTTTAGGTTGATTTGATCAATACTCTTTCAACAGAAAGTTCATACATCATCTAGGGAATGATTATAAAAAATAAAATACAATACTGAACCCTACAACATATCAAACCGATCAAACTTTAAAAAAAGGATAAGGATGGTTGTAGGTAGATATAGGCCTTCTAGAAGAATTGCCAACGTCCATCGCATTTCTGGCAATCGCCATGCATCGACGAAGAAGACGGGTCAAAACGACGTCGTTTCATTTAACCAAAATGCGACGTTTCGGCGTTCTGTCCGCGTCTGGCCATTTTCGGCTAACGGGGTTGACGTCCCGTTAGTTGATCTCCTATGGCCCCGAGCGCGCATTCGCTTGGTTACAACTGGCTGTGTGGCGTATTTCTAAGCGTTGGATGAATATCAAGCGCTGATCTGATGGCCCAAAATTCTACTACAATAATTACATAATTCAGTTATAGAGGATTATCCGTTTATATTTTAATAAAAGGGTTATTTTAAAACAAAATTTTAACACTTTCTTGCGTTTTTCTTCACCAAAAATTCCATAAAAATATTTTTGGAAACATAATAAAAAGTATGTTTATTATTTTTATTTTTGGGTATTTTAAGGTATTTATTTAATTGTTTTAAGGCATAAATTACAAATATTTTATGTTTAAAATTATAATTAAATAATTTCAACATCCAATGTTTAATTTGGGTAAAATAAATACAATATTTTAACCTCAAATTATTTTTAGATTTTTATTTTATTTTCCTAATTAGGGTTTAATTATCACAATAATTATTCCTAATTTGGTTTTAATTTCTCTTTTAGTTATTTTGAATTTTAAAAAAATTAAATATTATTTAAATATTATTATAAATTAATAATATTTATATATAAATTAAGGTATATCAAATATTCATATTTACAACCATATCAAATAAAATAATTTACCCCTTACTATATTACATTTTATGTGTTAAAGAAAATAAATATTTACCTGAACTATTTGAATCTTAACTTCACAAACTTAAAAAACTAAAGGAGAATATCTTGCATTCTCCAAAATCTTTTCAAACAATGGGTGAATTCTTTTGGTTCAAATTATAATGGTCATTCATAATAATGATAAAATATTTAAATTTATATTCAATATAGATTTCAGGCTACAATGGACAAATAGAATAATCGGTTTATAATTTGACAATTAGAAATACTGCAATGAAATCAACATCTTTCTAATGACATACAAGACTAACCGTACAATTTAAAACCATCCAATTCCAGAATTATCTTATATATTTATATTTCTGTGTTTTATTAGTATCTCCAAATAGAATTTCATCAAAAACAGATTTGGTACATGTAATTAAGCTATCTAAAATCTTTAAATAAAGATCTGCCCGCAGCACAGGAAACACTGGACCATTCTCACATTTCTGCCCTTGAGTCTTCTTCTTCTTTGTCTGGCAGATGATAGAGATCGGATTGGGGAATGAGACGAGATCATTGGGCATTGTTGTTGGATAGAAGAGATTGGTTATATCCTCCAATGGCTTCCTAATAAACTTCTTCTTCATTTTGGGCGAAACTAACCCACTTGAATCTACTCTCTTCGACCGGAGAGGTGAAATATTCTCTTTGTTGTTGTTTCTGCAATGCAATGGAAGACCCATTCTGATTGTGATTCTATTTTGAATAAACAGACGTTTTATTCATATCTATATAACTGGGTGTGTTTATGTAAGCCAGGGAGGGAAGTTGGAGAAGAAATTAGGGTTTTCTAGGTTCAAATTAAAATTTTACATATTGGTTGCTAGGGAGGGAAGCAATTTTTTCATGATAATGAGTTATGGAAACTTGAAATTTAGCGGTATTCATTTAAAAAAACTTATAATTTTGCTCATTTCCTTTCTCTTGTCTCTCCAATGACAAATATGTCAAAATAATTATTATTAATAATTTACCAAAACATAAATTCATACAATCTTGCTAATTAGTCAAACATAATTTAAATAAGATTTCGTGTACTTCAAAATATGTTATATAAGATGCTAGGCATATTTAAAAAATCAAATCACTCAACTAGTCTATAAAAAAAGAATAAGCATGATAAAATGGAACTTAAATGGTAGATATTCAAATCAATAAAATATATTAAGGTTAAAAATACATATTTGTACGATCATAACTGTTTGTATTGATTTACTTTCGATGGTGCAAACTTGGTGGATTAAAATGTGGGTCACATTCTTCCAAAATGTTTGTTAAATTTAGAGATTTTTGTAAAATGTTTAAAAGTTAGTTTGCATGGGACCGTGATTGCTTTCGATCTAAGGTATATATTTTATGATATAAGATCAAATTTATTGATGGGGCTGGTTGCACGTGAGTTGTTGGATTTGAGATTTGCTTTGGAATTAATTTGATTAGTGTGTTGTTATCTCTATTCAAGGAAGAGGAAATCGGGGATCTTCAGCGTAGTATAGCTACCTAGTTAAAATACGGTGATAAAAATACATAGTGTTTCGAATGCTCGGGCTAGAAATAATGCGATTAATTCTATCTCGGTTCTCGGGGTTACTAATGAGAGTGAGACAGCTATTTCTGCAAACATTATCCAAATTTATAATAATCTATTTCTCGAACCGTTTATCAATAGAATAAAATTAGACGACATAAACTTTGTGGCTATTAGTTCTAAGCAGAAGTGTATTCTTATGAGACACTTTACGGTGCAAGAGGTGGAAGATGATATTAATGCGTGCGGGTAGCGATTGTTTCACTTTGGCTTTTTTTTAAAGTGTGGACCTTCCTTAAGGGGTATGTTATGGCGGATATTGAACATTTTCATTATTTCTCCTCTTTCGACAAAAGTTGTAATTCTACCTTAATTGTTCTAATACGCAATGCTTCAAGACTATAGACTTAAAATATTCCAGACCTATATAAGTTTAGTCACGTCTTTTTACAAGATTATTTCAAAATATTTGGCAAACAGGTTGCGTGTGGTGTTAGAATCAATTATATTTATTAACCAAGGGACACTTATTAAAGGGCGTTAAATCTTTTATGCGGCATTGATTGCCATTGAGTGAATTGATTCATCTAACTCGAATGGTGCTCAATGCGTTTTCGTCAAACTTGATATTTAAAAAGCTTATTATCATGTTAACTGGGGCTTTCTCTTCGATGTCATGGCTAGGATGGGAATGGGCAAAAAATGGATCATGTGGATAAAATTTTGCATTTTCACGACTAAATTTTATGTTATAGTGAATGGTAGTTCTCAAGATTTTTTCAAGAGTTCAAGGGGATAAGGCAGGGCGACCCATTGTCCCCCTTTTTGTTTTTCATTTGTCATTGAAGCTCTATCTAGGATCATGATTTTCGCTGAAAATAACTGACTTATCCATGGGGTTGATTGCAGATCGAGGAGAGCTATATTTTCTATTTCTCACATGTTATTTGTTGATGATACGCTCTTTATGATTCAGGTATCACAAAGAAATATCAAGAACATCCGTGATATTTTTTGGTTATTTGGAGTTTTCTTCTCTAATCTTGGCAAATTTGTAATTTTTTTCTCTAATTTTGTGTCAGCTAGAAGAATATCTCATTTGGCGGGTATTTTTGGAAATTAACATTGGATGTTTTCCGACCACGTACGTTGGTCTTTCACTAGGTGCAAAGGCTCGATCTAAAGTATCTTGAGAGCCAATTATCTCTAAGATGGAAAAAATCTCTATCTGGAAAAGCAAGTTGATCTTTAAGGTAGGTAATATGGTTCTCATCAAGAGCGCGTTGGAATTTATACCTACTTACGTGATGTCATTAGTTGTGATTCCTAAAAGTGTGATAGTAAAAATGGGTGTTGATGTGTATTTTTTTTAGAATTAAAGAAGAACTAGCATGACACCCTAAGTCATGCCCCCCTCTTAAACTCAAAACGATTCAAGATGGAATTAAACCCTGTGACTTTTTGGTCTCATAAACCGACTCTTACTACTAGGCTACATTGGTGGGGTCTGATGTGTAAATTTCTATGATGGTCTTCTAAGTCTTCGTTTTCACATCTTGTTAGTTGAGACAAAGTAAAAATGCACAAATATGAAAGAGGTTTGAGTTTTCATAACCTATGTATTTTTAATAAGGCTTTATTGTCAAAGTGTTGTGCACGTTTTGGTTTAGAATAGGGAAGTCTTTAGGTAAATATGATCATAAGAAAATATGGATTGGATTGGTTTAGTTGATTTACAAAAATATCCAATTTCCCCGTGAGATGTAGCATGTGAAATGGCATATCAATCATGTGAAAAAGTTATTGTTAATATTCTTTGTTTATTGTGGGTGATAGTTCATCTATCAGTTTTTTGGAAAATGCATGGTGTGGGGGTAAGAGTTTTATTGTTCTCTTCTCTGTGTTGGCCTTTATTACTATTTGTACAAATGCCACAGTCAAAGATATGTACGACCATCAATCTCAGTATTTTCACATTGTATCAGATATAGAAGAAGGTTATCATTTGAAAAAAGTTTTTCTCATAATAGATTGTTATAATTAGTGACCAACAAAGAGGTGTCTCCCTTGAACCATGATACGCTGCGATAGAGAAATTTGTATAAGTTTGATGTGGGACATTGTTATTATCTATTTGATAAAGTTGTTCCAACTGAGCTGTGCTGGAAGGAATTATGGGAGTCTAAGATTCCCAATGAGATCTCTTTTCTCGGGTGGAGTGCGATACATGGTGGTATTCTAATTGATGATAGATGTATGCGTAATGGTCTTATCTTAGTTAGTCTACGTCGTCTGTGTCTTAAGAATTTGGAGACGACCTCTCATCTCCTTTTACATTGTAAATGTGTCATTAGTATTTGGAGTATTACCGGTATACATTGGGTTATGTCGAGAACTATTGGTGCGTGTTGGGAAATGTGGATTGAGGCATCTAGATTTGTGGGCCTGAAATGGGGTTATATCCCATTATTTTCTAGTGAGTAATTTGGTTGGAGAGGAATGGTAGAATCTTAAACAATCTCAAACGACCATTGAGAATCTTTCATAATACTATAATCCTAACATTATATGAGGTTCAATGTGGGAAGCCGACAAATTCAGTTGGAGAGCTCAGTGCCATTTTGAAAGATCTTCGTACACATTAATTTTATATTATTTGTGTGAGTTTTTCACTAATTTAATGCTTTTGTCGTTGTGTGTTAAACGACTATCAATTTTATAATATAATTTTATGAATCACTCAAAAAAAATTTAATGATACTTCTATAAAAAAAATATATATAAGAAATTGAAGATCATATTTGTTAAAAAAAATTAATAATAATAATTTTTTCAACAAAGTTCTTATTATCTATTATAAAAAAAATCATTATTATGTATGTTAAAATTATGAGTAAATATTTATTTATAAAATATTAAAAGTTTATCTAAATTTGACTCGTTAACCTAATTTGAAATGATTTAGAATTTGATGAAGTCCAAATTTTAATTAATTGGACATTATACCTTGATTAACTATTATTACAATTTATTAATTGATTTTAGGTAAATCATATCTTGTAACATAACTAACAGATAGTAATATATTTATATGTGAAACTAATTATACTACTCATTTTTTATTATCCAACTTTTTTTATTAAAATATTGAATTGAGATTCACTATTGATTCAAGCTAACTAAATAACCATTAGAACTGTTGCAATGAAATCCAACTGATTTCTGATTGTATATATTTATCGATTGCCATGGAGATATACAAGGCCGAAATCTATATTTGTGTGTTGTATTCAAGTATCTTCAAGTAGAATTCTTTAAAATAGGTTTTGGATTTGATAAAAAGTAATGAAGCTATCTAAAATCTTTCAATAAAGATCTACCGGTAGGCACTGGAAACACCGGACCCTTCTCACCTTTCCGCCCTTGAGGCTTCTTCTTCTTCGTCTGGCATGTGATAGAGATCGGACTGGGGAATGAGACGAAATCAATGGGCATCGTTGTTGGATAGAAGAGATTGGTTATATCCTCCAATGGCTTCCTAATAAACTTCTTCTTCATTTTGGGCGAAACTAACCCACTTGAATCTACTCTCTTCGACCGGAGAGGTGAAATATTCTCTTTGTTGTTGTTTCTGCAATGCAATGGAAGACCCATTCTGATTGTGATTCTATTTTGAATAAACAGACGTTTTATTCATATCTATATAACTGGGTGGGTTTATGTAAGCCAGTGAGGGGAGTTGGAGAAGAAATTAGGGTTTTCAAAGTTCAAATTAAAATTTTCAAATTTGTTGCTAGGTAGGGAAGAAATTTTTTAATGATAATGAGTTATGGAAACTTGAAATTGAGCGGTATAAATTTTAAAAAAATTCTAATTTTGCTCATTTCTTTTCTCTTATCTCTCTAATGACAAATTTGTCAAAATAATAATTATTAATAATTTACCAAAACATAAATTCATACAATCTTGCTAATTAGTCAAAAATAATTTAAATAAGATTTCGTGTACTTCAAAATATATTATATAAGATGCTACGAATATTAAAAAAATCAAATCACTAAACTAGTCTATAAAAAAAGAATAAGCATGATAAAATGGAACTTAAATGGTAGATATTCAAATCAATAAAATATATTAAGGTTAAAAATACAAATTTGTATGATCATAACTGTTTGTATTGATTTCCTTTCGAGGGTGCAAAGTTGGTGGATTAAAATGTGGGTCACATTTTTTCAAAATGTTTGTTAAATTTAGAGATTTTTGGAAAATATTTAAAAGTTAGTTTGTAGGGGACCGTGATTGCTTTCGATCTAAGGTAGATATTTTATGATATAAGATCAAAGTTATTGATGGGTATGGTACCACGTGAGTTGTTGGATTTGTGATTTGCTCTCGAATTAATTTGATTAGTGTTGTTATCTCTATTCAAGGAAGAGGAAATCGGGGCTCGTCAGCGTAGTATGGCCACCTTATTAAAATACGGTGATAAGAACACAAAGTTCTTTCATATTGTTTCAAATGCTCGGGCTAAAAATAATGAGATTAATTCTATCTCGGTTCTCGGGGTTACTAATGAGAGTGAGACAGCTATTTCCACAAACATTATCCAAATTTATAATAATCTATTTCTCGAACCGTTTATTGATAGAATAAAATTAGACGACATAAACTTTGTGGCTATTAGTTCTGAGCAAAAGTGTATTCTTGAGAGACACTTTACAGTGCAAGAGGTGGAAGATGATAGTAATGCGTGCGGGTAGCGATTGTTTCACTTTGGCTTTTTTTTAAGTGTGGACTTTCCTTAAGGGGTATGTTATGGCGGCTATTGAACTTTTTTATTATTTCTCCTCTTTGACAAAAGTTGTAATTCTACCTTAATTGTTCTAATCCGCAATGCTTCAGGACTGTAGACTTAAAATATTTCAGGCCTATAAGTTTAGTCACGTCTTTTTACAAGATTATTTTAAAATGTTTGGAAAACAAGTTGCGTGTGGTGTTAGAATCAATTATATTTATTAACCAAGGGACATTTATTAAAGGGCGTCAAATCTTTTATGCGGCATTGATTTCCATTGAGTGCATTGGTTCATCTAAATTGAATGGTGCTCAATGCGTTTTCGTCAAACTTGATATTTAAAAAGCTTATTATCATGTTAACTGGGGTTTTCTTTCGATGTCATGGCTAGGATGGGAATGTGCGAAAAGTGGATCAAGTGGATAAAATTTTTCATTTACACGGCTAAATTTTATGTTATAGTGAATGGTAGTTCTCAAGATTTTTTCAAGAATTCAAGGGGATAAGGCAGGGCGACCCATTGTCTCCTTTTTGTTTTTCATTGTCATGGAAGCTCTTTCTAGGATCATGATTTTCGCTGAAAATAACTGCCTTGTCCATGGGATTTATTGCAGATCGAGGAGAGTTATGTTTTCTATTTCTCACTTGTTATTTGTTGATGACACTCTCTTTATGATTCAGGTATCCCAAAGAGATATCAAGAACATCCGTGATATTTTTTGGTTATTTGGCGCTTTCTTCTCTAATCTTGGCAAATATGTAATTTTTTTCTCTAATTTTGTGTCAGCTAGAAGAATATATCATTTGGCGGGTATTTTTGGAATTAACATTGGATGTTTTTCGACCACATACCTTGGTCTTCCACTAGGTGCAAAGACTCGATCTAAAGTATCTTGGGAGCCAATTATCTCTAAGTTGGAAAAAAATCTCTATCTTGAAAAGCAAGTTGATCTTTAAGGTAGGTCATATATTTCTCATCAAGAGCGCGTTAAATTTATGCCTACTTACATTAGTTGTGATTCCTAAAAGTGTGATAGTAATAATGGGTGTTGATGTGTAAATTTTTTTGGAATTAAATAAGAACTAGCATGACACCCTAAGCCATGTCCCCTCTTAAACTCAAAATGCTTCTAGATGGAATTAAACCCCGTGACTTTTTGGTCTCATAAACCGACTCTTACTACTAGGCTACTTTGGTGGGTCTGATGTGTAAATTTTTATGAGGGTCTTCTAAGTCTCCGTTTTCACATCTTGTTAGTTGAGACAAAGTAAAAATGCACAAATATGAAGGAGGTTTGAGTTTTCATAACCTATGTATTTTTAATAAGGTTTTATTGTCAAAGTGTTGTGCACATTTTTGTTCGGAATAGGGAAGTGTTAGGTAAATATGATCATAAGAAAATATGGATTGGATTGGTCTGGTTGATTTACAAAAATATCCAATCGCCCCGTGAGATGTAGCATGTGGAAAAGTTATTATGAACATTCTTTGTTTACTGTGGGTGACAGTTCATCTATCAATTTTTAGGAGAATGCATGGTGTGGGGATAAGAGTTTTGTTGTTCTCTTCCCCATGCTGGCCTCTATTACTATTTGTACAAATGCCACAGTCAAAGATATGTACGACCATCGATCTCAAGGGTTTGCACATCGTATCAGATATAGAAGAAGGTTATCATTTGAAATAACTTTTTCTCATAATAGATTGTTATAATTAGTGACCAACAAAGAGGTGTCTCCCTTGAACTATGATACGCTTCTATTGAGAAATTTGTATAAGTTTGATGTGGGACATTGTTATTATCTATTTGATAAAGTTGTTCCAACTGAGTTGTGTTGGAAGAAATTATGGGAGTCTAAGATTCCTAATGAAATCTCTTTTTTCGGGTGGAGTGCGATCCATGAAATTGATGATAGATGTATGTGCAAGGGTCTTATCTTAGTTAGTCTACGTCGTCTGTGTCTTAAGAATGTGGAAACGACCTTTCATCTCTTTTTACATTGTAAATGTGTCGCTAGTATTTGGCGTATTACTGGTATACATTGGGTTATGTCGAGAACTATTGGTGCGTGTTGGGAAATGTGGATTGAGGCAAGATTTGTGGGCCTGAAATGGGTTATATCCCATTATTTTCTAGTGAATAATTTAGTTGGAGAGGAATTGTAGAATCTTAAACAATCTCAAACGACCATTGCGAATCTTTCATAATGCTATCATCCTTACATTATATGAGGTTCAATGTGGGAAGCCGACAAATTCAGTTGGAGAGCTCATTGCCATTTTGAAAGATCTTCGTAGACGTTAATTTTGTATGATTTGCGTGAGTTTTTCAATAATTTAATGCTTTTGTCGTTGTGTGCACACAACTATCCATTTTATAATATAACTTTATGAATCATTCAAAAAAATTTAATGATACTTATATGAAAAAAATTTATAAGAAATTGAAGACCATATTTGTTAAAAAAGATATAATAATAATTTTTTTCAACAAACTTCTCATTATGTATTATAAAAAAAATTCATTATTATGTATATCAAAATTATTGAGTAAATATTTATTTATAAAATATTAGTTATTTAACTAAGTGACTTAATTACATAAATGATAAATTAAAATCATAAAATAAAATTAATTTGTAAACATGTAAAGTTGTAAAGAAAAATAAAATATTAAAAGTTTATTTAAATTTGACACGTTAACCTAATTTGAAATGGTTTAGAATTTTATGAATAAAGTCCAAATTTTAATTAATTGGACATTATACCTTGATTAACTATTATTACAATTAATTAATTGATTTTAGGTAAATCATATCTTGTAACATAACTAACAGATAGTAATATATTTATATGTGAAACTATTTATACTACTCATTTTTTATTATCCAACTTTTTTATTAAAATATTGAATTGAGATTCACTATTGATTCAATCTAACTAAATGACCATTAGAACTGTTGCAATGAAATCCAACTGATTTCTGATTGTATATATTTATCGACCATGGAGATATACAAGGCCGAAATCTATATTTGTGTGTTGTATTCAAGTATCTTCAAGTAGAATTCTTTAATATAGGTTTTGGATTTGATAAAAAGTAATGAAGCTATCTAAAATCTTTCAATAAAGATCTACCGGTAGGCACTGGAAACACTGGACCCTTCTCACCTTTCCGCCCTTGAGGCTTCTTCTTCTTCGTCTGGCATGTGATAGAGATCAGACTGGGGAATGAGACGAAATCAATGGGCATCGTTGTTGGATAGAAGAGATTGGTTATATCCTCCAATGGCTTCCTAATAAACTTCTTCTTCATTTTGGGCGAAACTAACCCACTTGAATCTACTCTCTTCGACCGGAGAGGTGAAATATTCTCTTTGTTGTTGTTTCTGCAATGCAATGGAAGACCCATTCTGATTGTGATTCTATTTTGAATAAACAGACGTTTCATTCATATCTATATAACTGGGAGTGTTTATGTAAGCCAATGAGGGAAGTTGGAGAAGAAATTAGGGTTTTCAAAGTTCAAATTTAAATTTTCAAATTGGTTGCTAGGGAGGGAAGCAATTTTTTCATGATAATGAGTTATGGAAACTTGAAATTGAGCGGTATAAATTTTAAAAAAAATCTAATTTTGCTCATTTCTTTTCTCTATCTCTCCAATGACAAATATGTCAAAATAATAATTATTAATAATTTACCAAAACATAAATTCATACAATCTTTTAATTAGTCAAAAATAATTTAAATAATATTTCGTGTACTTCAAAATATATTATATAAGATGCTACGCATATTTAAAAAATCAAATCACTCAACTAGTCTATAAAAAAAGAATAAGCATGATAAAATGGAACTTAAATTGTAGATATTCAAATCAATAAAATATATTTAGGTTAAAAATACAAATTTGTATGATCATAACTATTTGTATTGATTTCCTTTCCAGGGTCCAAACTTGGTGGGTGAACCAAGTGAAATGTGGGTCACATCATTCTAAAATGTTTGTTAAATTTATCGATTTTCGAAAACTGTTTAAAAGTTAGTTTGTAGGGGACCGTGATTGTTTTCGATCAAAGGTAGATATTTTATGCTATAAAATCAAAATTATTGATGAGGCTGAAGAGGTGCGTGAGTTGTTAGTTTCTGAGATTAGCTCTCGAATTAATTTGATTAGTGTCTTGTTAACTATATTCAAGGAAGATGAAATTGGGGCTCGTCAGAGTAGTGGGGCTACCTAATTAAGATACGGTGATAAGAATACAAAGTTCTTTCATAGTGTTTCGAATGCTCGGGCTAGAAATAATGCGATTGATTCTATCTCAGTTCTCGGGGTTACTAATGAGAGTGATGCAGCTATTTCCGCAAACATTATTCAGTTTTATAATTATATATTTCTCAAACTATTTATCGGTAGGATAAAGTTAGACAACATAAACTTTGTGGCTATTAGTTCTGAGCAAAAGTGTATTCTTGAGAGACACTTTACGGTGCAAGTGGTGGAAGATGATATTAATGCGTGCGGGTAGCGATTGTTTCACCTTGGCTTTTTTTTTAATAGTGTGGACCTTTCTTAAGGGGTATGTTATGGCGGCTACTGAACATTTTCATCGTTTCTCCATTTTCGACAAAAGTTGGAATTCCACCTTAATTGTTCTAATCCGCAATGCTTCATGACTATAGACCTAAAATATTTTAGGCCTATAAGTTTAGTGACGTCTTTTTACAAGATTATTTCAAAATGTTTGGCAAACAGGTTGCGTGTGGTGTTAGAATTAATTATATTTATTAACCAAATGACATTAATTAAACGGCGTCAAATCTTTGATGCGACATTGATAGCCAATGAGTGCATTGATTCAGCTAACTCGAATGGTGCTCAATACGCCTTCGTCAAACATGATGTTTAAAAAGCTTATGATCATGTGAACTCGGACTTTCTGTTCGATGTCATGACAATGATGGGAATGGGAGAAAAGTGGATCTCGTGGATAAAATTTTGCATTTCTACGAAAATTTTTTATGTAATAGTGAATGGTAGTTCTCAAGATTTTTTTGAGAGTTGGAGGGGATAAGGCAGGGCGACCCATTGTCCCTCTTTTTGTTTTTCATTGTCATTAAAACTCTTTCTAGGATGATTATCTTCGCTGAAAATAACTGACTTATACATAGGGTTGATTTCGGATCGAGGAGAGTTATGTTTTCTATTTCTCATTTGTTATTTGTTGATGATACGCTCTGTATGATTCAGATTTCCCAAAGAAATATAAAGAACATTCGTGATATTTTGTGGTTATTTGGCGCATTCTTCTCTAATTTTGTGTTAGCTAGAAAAGATCTCGTTTGATGGTTATTTTGGGAATTGACATTGAATTTTTCTAGTCACGTACCTTGGTCTTCCATTAGGTGCAAAGGCTCGATATAAAGTATCTTGGTAGCCAATTATCTCTAAGATGTAAAAAAATCTCTATCTGGAAAAGCAAGTTGATCTTTAAGGTATGATATATAGTTCTCATCAAGAGCGCGTTGGTATATATGTTTACTTACATGATGCCATTATTTGTGATTCCAAAAAGCGTGGCAGTAAAAATTGAGTGTTGATGTGTAATTTTTTTTGGGAATTAAAGAAGAACTAGAATGACACCCACATGCATGACCCCCTCTTAAACTCAGAACGCTTCCAGATGGAATTGAACCCGTGACTTTTTGGTCTATTAAACCGATTTTACCACTGGCTACCTTGGTGGGGTCTGATTTATAAAGTTTTTTATGGGGTCTTCTAAGTCTTCGTTTTCACATCTTGTTAGTTGAGACAAAGTTAAAATGTACAATATGAAGGAGGTTTTTCATTACCTATGTACTTTTATAAGGCCTTATTAACAAAATGTTGTGCACGTTTTAGTTCGGAATAGAGAAGTCTCTAGGTAAATATGATCATAAGTAAATATGGATTTGATTGGTCTTGTTGATTTACACAAATATCCAATCGCCCTGTGAGATGTCACTAGTGAAAAAGGGGTCAAAACCGAAAGTAAAAACTCTCGGTTTTGACCCTATAACCTTCGGTATAGACACATTACCGAAGGTTTTGGTAACTCTCGTCATCCATCGGTATTGACTCTTTCGTTTAAAACAATTGGGCATTTACCGAGAGATATCGTAGAGTTTTCAGTTTAGATACCCTAGAGTAAAACCGAAAGATAATTGAAAAACTCTCGGTTTTTCTTCAAATGGAGAAAACCGAGAGTTTTAATTTAACTTTCGGTTTTTCTCTTCGTGGAAAAACCGAGAGCTTTCATATAACTCTCGGTTTTCTCCATTTGAAGAAACCGAGAGTTAAATGAAAACTCTCGGTTTTCTTGTAATGGAGAAAACCGAAAGTAATATTGAAAACTCTCGGTTTTTCTTCAAATGGAAAAACCGAAAGTTTTCAAATAACTCTCGGTTTTCCTCTTTGTGTAAAACCGAGAGTTTTCTAATAACTCTCGGTTATCTTCAAATGGAGAAAACCAAGAGTTTTCTAATATCTCTCGGTTTTTCCATTTGAAGAAAAACCGAGAGATTTCAATATTACTTTCGGTTTTTTCCCGTAAATTTTTAAAAATGTGCGGATTATTTTGCTCGCAACCAAAACCTCGCAACCAAAACCTGTGCAGCCAAACCAATATATCAATGATAAAAGAAATGCCATATACATTAAACGATCACATTAAATGATCATTATCATTACAAAATTCGCAACCAAACTAATAATCCGAACAATCTGTTATAAATTCAAATTGACACAACTACTAATGAAAACATGTTTTCAATCGAATCAACCTTAGCTTGTGGGGGGGGGAGGTGGTTGTTGCCTCATATACAATTCGATTCTCTCTATTCTCGCGTTCATCTCTAAATTCTCCCTCTCCATTCTTGTCACAATTTCTTCCTTTTCCGCTTGCATTTCTTCCATTCTGCGCCTTCTTTCTTCATCCCTCTTCTCCAGTTCCTCCAGCTTGAGCTTCATTATTTGATTCTCTTCTAACAATCGCTCATTGTTTCGCAGTGAACTGTTTCCACTTCGACGATCCTTACGAAAGTGTGTGGGCCGGACGCCTTATCCCATTCCGAACACTACCCCGTGTTTTTATTGTCCGAACACCCTCTCCGTCAATTCAAAATCCAATATTCCCGGTTCGTTACTAACAACCTCCTCCATCTCAACCTGCACAATTGAAATAAAATATCATTTCTATAATAAAACACTAGGCATATTCAATTCATTTACAATTTTCTCTTGCACGTGTTCGTCCGGGACGGGTGTTGGGTTTTCTTTTGTCGGTTTTGGGATACGGGTCCTCTTGAATACTTCAAATACAGACGGTGCCTGTCCCATTTCAATCGTCTGTTGAAATAAATGATTTATATAATTAATAACAATCTTTAGATTAAGTTATTACAAATAATGTACTTATCAACTCGTCTTCAATTTGTGCAAACGGTCTACTTCCAGTTCGATGCGGGAATTTCAGCTTCTTCCTGTTATTCATATTTGTACGACTGTTTTTCTGTATTTGAAATAAAAAATGAAGTTAGATTAATTAATATTAACTTTTAATTGAATTATGAAACCGTACCTTAAATGTTTCTGTGAAGAAATGGTTGCGACACACAAACTCCCAATCATCTCGATCGTAGTCTGGTGGAGGATTAGCCAGTACCGCCGCCTCGTCTCCAGATATATGTCTTGTTCAAATCCGACCGCCATCTATCCCATATCTGATTGGTGTGTCCCAATCCGGTCTTTCGAAAAGACTCAATATCACCATTAGTAGCTTCGAACGGATCCTGAAAAAAATAACATCCAAATGTTAAAAATTATTATTTAATGACGTAATGTATAATCAAGTAATAAGTATTACCTTGATAGCAGTCCACAGTGAATCCAATTGGCCTGCACTTAAAGCCTTCCACTTTAGAAATCGGTGTGAGTCGGCTGTGGGGTCCCGGATAATCGACCCCACATGTCTAGACCACCGTGTTCTTCCCACGTCTGTACCGCCTGGCCTCCCATCCTTCTCTCTAAACGTAAGAGGAATCCTTGTTCCCACTACCCTCTTAGACAGCGCAATATTCTTGTTCTTCTCCCGTCTCTTGCGGGCAGAAGATTCTTCAAAATTATCAAAATCATAATTAGATATGTCAATCAATTGAAACACTAACTAATTTGTAAACGAGTTACCTGTCGATGATGGGTCGGGAGTGGAACCATGCTCCTCCTCGCCATCCTCCTCCTCGATAGGCTCCTCGAGACCCTCGTCTTTAGCCTCATCGCTATCCACCATATCAGAAAACGTGCTCTCTATAAACTCTTGGAGCTCACTAGCCTCAACATCCTCGTCTGTTGGGGGAGGCGCATTAGCTATCGGGACCACAACAATAGGTGGTTGGTCTCTAGAAGACGATCCTCGGAGCTTTAAGGACTCTAATTGGGCAAGTAGGTTTTGGTAGCTTTTATCCAATTTCTTGGGTGTCTTCCTCATACTCTTCCAAGTTATTTTAGGACCTTCAGACATTCTTAATTCACACCATTAATAAAAATGAGTGAATAATTGAAATAAAGTAGTAGTAATAAGAATGAATATAAAGTTAAGAACATAAATCTACCTAATTAATTAAACTGAACTATATGTTTGTAAACCGCGGTTTTATTTTTGTCACAATCTTCCAACCGGGTCGGGCTGACATATCAGGGGCGTAGAATACTTGTTTCGCTTGACTCGCCAATATATACGGGCCTTGACTTTGGGTTTTCAAAATTCGGTTTACATTTACACTTACGAAGCCATATTTATCCACTTTCACTCCTAGTTCCCCCGAGTGTGTATCAAACCACTTACACTTGAATAAAACAACTCGTTTGTGAGAATAGTATTGTACTTCGATTATATCCGTTAAAACTCCGTAGTATGACATAGTTTCAGACTCGTTGTACCCCTCAACAACCACCCCACTATTTTGAGTGGTCAAACCTTCGTCGTGTTTTTCTGTACAGAATTTGTATCCGTTTACTTTACACCAAACATACATAGACGAGTACATACTTGGACCTTCTGCTAAGATCTTGAGGTCTCTTGATATGTCGTTAATTTCTGCTAAATAGGCGACCTATATATGTATCCGAAATGAAGTTGTTAAAATGAATAAAAAGAGTTAGGATATATGGTTTATAATTTACTCACTCGATGCTTGAAATATGCGGCAAACGTTTCTCCACTGGACTCGTTGTTATAATCTCTGCAAATAGATCGAATATTAAATAGCACACTCTTTAATGCTAATTAGTAACAGCAACATCAAATCTTACATGTAAAAAGGTTCTGCTTCGGGACAATTTTTCAAAATGTAAGAATGATTTGTCACTCGATCGATATAATCCAAGTTGTATACTTTTCCGTTAGATAGGTCTTCCAACGATGCAAATATTGAAATGCTCGAGATTTCAGGTTGTGCATTTTCTTGCTCTTGTTCCTCCATATACCTGGCACATAAACTAATACTCTCATTAACAAGATAACTCTCGTTTATAGAGGCTTCGGGGTGGTTATTATTCCGCAAATATCTTTTCATTGTACCCATGTAATGTTCAAACGGATACATCCATCGATACTGAACAGGTCCTCCAAGCAAAGCCTCAAATGACAAGTGAACCGGGAGATGCATCATGATGTCGAAGATTGATGGCGGAAAAATCATTTCAAACTTGCAAAGTGTCAATGTAATATCCATGTACAATTGTTCGAGGTCCTCTTGAATTAACTCTTTGAAGCACAACAACCAAAAGAAACGAGACAAGTTTACTAACGCATCATACATATTATCTGGAAGTAATCCACGAATTGCTAAAGGAATAAGATATTCCAATAAAATGTGACAATCATGACTCTTTAATCCCGAAATCTTTTTCTCTTCCAAATTTACACAACCGCCGATATTTGAGCAAAAGCCATCAAGCAACTTGATATCTTTCAAGAAGTTACAAAGACGTTTTTTATTTTCGGATGTCAAAGTGAAAGGAGCTTCTGGATAATGAACAACTCCTTCATCATTTATAGGATGTAACCATGATTTTATGCCTAAGAGTTCTAAGTCTTTACGAGCTTTAGGACCATCCTTAGTCTTCTCTTTCACATTCATTATTGTTCCCAACACGCTATCACAGATATTTTTCTCAATATGCATCACATCCAAATTATGTCTCAATAATAGTGATTTCCAATAAGGCAGACGGAAGAAAATTCTAAGTTTGTTCCAATTGTCTCCCCGTGTTTCATGATATATCTTGGTTCTCTTGCTCAGATCTGCACTAAGAATTATGTCTTCTAGGTCTCGTTCTTGCTCGTAACTTTCTTGCCCCGTTAACAATCTATGGGGATCTCTATAATCAGTTCGACCATCAAACGACTCTTTATCCCTTCTGTTTTTGTGCTTCGGTGGAAGGAAGCGTCTATGACCCAAGTAACATTGTTTGGAACCATGAACCAATCGAAGAGATACTGTGTCTTTGTTACAACAAGGACAAGCGACCTTACCTATCGTACTCCAGCCTGATAAATTCGCGTATGCGGGAAAGTCGTTAATGGTCCACAACAACGCCGCTCGCATGTTAAAGTATTGCGAGGTGTGTGCATCAAACGTTTTCACACTTGTTTGCCACAGTTCAGGCAACTCTTCGATCAATGGCTGGAGAAATATGTCAATTGTATCTCCCGGACTCTTTGGACCCGGATTTAACATAGATAAAATGAAATTGCTAGAATCCATGCAAGTCGTGGGTGACACATTATAAGGAACGAGAATAACCTGCCAAACACTGTATGATTTTTTCCCATTTGCAAATGGTTGAAACCCATTGCTTGATAAACCCAGTCTTACGTTTCGAGATTCTGAAGCAAAATCTGTATAATTTTCATCAAACGTCTTCCAAGTTAAGGAATCAGCAGGATGTCTCAACGTATCACTATCAACTCTTCCTTCTTTATGCCATCTCATCATTGGAGCCGTTTTTGAGGACATGTATAGTATTTGCAGTCTTGGTATTAAAGGAAAATATCTCAACACCTTTTTTGGAATGAATTTCCCATTTTGCTTCTCTCGAACTGTCCCACTTGTTTGGTCGACTTTCCATCTTGAAAGACCGCAAACTCTGCAAGAATATTCATTTATGTCGTCCTTCCAAAATAGCATACAGTTGTTCTTACATGCGTCTATCTTGTCATATTTAAGCCCGATATCAGTAATGAATTTTTTACTTTCGTAGTATGCGTTTGGCAATTGAGCATCAATCGGTAATATGTAGTCTTTAAGCAGACACAGCAACATATCGAACGAAGAATTCGTCCATTGACATAAATTTTTTATGTGAAGTAGTTTCAGTAGTGCCGATGATTTCGTTATTCGAGCACCTTCATACAATGGCCGTTTGCAATCATCAAGCAATTTATAAAATCTATGCGCATCTTCGACTGGTTCATCGTTGCTCGGGACGTCATTAACGTTGGGGAACATATCGTTTATAAATTCGTGCATATAACGTTCTTCATTGACCTCTTCCTTAACTGTATTATTTATCTCCTGTCTCGCATCGTTGAATTCCGGCACGGCATCCTCCGACTGATCATCGTCATCATCATCATCATCTAAGTCATCGGCATCTTCATCGACATCGTCATTAACCACTTGAGTAGTACGCCTCTTTTCTCCATGAAAATACCAATACTCATAATGAACATTTATTCCATAAATGATGAGGTGAGTCTTCACTTCGTCTATTTCCATAAACGGCGTGTTCAAGCATTTCACGCAGGGACATTTCACGGTTTGTCGGGATGTATTCCTAAGAGCATACTCGAGGAATTTGTCAACGCCTTCCTCATAATCTGGATGATCTCGACGTAAGGTCATCCAGCTTTTATCGGGTACTTCCATATTTCTAATAAAATGGAAAACAACCCGCATTATTATTTACTTAAATTTGTCTAAATTAATTAGGCTTACATAATTGTAACATAATCGCTACCTAATCTATCATTATTACAAAAAAAATCAACATAATTTAACATTTTCCAACTCAAATTCAACATAAATCTAACATTTTCTAACTAAAATTTCACCTAAACAAACAATAATAATCAATTCATTCAAATAATGACTCTAACCTAAATCAACAATAATCAATTCATTCACAAACCTAACATAAATCAAAATTAAATCTAACATAAATCTAACATTTCTAACTAAAATTCCACCTAAACAAACAATAATAATCAATTCATTCAATAAATGACTCAAACCTAATTCAACAATAATCAATTCATTCACAAACCTAAATCTAACAAAATATAACATAAATCAAACCTAACATAAATCAAAATTAAATATAACCTAAATCTAACATGAAAATCTAACATAATTCTGACAAAATCTAACCTAAATCTAACATACATAAACCTAAATTTAACATAAATCAAAATTTAAACTAACCTTGAAAGAAAAGAGCGACGAGGAAGAGCGGCAGATGTAGATCGACGGGCGGGCAGCGGGCGGATGAAGGTCCTAATCCAAACCTAATGCCAAGAACTTAAACTAATCAAAATTAATATAAAATCCAAATCAAACCTAAATCAAACTCAAATTAAACCAATATCAAATCAAACCTAAATCAAACTCAAATCAAACCAATCCAATCTCAAATCAAACCTAAAATCAATTTCATTCATACCAAACTCAAATAAAACATAAATCAAACTCAAACCAATCCAATCTCAAATCAAACCTAAAATCAATTTCATTCATACCAAACTCAAACCAATCCAATCTCAAATCAAACCTAAAATCAATTTCATTCATACCAAAATCAAATCAAACCTAAAATTAAATTCATTCATACCAAACTCAAATCAAACCTAAATAAAACTCAAATCAAACCTAAATAAAAATTGAAATCAAACCAAAATCAAACTCAAATCAAACTCAAATCAAACTAAACTCAAATCAAACCTAAAATCAAATTCATCAATCCAAAATCTAACCTAAATCAAACCTAAAACTAACCTAAATCAAACTCAAATCAAACCAAATAATCATCATATCTAACAAATTAGATAAATCAAACTATATAAATCAACTAACCTAAAATTATATCAATTAACCTAAATCAAATCCTAAATTTAAACAACAACTAACTTTAATCTAAACATATAACTCAAACTGACCTTTGATGCAGGTGGTGGGCGGTGGGGCGGCGACTGGGCGATTCTCCAATCGGCGGTGGCGGTAGAAATCCAATCGGGTGCGGCGGCAGTGCGATTCTTCAAGCGGCGCGGTGGCTCAGCAGTTCTTCAAGCGCCGTCGAGGTCTTCAAGCGGCAGGCTATTGGCGGCGTCGTCTTCAATCCGGCGTCGTCTTCAATCGAGCGTCGGGGAGAGAAAAGCGGGGCAGCGCAGAGGAGGAATCGGGGCGGCGTGGAAGATGAATCGGGGAGAGAATAAAGAAAGAAAGAAAGAAAGAAAGAAAGAAAGAAAGAAAGAAAAAGAAAGAAAGTCGCGGGTTTTGTTTTTTTAATTGGTCATTACCGAAAGTTTTATGATTAACTTTCGGTTTAGATCAATTAATTAATTCCGAGAGTTAATCACAAAACTCTCGGTTTTGATGTTTCATTACCGAAAGTTTTATGATTAACTTTCGGTTTTGATCAATTGATTAATTCCGAGGGTTAATCATAAAACTCTCGGTTTTGATCAATATTTCCGAAAGTAAGGTAATTAACTTTCGGTTTTACAACTTGACAAATTGTTAAATTTATTGGTTTCTCACTTTCTAATAACTTTGAACAACATTAATTTAACACATTTGATATCCTTAAAACATTTCCCAATCCATATGATCAAACATTACACAAATACATAGGATAATCCTACATAAACATTCATATACACTTCTCTATATGATCAAACACATTCTTGAACACTTTAACATTAAACACAATCTAAAATTTTCAAATAAAACACACACTTGATAATATTAGTTATGAGTCTAGATTATAACAAAAAAAAACAATTAATTTAACAATTTGTGACATAGTAATTCCGAGAGTTAATCATAAAACTCTCGGTTTTTATGGGTATTTCCGAAAGTTTTACTCTAAACTCTCGGAATTACCATTTCACAAATTGTTAAATTAATTGGTTTTTAATCTTCTAATAACTTTGAACAATATTAATTTAACACATTTAATAACCTTAACACATTACATAACCCATATGATCAAACTTTATACACATTCATGTCATCATCAAACACAAACATATAAATACACTTCTTTATATAATCAAACACAATTCATAAACATTTTAACATTAAACACAATCTTAATTTTAAAAAACAACACACACTTGATTAGATTAGTTAAGATTCTAGATTGGAATGTATCAAACCAATTAATTTTCCAAATTATAATTTGGTAACACCGAAAGTTAGTAGTATAACTTTCGGTTTTTATGGGTTTCACCGAAAGTTTTAAGAAAACCTCTGGTCCTAACCTTAAACAGAATGTTTTTAGGAAGGGTCAAAACCGAAGGTTTTCATATAAACCTTCGGTTTTTACCCTTCCCCATTTTTTTTAAACGAGGGTCAAAACCGAAGGTTTTCAAATAAACCTTCGGTTATTACCCTTCCCATACTTAGAAAATTTTAAGATTTTTTAAACAGGGGTCAAAACCGAAGGTTTATTTGAAAACCTTCGGTTTTTACCCTTCCCCATACTTAGAAAAAATTTTGATTTTTTTAAATAGGGGTCAAAATGAAGGTTTATTTGAAAACCTTCGGTTTTAACCTTCCCCATACTTAGAAAATTTTCAGATTTTTTTAAACAGGGGTCAAAACCGAAGGTTTATTTGAAAACCTTCGGTTTTTACCCTTCCCCATACTTAGAAAATTTTCAGATTATTTTAAATAGGGGTCAAAACCGAAGGTTTATTTGAAAACCTTCGGTTTTTACCCTTCCCCATACTTAGAAAATTTTCAGATTATTTTAAATAGGGGTCAAAACCGAAGGTTTATTTGAAAACCTTCGGTTTTTTCCCTTCCCCATACTTAGAAAATTTTCAGATTTTTTTAAACAGGGGTCAAAACCGAAGGTTTTCAAATAAACCTTCGGTTTTTACCCTTCCCCATACTTAGAAATTTTTTTGATTTTTTTTAACAGGGGTCAAAACCGAAGGTTTATTTGAAAACCTTCGGTTTTTACCCTTCCACATACTTAGAAAAATTTTAGATTTTTTTAAACGAGGGTCAAAACCGAAGGTTTTCAAATAAACCTTCGGTTTTTACCCTTCCCCATACTTAGAAATTATTTAGATTTTTTTAAGCAGGGGTCAAAACCGAAGGTTTATTTGAAAACCTTCGGTTTTTACCCTTAGAAAATTTTTAGATTTTTTTAAACGAGGGTCAAAACCGAAGGTTTTCAAATAAACCTTCGGTTTTTACCCTTCGATTTTTTTTAAGTAGGGGTAAAACCGAAGGTTTATTTGAAAACCTTCGGTTTTGGCCATGCTGTTTTTTTTTTAAAAAAAGGTGAAAAGTAAACAAAAATAACATAATTAATTAACAACATATTAAAACCAAACCAAACATAATAATAATAATAATTCATGAATATTAAAACAAAACACGTAAAAATATTGTCATCGTTCGTACGAAAAACAAATAAACACATAATTAATCTAGAAATTATTAGATGGGGTGGGAGGAGGGGATGGTTGATTCAGTCGACTCCTCAATAATACAAGTTCATGTTCGAGATTCTCTAATCTCTGGGCCATTTCCGCCCTGTCCACTCTAATTTCACTGAGCAATCGGCCTCTTTCTGCATCCCTCAATCGGATTTGCTCCATTTCTAGCGTCATCTGTCTCACCTCTTCCTCACGTACCGCAATTTCTGTTTATGCTATCAGATTCTGGTAACACGGATGCAGTTTCTCCGGTGTACGCCGAAGACTATTCCATGAATCACCCATCCTAAGTCAATGAAACAAACAAATAATTTAAACTACCCTAAATCTAGATTATATATATAAACTACATTATAAGAAATATACATCTAATAATAAACAACAAAAAAAATGAAACAAACCTGAACGCGAGAAGAGAAGCGGCGTGGAGGAGGCGGCGACTGCGGCGCGGAAGAGAGAGAAAGGAGAGAGTGGAATGAAAAAGAGAAAGGTTAGGGTTTGTATTTATAGAGGTAGATACCAAATGTTTTCATATTACTTTCGGTTTTGATATTAGTCAAAACCGAAGGTTTATTAAAATCTTTCGGAAATAACCATTACCAAACTTAGAATTATTTTTAATTGAGTCAAAACCGAAGGCTTTTTGGAAACCTTCGCAAAAGAGAATTTCAAAAAAGGTAAAACCGAAGGTTCTTTGAATAACCTTCGCAATTAAAAATCTCCGGGATTGCAAAACTGAAGGTTTTTGTAAAAACCTTGGCAATTAATCCACATCCAACACTTAGAATTATTTTTAGTTTTTTGGGAATGTAAAAACAGAAAGTTCTACAAAGAACTTTCGGTAATAATTAATAAAACCGAAGGTTTGACACCCCTCTCGAAATTTATTTTTAATACCGAAAGATTTATTCCTCTCGGGAGTATTTAGGATTTGCTCCATTTCTAGCGTCATCTGTCTCACCTCTTCCTCACGTACCGCAATTTCTGTTTGTGCTATCAGATTCTGGTAACACGGATGCAGTTTCTCCGGTGTACGCCGAAGACTATTCCATGAATCACCCATCCTAAGTCAATGAAACAAACAAATAATTTAAACTACCCTAAATCTAGATTATATATATAAACTACATTATAAGAAATATACATCTAATAATAAACAAAAAAAAAATGAAACAAACCTGAACGCGAGAAGAGAAGCGCGTGGAGGAGGAGGCGACTGCGGCGCGAAAGAGAGAGAAAGGAGAGAGTGGAATGAAAAAGAGAAAGGTTAGGGTTTGTATTTATAGAGGTAGATACCAAAGGTTTTCATATTACTTTCGGTTTTGATATTAGTCAAAACCGAAGGTTTATTAAAATCTTTCGGAAATAACCATTACCAAACTTAGAATTATTTTTAATTAAGTCAAAACCGAAGGCTTTTTGGAAATCTTCGCAAAAGAGAATTTCAAAAAAGGTAAAACCGAAGGTTCTTTGAATAACCTTCGCAATTAAAAATCTCCGGGATTGCAAAACTGAAGGTTTTTGTAAAAACCTTCGCAATTAATCCACATCCAACACTTAGAATTATTTTTAGTTTTTTGGGAATGTAAAAACCGAAAGTTCTACAAAGAACTTTCGGTAATAATTAATAAAACCGAAGGTTTTACACCCCTCTCGAAATTTATTTTTAATACCGAAAGATTTATTTCTCTCGGGAGTATTTAGGATTTGCTCCATTTCTAGCATCATCTGTCTCACCTCTTCCTCACGTACCGCAATTTCTGTTTGTGCTATCAGATTCTGGTAACACGGATGCAGTTTCTCCGGTGTACGCCGAAGACTATTCCATGAATCACCCATCCTAAGTCAATGAAACAAACAAATAATTTAAACTACCCTAAATCTAGATTATATATATAATCTACATTATAAGAAATATACATCTAATAATAAACAACAACAAAAAATGAAACAAACCTGAACGCGAGAAGAGAAGCGCGTGGAGGAGGCGGCGACTGCGGCGCGGAAGAGAGAGAAAGGAGAGAGTGGAATGAAAAAGAGAAAGGTTAGGGTTTGTATTTATAGAGGTAGATACCAAAGGTTTTCATATTACTTTCGGTTTTGATATTAGTCAAAACCGAAGGTTTATTAAAATCTTTCGGAAATAACCATTACCAAACTTAGAATTATTTTTAATTAAGTCAAAACCGAAGGCTTTTTGGAAACCTTCGCAAAAGAGAATTTCAAAAAAGGTAAAACCGAAGGTTCTTTGAATAACCTTCGCAATTAAAAATCTCCGGGATTGCAAAACTGAAGGTTTTTGTAAAAACCTTCGCAATTAATCCACATCCAACACTTAGAATTATTTTTAGTTTTTTGGGAATGTAAAAACCGAAAGTTCTACAAAGAACTTTCGGTAATAATTAATAAAACCGAAGGTTTTACACCCCTCTCGAAATTTATTTTTAATACCGAAAGATTTATTCCTCTCGGGAGTATTTAGGATTTGCTCCATTTCTAGCGTCATCTGTCTCACCTCTTCCTCACGTACCGCAATTTCTGTTTGTGCTATCAGATTCTGGTAACACGGATGCAGTTTCTCCGGTGTACGCCGAAGACTATTCCATGAATCACCCATCCTAAGTCAATGAAACAAACAAATAATTTAAACTACCCTAAATCTAGATTATATATATAAACTACATTATAAGAAATATACATCTAATAATAAACAACAACAAAAAATGAAACAAACCTGAACGCGAGAAGAGAAGCGCGTGGAGGAGGCGGCGACTGCGGCGCGGAAGAGAAAGAAAGGAGAGAGTGGAATGAAAAAGAGAAAGGTTAGGGTTTGTATTTATAGAGGTAGATACCAAAGGTTTTCATATTACTTTCGGTTTTGATATTAGTCAAAACCGAAGGTTTATTAAAATCTTTCGGAAATAACCATTACCAAACTTAGAATTATTTTTAATTGAGTCAAAACCGAAGGCTTTTTGGAAACCTTCGCAAAAGAGAATTTCAAAAAAGGTAAAACCGAAGGTTCTTTGAATAACCTTCGCAATTAAAAATCTCCGGGATTGCAAAACTGAAGGTTTTTGTAAAAACCTTGGCAATTAATCCACATCCAACACTTAGAATTATTTTTAGTTTTTTGGGAATGTAAAAACCGAAAGTTCTACAAAGAACTTTCGGTAATAATTAATAAAACCGAAGGTTTGACACCCCTCTCGAAATTTATTTTTAATACCGAAAGATTTATTCCTCTCGGGAGTATTTAGGATTTGCTCCATTTCTAGCGTCATCTGTCTCACCTCTTCCTCACGTACCGCAATTTCTGTTTGTGCTATCAGATTCTGGTAACACGGATGCAGTTTCTCCGGTGTACGCCGAAGACTATTCCATGAATCACCCATCCTAAGTCAATGAAACAAACAAATAATTTAAACTACCCTAAATCTAGATTATATATATATATACTACATTATAAGAAATATACATCTAATAATAAACAACAACAAAAAATGAAACAAACCTGAACGCGAGAGGAGAAGCGCGTGGAGGAGGCGGCGACTGCGGCGCGAAAGAGAGAGAAAGGAGAGAGTGGAATGAAAAAGAGAAAGGTTAGGGTTTGTATTTATAGAGGTAGATACCAAAGGTTTTCATATTACTTTCGGTTTTGATATTAGTCAAAACCGAAGGTTTATTAAAATCTTTCGGAAATAACCATTACCAAACTTAGAATTATTTTTAATTAAGTCAAAACCGAAGGCTTTTTGGAAACCTTCGCAAAAGAGAATTTCAAAAAAGGTAAAACCGAAGGTTCTTTGAATAACCTTCGCAATTAAAAATCTCCGGGATTGCAAAACTGAAGGTTTTTGTAAAAACCTTCGCAATTAATCCACATCCAACACTTAGAATTATTTTTAGTTTTTTGGGAATGTAAAAACCGAAAGTTCTACAAAGAACTTTCGGTAATAATTAATAAAACCGAAGGTTTTACACCCCTCTCGAAATTTATTTTTAATACCGAAAGATTTATTCCTCTCGGGAGTATTTAGGATTTGCTCCATTTCTAGCGTCATCTGTCTCACCTCTTCCTCACGTACCGCAATTTCTGTTTGTGCTATCAGATTCTGGTAACACGGATGCAGTTTCTCCGGTGTACGCCGAAGACTATTCCATGAATCACCCATCCTAAGTCAATGAAACAAACAAATAATTTAAACTACCCTAAATCTAGATTATATATATAATCTACATTATAAGAAATATACATCTAATAATAAACAACAACAAAAAATGAAACAAACCTGAACGCGAGAAGAGAAGCGCGTGGAGGAGGCGGCGACTGCGGCGCAGAAGAGAGAGAAAGGAGAGAGTGGAATGAAAAAGAGAAAGGTTAGGGTTTGTATTTATAGAGGTAGATACCAAAGGTTTTCATATTACTTTCGGTTTTGATATTAGTCAAAACCGAAGGTTTATTAAAATCTTTCGGAAATAACCATTACCAAACTTAGAATTATTTTTAATTAAGTCAAAACCGAAGGCTTTTTGGAAACCTTCGCAAAAGAGAATTTCAAAAAAGGTAAAACCGAAGGTTCTTTGAATAACCTTCGCAATTAAAAATCTCCGGGATTGCAAAACTGAAGGTTTTTGTAAAAACCTTCGCAATTAATCCACATCCAACACTTAGAATTATTTTTAGTTTTTTGGGAATGTAAAAACCGAAAGTTCTACAAAGAACTTTCGGTAATAATTAATAAAACCGAAGGTTTTACACCCCTCTCGAAATTTATTTTTAATACCGAAAGATTTATTCCTCTCGGGAGTATTTAGGATTTGCTCCATTTCTAGCGTCATCTGTCTCACCTCTTCCTCACGTACCGCAATTTCTGTTTGTGCTATCAGATTCTGGTAACACGGATGCAGTTTCTCCGGTGTACGCCGAAGACTATTCCATGAATCACCCATCCTAAGTCAATGAAACAAACAAATAATTTAAACTACCCTAAATCTAGATTATATATATAAACTACATTATAAGAAATATACATCTAATAATAAACAACAACAAAAAATGAAACAAACCTGAACGCGAGAAGAGAAGCGCGTGGAGGAGGCGGCGACTGCGGCGCGGAAGAGAGAGAAAGGAGAGAGTGGAATGAAAAAGAGAAAGGTTAGGGTTTGTATTTATAGAGGTAGATACCAAAGGTTTTCATATTACTTTCGGTTTTGATATTAGTCAAAACCGAAGGTTTATTAAAATCTTTCGGAAATAACCATTACCAAACTTAGAATTATTTTTAATTGAGTCAAAACCGAAGGCTTTTTGGAAACCTTCGCAAAAGAGAATTTCAAAAAAGGTAAAACCGAAGGTTCTTTGAATAACCTTCGCAATTAAAAATCTCCGGGATTGCAAAACTGAAGGTTTTTGTAAAAACCTTCGCAATTAATCCACATCCAACACTTAGAATTATTTTTAGTTTTTTGGGAATGTAAAAACCGAAAGTTCTACAAAGAACTTTCGGTAATAATTAATAAAACCGAAGGTTTTACACCCCTCTCGAAATTTATTTTTAATACCGAAAGATTTATTCCTCTCGGGAGTATTTAGGATTTGCTCCATTTCTAGCGTCATCTGTCTCACCTCTTCCTCACGTACCGCAATTTCTGTTTGTGCTATCAGATTCTGGTAACACGGATGCAGTTTCTCCGGTGTACGCCGAAGACTATTCCATGAATCACCCATCCTAAGTCAATGAAACAAACAAATAATTTAAACTACCCTAAATCTAGATTATATATATATACTACATTATAAGAAATATACATCTAATAATAAACAACAACAAAAAATGAAACAAACCTGAACGCGAGAAGAGAAGCGCGTGGAGGAGGCGGCGACTGCGGCGCGAAAGAGAGAGAAAGGAGAGAGTGGAATGAAAAAGAGAAAGGTTAGGGTTTGTATTTATAGAGGTAGATACCAAAGGTTTTCATATTACTTTCGGTTTTGATATTAGTCAAAACCGAAGGTTTATTAAAATCTTTCGGAAATAACCATTACCAAACTTAGAATTATTTTTAATTAAGTCAAAACCGAAGGCTTTTTGGAAATCTTCGCAAAAGAGAATTTCAAAAAAGGTAAAACCGAAGGTTCTTTGAATAACCTTCGCAATTAAAAATCTCCGGGATTGCAAAACTGAAGGTTTTTGTAAAAACCTTCGCAATTAATCCACATCCAACACTTAGAATTATTTTTAGTTTTTTGGGAATGTAAAAACCGAAAGTTCTACAAAGAACTTTCGGTAATAATTAATAAAACCGAAGGTTTTACACCCCTCTCGAAATTTATTTTTAATACCGAAAGATTTATTCCTCTCGGGAGTATTTAGGATTTGCTCCATTTCTAGCGTCATCTGTCTCACCTCTTCCTCACGTACCGCAATTTCTGTTTGTGCTATCAGATTCTGGTAACACAGATGCAGTTTCTCCGGTGTACGCCGAAGACTATTCCATGAATCACCCATCCTAAGTCAATGAAACAAACAAATAATTTAAACTACCCTAAATCTAGATTATATATATAATCTACATTATAAGAAATATACATCTAATAATAAACAACAACAAAAAATGAAACAAACCTGAACGCGAGAAGAGAAGCGCGTGGAGGAGGCGGCGACTGCGGCGCGGAAGAGAGAGAAAGGAGAGAGTGGAATGAAAAAGAGAAAGGTTAGGGTTTGTATTTATAGAGGTAGATACCAAAGGTTTTCATATTACTTTCGGTTTTGATATTAGTCAAAACCGAAGGTTTATTAAAATCTTTCGGAAATAACCATTACCAAACTTAGAATTATTTTTAATTAAGTCAAAACCGAAGGCTTTTTGGAAACCTTCGCAAAAGAGAATTTCAAAAAAGGTAAAACCGAAGGTTCTTTGAATAACCTTCGCAATTAAAAATCTCCGGGATTGCAAAACTGAAGGTTTTTGTAAAAACCTTCGCAATTAATCCACATCCAACACTTAGAATTATTTTTAGTTTTTTGGGAATGTAAAAACCGAAAGTTCTACAAAGAACTTTCGGTAATAATTAATAAAACCGAAGGTTTTACACCCCTCTCGAAATTTATTTTTAATACCGAAAGATTTATTCCTCTCGGGAGTATTTAGGATTTGCTCCATTTCTAGCGTCATCTGTCTCACCTCTTCCTCACGTACCGCAATTTCTGTTTGTGCTATCAGATTCTGGTAACACGGATGCAGTTTCTCCGGTGTACGCCGAAGACTATTCCATGAATCACCCATCCTAAGTCAATGAAACAAACAAATAATTTAAACTACCCTAAATCTAGATTATATATATAAACTACATTATAAGAAATATACATCTAATAATAAACAACAACAAAAAATGAAACAAACCTGAACGCGAGAAGAGAAGCGCGTGGAGGAGGCGGCGACTGCGGCGCGGAAGAGAGAGAAAGGAGAGAGTGGAATGAAAAAGAGAAAGGTTAGGGTTTGTATTTATAGAGGTAGATACCAAAGGTTTTCATATTACTTTCGGTTTTGATATTAGTCAAAACCGAAGGTTTATTAAAATCTTTCGGAAAATAACCATTACCAAACTTAGAATTATTTTTAATTGAGTCAAAACCGAAGGCTTTTTGGAAACCTTCGCAAAAGAGAATTTCAAAAAAGGTAAAACCGAAGGTTCTTTGAATAACCTTCGCAATTAAAAATCTCCGGGATTGCAAAACTGAAGGTTTTTGTAAAAACCTTCGCAATTAATCCACATCCAACACTTAGAATTATTTTTAGTTTTTTGGGAATGTAAAAACCGAAAGTTCTACAAAGAACTTTCGGTAATAATTAATAAAACCGAAGGTTTTACACCCCTCTCGAAATTTATTTTTAATACCGAAAGATTTATTCCTCTCGGGAGTATTTAGGATTTGCTCCATTTCTAGCGTCATCTGTCTCACCTCTTCCTCACGTACCGCAATTTCTGTTTGTGCTATCAGATTCTGGTAACACGGATGCAGTTTCTCCGGTGTACGCCGAAGACTATTCCATGAATCACCCATCCTAAGTCAATGAAACAAACAAATAATTTAAACTACCCTAAATCTAGATTATATATATAAACTACATTATAAGAAATATACATCTAATAATAAACAACAACAAAAAATGAAATAAACCTGAACGCGAGAAGAGAAGCGCGTGGAGGAGGCGGCGACTGCGGCGCGGAAGAGAGAGAAAGGAGAGAGTGGAATGAAAAAGAGAAAGGTTAGGGTTTGTATTTATAGAGGTAGATACCAAAGGTTTTCATATTACTTTCGGTTTTGATATTAGTCAAAACCGAAGGTTTATTAAAATCTTTCGGAAAATAACCATTACCAAACTTAGAATTATTTTTAATTGAGTCAAAACCGAAGGCTTTTTGGAAACCTTCGCAAAAGAGAATTTCAAAAAAGGTAAAACCGAAGGTTCTTTGAATAACCTTCGCAATTAAAAATCTCCGGGATTGCAAAACTGAAGGTTTTTGTAAAAACCTTCGCAATTAATCCACATCCAACACTTAGAATTATTTTTAGTTTTTTGGGAATGTAAAAACCGATAGTTCTACAAAGAACTTTCGGTAATAATTAATAAAACCGAAGGTTTTACACCCCTCTCGAAATTTATTTTTAATACCGAAAGATTTATTCCTCTCGGGAGTATTTAGGATTTGCTCCATTTCTAGCGTCATCTGTCTCACCTCTTCCTCACGTACCGCAATTTCTGTTTGTGCTATCAGATTCTGGTAACACGGATGCAGTTTCTCCGGTGTACGCCGAAGACTATTCCATGAATCACCCATCCTAAGTCAATGAAACAAACAAATAATTTAAACTACCCTAAATCTAGATTATATATATAAACTACATTATAAGAAATATACATCTAATAATAAACAACAACAAAAAATGAAACAAACCTGAACGCGAGAAGAGAAGCGCGTGGAGGAGGCGGCGACTGCGGCGCGGAAGAGAGAGAAAGGAGAGAGTGGAATGAAAAAGAGAAAGGTTAGGGTTTGTATTTATAGAGGTAGATACCAAAGGTTTTCATATTACTTTCGGTTTTGATATTAGTCAAAACCGAAGGTTTATTAAAATCTTTCGGAAAATAACCATTACCAAACTTAGAATTATTTTTAATTGAGTCAAAACCGAAGGCTTTTTGGAAACCTTCGCAAAAGAGAATTTCAAAAAAGGTAAAACCGAAGGTTCTTTGAATAACCTTCGCAATTAAAAATCTCCGGGATTGCAAAACTGAAGGTTTTTGTAAAAACCTTCGCAATTAATCCACATCCAACACTTAGAATTATTTTTAGTTTTTTGGGAATGTAAAAACCGAAAGTTCTACAAAGAACTTTCGGTAATAATTAATAAAACCGAAGGTTTGACACCCCTCTCGAAATTTATTTTTAATACCGAAAGATTTATTCCTCTCGGGAGTATTTAGGATTTGCTCCATTTCTAGCGTCATCTGTCTCACCTCTTCCTCACGTACCGCAATTTCTGTTTGTGCTATCAGATTCTGGTAACACGGATGCAGTTTCTCCGGTGTACGCCGAAGACTATTCCATGAATCACCCATCCTAAGTCAATGAAACAAACAAATAATTTAAACTACCCTAAATCTAGATTATATATATAAACTACATTATAAGAAATATACATCTAATAATAAACAACAAAAAAAAATGAAACAAACCTGAACGCGAAAAGAGAAGCGCGTGGAGGAGGAGGCGACTGCGGCGCGAAAGAGAGAGAAAGGAGAGAGTGGAATGATAAAGAGAAAGGTTAGGGTTTGTATTTATAGAGGTAGATACCAAAGGTTTTCATATTACTTTCGGTTTTGATATTAGTCAAAACCGAAGGTTTATTAAAATCTTTCGGAAATAACCATTACCAAACTTAGAATTATTTTTAATTAAGTCAAAACCGAAGGCTTTTTGGAAATCTTCGCAAAAGAGAATTTCAAAAAAGGTAAAACCGAAGGTTCTTTGAATAACCTTCGCAATTAAAAATCTCCGGGATTGCAAAACTGAAGGTTTTTGTAAAAACCTTCGCAATTAATCCACATCCAACACTTAGAATTATTTTTAGTTTTTTGGGAATGTAAAAACCGAAAGTTCTACAAAGAACTTTCGGTAATAATTAATAAAACCGAAGGTTTTACACCCCTCTCGAAATTTATTTTTAATATCGAAAGATTTATTCCTCTCGGGAGTATTTAGGATTTGCTCCATTTCTAGCGTCATCTGTCTCACCTCTTCCTCACGTACCGCAATTTCTGTTTGTGCTATCAGATTCTGGTAACACGGATGCAGTTTCTCCGGTGTAGGCCGAAGACTATTCCATGAATCACCCATCCTAAGTCAATGAAACAAACAAATAATTTAAACTACCCTAAATCTAGATTATATATATAATCTACATTATAAGAAATATACATCTAATAATAAACAACAACAAAAAATGAAACAAACCTGAACGCGAGAAGAGAAGCGCGTGGAGGAGGCGGCGACTGCGGCGCGGAAGAGAGAGAAAGGAGAGAGTGGAATGAAAAAGAGAAAGGTTAGGGTTTGTATTTATAGAGGTAGATACCAAAGGTTTTCATATTACTTTCGGTTTTGATATTAGTCAAAACCGAAGGTTTATTAAAATCTTTCGGAAATAACCATTACCAAACTTAGAATTATTTTTAATTAAGTCAAAACCGAAGGCTTTTTGGAAACCTTCGCAAAAGAGAATTTCAAAAAAGGTAAAACCGAAGGTTCTTTGAATAACCTTCGTAATTAAAAATCTCCGGGATTGCAAAACTGAAGGTTTTTGTAAAAACCTTCGCAATTAATCCACATCCAACACTTAGAATTATTTTTAGTTTTTTGGGAATGTAAAAACCGAAAGTTCTACAAAGAACTTTCGGTAATAATTAATAAAACCGAAGGTTTTACACCCCTCTCGAAATTTATTTTTAATACCGAAAGATTTATTCATCTCGGGAGTATTTAGGATTTGCTCCATTTCTAGCGTCATCTGTCTCACCTCTTCCTCACGTACCGCAATTTCTGTTTGTGCTATCAGATTCTGGTAACACGGATGCAGTTTCTCCGGTGTACGCCGAAGACTATTCCATGAATCACCCATCCTAAGTCAATGAAACAAACAAATAATTTAAACTACCCTAAATCTAGATTATATATATAAACTACATTATAAGAAATATACATCTAATAATAAACAACAACAAAAAATGAAACAAACCTGAACGCGAGAAAAGAAGCGCGTGGAGGAGGCGGCGACTGCGGCGCGGAAGAGAGAGAAAGGAGAGAGTGGAATGAAAAAGAGAAAGGTTAGGGTTTGTATTTATAGAGGTAGATACCAAAGGTTTTCATATTACTTTCGGTTTTGATATTAGTCAAAACCGAAGGTTTATTAAAATCTTTCGGAAATAACCATTACCAAACTTAGAATTATTTTTAATTAAGTCAAAACCGAAGGCTTTTTGGAAACCTTCGCAAAAGAGAATTTCAAAAAAGGTAAAACCGAAGGTTCTTTGAATAACCTTCGCAATTAAAAATCTCCGGGATTGCAAAACTGAAGGTTTTTGTAAAAACCTTCGCAATTAATCCACATCCAACACTTAGAATTATTTTTAGTTTTTTGGGAATGTAAAAACCGAAAGTTCTACAAAGAACTTTCGGTAATAATTAATAAAACCGAAGGTTTTACACCCCTCTCGAAATTTATTTTTAATACCGAAAGATTTATTCCTCTCGGGAGTATTTAGGATTTGCTCCATTTCTAGCGTCATCTGTCTCACCTCTTCCTCACGTACCGCAATTTCTGTTTGTGCTATCAGATTCTGGTAACACGGATGCAGTTTCTCCGGTGTACGCCGAAGACTATTCCATGAATCACCCATCCTAAGTCAATGAAACAAACAAATAATTTAAACTACCCTAAATCTAGATTATATATATATACTACATTATAAGAAATATACATCTAATAATAAACAACAACAAAAAATGAAACAAACCTAAACGCGAGAAGAGAAGCGCGTGGAGGAGGCGGCGACTGCGGCGCGGAAGAGAGAGAAAGGAGAGAGTGGAATGAAAAAGAGAAAGGTTAGGGTTTGTATTTATAGAGGTAGATACCAAAGGTTTTCATATTACTTTCGGTTTTGATATTAGTCAAAACCGAAGGTTTATTAAAATCTTTCGGAAATAACCATTACCAAACTTAGAATTATTTTTAATTGAGTCAAAACCGAAGGCTTTTTGGAAACCTTCGCAAAAGAGAATTTCAAAAAAGGTAAAACCGAAGGTTCTTTGAATAACCTTCGCAATTAAAAATCTCCGGGATTGCAAAACTGAAGGTTTTTGTAAAAACCTTCGCAATTAATCCACATCCAACACTTAGAATTATTTTTAGTTTTTTGGGAATGTAAAAACCGAAAGTTCTACAAAGAACTTTCGGTAATAATTAATAAAACCGAAGGTTTTACACCCCTCTCGAAATTTATTTTTAATACCGAAAGATTTATTTCTCTCGGGAGTATTTAGGAGATTTTATAAAATCTTCAGAAAAAACCGTCGGTAAAGGTCGATTTTTTACTAGTGTGTACTATGTGGAGTGACATATCAATCATTTGGAAAAGTTATCGTAAACATTCTTTGTTTACCGCGGGTGATCATCGCTCTTAAGGGTTTGCACATTTTATCAGATATAGAAGGAGGTTATCATTTGAGAAAGGTTTTCTCATGATTGATTGTACGTTATGATTAGTGGCCAACAAAGAGGTGTTTTTGTTGAACTATGATACGATGCGATTGAGAAATTTGTATAAGTTTGATTTTGGACATTGTTATTATCTATTTGATAAAGTCGTTCTAATTGTGTTGTGCTAGGAGAAATTATGGAAGTCTAAGATTTTCACTGGGATCTTTTTTTTCGGGTGAACTGCGATCCACGGTGGTATTTTAACTGATGATAAATGTATGCGCAAGAGTTTTATCTTAGTTAGTTTATGTCGTCTGTGTCTTAAGGATATGGAGACGACCTATCATCTCCTTAATTTACATTGTAAAAGTGTCGCTAGTATTTGAAGTATTACTGGTATTCATTGGGTTATGTCGGAAACTGTGCGTGTTGGAAATTCAACAATCTCAAACGACCATTGCGAATTTTTCATTGAGACAACTAATATTTGGAGTATTACTGATATTGATTGGGTTATGTCGGAAACTGTGATATTATTGGCCGAAATCTATATTTGTGTGTTGTATTCAAGTATCTCCAAGTAGAATTCTCCAATACAGGTTTTGGATTTGATAAAAAGTAATGATGCTATCTAAAATCTTTCAATAAAGATCTACCGGCAGGTACTGGAAACACTGGACCCTTCTCACCTTTCCGCCCTTGAAGTTTCTTCTTCGTCGTCTGGCAAGTGATAGAGATCAGATTGGGGAATGAGACGAGATCAATGGGCATCGTTGTTGGATAGATGAGATTGGTTATATCCTCCAATGGCTTCCTAATAAACTTCTTCATTTTGGGAGACACTAACCCACTTGAATCGACTATCCTTGATCGGAGAGGTGAGATATTCTCTTTGTTGCTGATTCTGCAATGCAATGGAAGACCCATTCTAATTCTTATTCTGAATAAACAGGCATTCATCCATATCTATTTAAGTGGGTGTGTTTATGTAAGCAAGGGAGGGAAGTTGGAGAAGAAATTAGAGTTTTCAAAGTTCAAATTACAATATTTTCAAATTGGTTGCGAGTTTAAGATCTTGGAGGGAAGCAAAGTTTTCATGATAATGGGTTTTGGAAACTTGAAATTAAGCGCGCATTCATTTTACAAAAGTTTTTCTATTTTGCTCTATTCTTTTCTCTAATGACAAATATGAAAAAAAAAATTAATTCTTTACCAAAATTTAAATTCATACAATCTTGCTAATTAGTCAAAATATTCTAAATAAGATTAGTGTACGTCAAAATATATTAAATAATACATGTACAAATATTCAAATCACTCAACTTTTCTATAAAAATAATGAGGATGATAAAATGGTAGTTCAATTTTGCAGATTTTTAAATCAATAAAATTATTAATGTTAAATATTTTTTTTATGAACAAGTAAATGCTTACGTTTTTTATAAAATTTTCGTACCAATGTGTTTTTTAATTTTTTTTTCACTCTTTTATATTTATTTTTAAATTTTTAAAATACATAAAATATTTAAAATAAATGTAACAAATATTTTGCTAATTTATTTTATTTTTTATTTTTTTATATATTTAAGTTAAATAAATAATTTTTGGGGATAAAATGTACCACATTTCATCCTAAATTATTTATTTTAATGCTTTTAATTTTTCTAAAATTAATTAAGATAAAATGAGTACACATCTATTTCAAATTATTTTATTTATTTTATTTGGGCATTATTTTTAATTAATTAAGTTTCATTTATCACATTAATTAACCTAATTAATTGTTTAATTAGGCTTTGGTCTTGGGTTAATTATTTTGATTTTATTTATTTTAAAAAAAATAAATAAATATTTTAAAATTTATAAACTGGGTATATAAAATTTATTTTATTTTTGGTATGTAGATTTTTAGTGATTACAAGTTCGGTCATATTTTTTTTTCACAAAATTTTCTACGACAATTAACTTTTCTTCAATATTATTAATTAAACACGAAATTAAATTTAAACTAATATCTTCTTAATCGAATTTTGGTGAAATAATCCGAGTTCTTTCTGAGGCAATCATGTTAAAGTAATGATATTTACTCTATCTTACTTGTTTTCTAAAATCCTTAGTATTTTTTAAAATAACATTCCCAGTTGAAGATAATGTTTTTGCAAAGTGTTTTTCACAGCTGAAAGTCACATTGTTTTTATTTAGTTTTTGTAAGAGAGGTGAAAGACTCATTCTTTCTCTCAAAATATAAAAATTTTATAAACATCTAACCGAACCTCAAAGGAGATTGCCTGCATATCTTCCATTACAGAAGAATTAAGTAGGTACATACTTACATGGTTGACAATCGCTATGAGATTATGATTATTACATTTTGTACTAGCCAATATATATAATATGGGTATAAGAAAAATGTTCTTACTAAGCAAAATATAGATAGATGGAATATATAGTTTGAATGTAAACTTCAGCAACTTCCAAATCTGCATGGAGAAACTCTTAGATTCTCCAAACTAGTAGTCAGTTTTTTGGGGTCAAATAATAATGGTTATTCATTATATAATTGGTAAAATATTTAAATAAATGATTAATAATTTGACAATTAGAATTATTTGCAATGAAATCAACATATGTCTGATGACAAGAGTTATGCTACAATTTAACATCATCCAATTCCAGAATGATCTTATATATTTATATTTCTGTGTTTAATTATTAGTATTGTTAGAATCCAAACCACAATAAAAGAGAATAAAAGCGATAAAGAAGAACGAACACCAAGATTACGTGGAAAACCCTTTACGGGTGAAAAACCACGGGCAGAAGAGAAGATTTCACTATAACGAAGATTGTACAGAATTTTGTTGGACAACGTAAAACTATATATGAGAAAAGACGGTTGTCTTCTCTATATATTGTCTAACCCTAAAATGTGATGTAAATGAAAAGGGGTTAGACCCATTAAGACTACAAGTCCATACAGTGCGGGCAAAGCCCGCTGATCCAACAAGAATTCGGGCCACAAACTCTAACAATCTCCACCTTGAAACGAATTCCAATCTTTGATAGCATAACCACAAAATCAAACCTCTTCCACCAAAGCCCCTAAGGGCATAGCTCAGTAATGAAGACCAACCAAGTTCAAGCAATGCTCAAACTTGGTAATAGGAAGTGACTTGGTCATCATATCTGCAGGATTATTGTGTGTACTCACCTTACTCACAACAATATCACCACGAGCAATCACATCACGCACAAAATGATACCGTACATCAATGTGCTTAGTCCTCTCGTGAAACATCTGATCCTTTGTCAGAAAAATAGCACTCTGGCTATCACAAAAGATTGTAGAAATCTGCAAATCATCACTAAGTTCGCCAAACAAGCCTTTCATCCAAATTGCTTCTTTGCAAGCTTCTGTAATCGCCATGTACTCTGCCTCTGTAGTAGACAAAGCAACTGTAGCCTGCAACATAGCCTTCCAACTAATAGCGCAACCACCAACACAAAAAATGTAACGAGACAATGATCTTCTCTTATCAAGATCTCCAGCGTAATCTGAATCAACGTAACCGACAACTCCATCTCTACTTTTCCGAAACTGTAAACAAAGATCAGTAGAACCACATAAGTATCTAAGAATCCACTGAACTGCTTTCCAATGTTCTTTACCACGGTTTGCCATATATCTACTAACAACACTGACTGCATATGCTAAGTCAGGTCGTGAACAAACCATAGCATACATAAGGGAGCCAACGGCACTAGAGTATGGCACTCGCGACATATAATCATCATCACTATCTGACTGTGGTGATAAAGAAGACGAAAGTCTAAAATGAGCAGCTAGTGGAGTACTTACCGGCTTGGCACTTTGCATGTTAAACCTACTAAGGACTTTCTCGATGTACCTCTTTTGACTTATGTACAATTTACCAGCCGGTCTATCTCTAAGAATCTCCATTCCAAGCATCTTCTTTGCTGCACCTAAATCTTTCATCTCAAACTCGCTACTCAACTGTGCTTTCACCTTTCTGACATCTCTTTGATCTTTAGCGGCAATTAGCATATCGTCAACATACAACAACAGGTAAACGAACGACCAATCATCACATACTTTAAAATAGACACAACTATCGTAATTGCTCCTCCTGAAATCATGAGTGGTCATAAATGTATCAAATCTCTTGTACCATTGCCTCGGTGACTGTTTCAAACCATAAAGAGACTTTTTCAGCTGACATACATAGTCCTTCTTTCCTAAGTCTACGAATCCCTCTGGTTGCTGCATGTAGATGTCTTCCTCAAGTTCTCCGTGTAAGAATGCAGTTTTTACATTTAACTGCTCAAGCTCAAGATCGTGGTATGCCACAATACCAAGTAAAGCCCGAATAGAACTATGTTTCACAACTGGAGAAAATACATCAGTAAAATCAACACCTGGAGTTTGACTATATCCTTTTGCAACAAGCCTGGCTTTATACCTGGCTTCTTCAACTCCCATCGTACATTCCTTTCTCTTATACACCCATTTGCAGCGAACAGCCTTTTTGCTCTTTGGTAACTTCACTAGATCCCATGTAGCGTTCTTGTGAAGCGATTCTATCTCTTCCTGCATAGCGATCATCCACATACTAGAGTTTTCGCAGGTAATCGCCTCTGAATATGTCGCAGGTTCTTCTTCTGAATCAATCTCTTCAGCCACATTTAATGCATACGCAACTAAATCAGCCTCTGCATATCTCTGAGGGCGTCTAATTTCTCTACGAGGCCTATTTTTAGCAATTGAATGTTGTGGAGGTGATTCTGAGGAGCTAGCATCATCCATTAAAACTGGAATAGGCTCTGGAGTTTGCTCTGGTGTAGGTTTCAACCCAATCTCAAGCTCCACCTCAATACTTGACTTCTGTTGATTTCCCTCGGAGGGAGTTGAAGATGGAGACCCCTGAAGCATGCTAGTCTCATCAAAAACAACATCTCTACTGATGACGACTTTACTAGTCTCAGGACACCACAACTTGTATCCCTTCACACCTTGCTTAAACCCTATGAACACACACTTCACCGAACGAGGCTCTAACTTCCCATTATCCACATGAGCATACGCAGGACATCCGAAAATTTTTAAATCAGAATAACTAGCAGGAGAACCAGTCCATACCTCTTGTGGAGTTTTCTTATCAATAGCAGTCGAAGGAGAGCAATTAACGAGATGACATGCATACGCAGCGGTCTCAGCCCAAAACGACATCGGTAGCCCAGCATTAAGGCGCATACAACGCACCTTCTCCATCAAAGTCCTATTCATCCTCTCTGCAACTCCATTCTGTTGAGGATTATGTCGAACTGTATGATGCCTCACAATACCTTCAGTTCTACATAAAGTATTAAACTCATTAGAACAAAACTCCAAACCGTTATTAGTTCGGAGATGCTTCACTTGCTTCCCTGTCTACTTCTCAATCATTAACTTCCACTCTTTAAAGGTAGAAAACGCTTCACTCTTTTGTTTCAAAAAGAATGCCCAAACCTTCCTGGAGAAATCATCTATAATAGTCAACATATAGAATGCACCACCTTTAGATGGTACTCTAGAAGGCCCCCACAAATCAGAATGAATGTAGTCTAGTGTCCCCTTCGTATTATGAATACCAGCCGAGAACCTAACTCTTTTCTGCTTACCAAAAACGCAGTGTTCACAAAACTTCAGCTTCGTAATACCCTGCACATCAAGAAGCCTCTCTTGTTCAATTCGACCATGCCATTCTCACTCATGTGACCTAGACGCATGTGCCATAATCTTGTTGCATCAGAATCAGACAAAGACAACTAGCAACATCAACATCACCTGTAATCGTAGAGCCTTGCAGAACATATAAATTGACAGTTTTCCTGAGTCCCTTCATCACAACAAGAGACCCCTTGCTGACCTTCACAACTCCACCTTCACCGGTGTATTTGTACCCTTTAGAATTAAGAATACTCAATGAGATCATATTTCTCTTCATGTTAGGAACGTGCCTTACATCACCAAGTGTTCGAATAGTGCCATCAAACATCTTAACTCTAACCGTACCAATACCAGCAATTCTGCAAGATGCATTATTACCCATCACAACGGTACCTCTAGAGACCACTTCATATGTAGAGAACCAGTCCCGATTAGGACACATATGAAACGTGCATCCAGAATCAAGAATCCATTCGTCGCTCTGTTTCGAATCAATATCAGACGTAACGAGGAGTTCTCCATCATTGTACTTTTCAGCAACATCAGCTTTGCCATATTTCTCTGGTTGATTGCTCTTATGATCCTCACCAACCCTCTTATTCTTATTCTGTAACTTATAACACTCAACAACAATATGGCCTTTCTTCTTGCAATACCTACACGTCTTATCCCTGTTCTTGGATTTTGACCTGCCACGGTTATTGCTGCTAGAATACCTCTCCTGCTATCTGCCTCGTGCAACAAGACCTTCAGCCATGTTATCTGAACCAACAAGTTTATGCATCTTCTCTTTCGAGAAGAGTGCATCATAAACCTCATCTAGAGTCAAAGTCTCACGACTATAGAGAATGGTATCTCTAAAATTAGCATACGAAGGAGGTAGTGAACACAATAATATGAGCCCTAAATCTTCTTCATCGTACTTAACCTCCATAGATTCTAAATCAGAGACTATTTCTTTAAAAACAGTTAAGTGATTTTCTAAAGACGTACCGTCAGACATACGTTGGGAATACAAGCGTTGCTTCAAGTGTAGCTTGTTAGTCAGCGTTTTCGTCATGCATAATTGCTCCAATCTTAGCCAGAGTGCAGCAGCTGTTTTTTCCTTCAAACAGTCTTGAAGAATCTGATTCGACAGATGCAGATAAATCTGCGATAGAGCCTTACGATCTGCTCGTTGCTTCTCTTCATCAGTCCACGAAGACGGCATCTTGTCAGCGCCATATAGCGCATCTTCCAGATCCATCTGTGCCAAAATAGCTCGCATCTTACCTTGCCATAACGCATATCTGGTGTTACGATCCAGCAGCGGAATATCGTATTTTATCGTGGTCATGACCAAAAATAAAACAAACAAATTTGGCTCTGATAACAATTTGTTAGAATCCAAACCACAATAAAAGAGAATAAAAGCGATAAAGAAGAACGAACACCAAGATTACGTGGAAAACCCTTTATGGGTGAAAAACCACGAGCAGAAGAGAATGATTTCACTATAACGAAGATTGTACAGAATTTTGGTGGACAACGTAAAACTATATATGAGAAAAGACGGCTGTCTTCTCTATATATTGTCTAACCCTAAAATGTGATGTAATTGAAAAGGAGTTAGACCCATTAAGACTACAAGTCCATACAGTGCGGGCAAAACCCGCTGACCCAACAAGAATTCGGGCCACAAACTCTAACAAATATCTCCAAATAGAATTTCATCAAAAACAGATTTGGTACAAGTAATGAAGCTATCTGAAATCTTTAAATAAAGATCTGCCGGCAGGCACAGGAAACACTGGACCATTATCACCATTCCTCCCTTGAGGCTTCTTCTTCTTTGTCTGGCAGATGATAGAGATCGGATTGGGGAATGAGACGAGATCATTGGGCATTGTTGTTGGATAGAAGAGATTGGTTATATCCTCCAATGGCTTCCTAATGAACTTCTTCTTCGTTATGGGAGACACTAACACGCTTGAATCTACTCTCTTCGACCGGAGAGGTGAGATGTTTTCTTTGTTGCTGTTTCTGCAATGCGATGGAATACCCATTCTGATTCTGATTTTGAATAAACAAACGCTCATTCATATCTATATAACTGAGTGTCTTTATGTATGCGAAGGATGGAAGTTGGAGAAGAAATTAGGGTTTTCAAAGTTCAATTTTTCAAAATTTTAAATTAGTTGCTAATTTTAGATCTTGGAGGGAAGCAATTTCATGGGATGGGATCTGGAAATGAAAATGAGATCGTATTCATTTTACAAAAGTTTTTCAAAATTTTCTCTATTCTATTCTCTTATCTCTCTAATGACAAATATGTAAAAATAATTCATAATTTACCAAAACTTAAATTCATACAATATTGCTAATTAGTCAAAATATTCTAAATAAAATTAGTGTACTTCAAAATCTATTAAATAAGATACTATAGTTTATACATATAAAAATATTGGAAATCACTCTACCTTTCTATAAAAAGAACAAGGATGATAAAATTTGAGTTCAATTTTATAGATTTTTTAAATGCTAGCATTTCTTTTATGATCAATTAAATGTTTATGTTTTTATAAAAATTTGTCGAATTTTATTTAGATAACTTATGACAAATAATGTCATAATTATATTAAATTGGTATTTATGGATTTTAAATTTTTTTTACAAAATAAATAAATGACATATATTTTATAATTAAAAAAATTATGTGTAAGTTACATTTGACTTATCCAGCAGATTATAGATTATTTTATTTATGGTGAAAATTCAAATGGATATAAATTGCTCAACCATTATATTGATTAAATCTGAACAGGAAGCAGAATATAAGGTTTTTATATAATAAAATCCAATATATTATGGTCGAATTATAATTTATTCAAAGATAGATACAATTTGATTTTCACATGGAAATATATTAATTAATGTTATTATGTACAAGATATACCAATTTAATTTTTATACAATGTCTTTGTTTAATAAAAAAAATTTTGTTAAAATATTATTATTCTTTAACTTGATTTTATTTAATTAATTTTTTTTAAACATGTCTATATATCAATTATTAAAGATTTAAGTTTGAATATTCAAATAATTATTAAATCGACATAATATATGATAATTTAATCCACAGTATATAAAGTTGGATATTAGCTAGGTCTTAATATAATATAATCGATGTACTAAGACCTAATTTAAATTTATCTTAAAAACAACTTAACTCAATCAATGGGTTGCCTATAACTAATTTGTTCATCCTAAACAAAATAAAAGGTTATAAATGATTTTTTTTTTTTGTAATGATATAGCAAACAGAAGCTATATAAAACTGATATGAGAGATATGAGAAGAGTAATATGTTTCAAATCAATAGATGCGGGAGAGAAATAAAAAATGGATTTCAATTTGGTTTTCCTAAAACTTCCTAATTTGTTTCCCTAGAAGAACAGTTGAGATAATTAGACTTAAATTATTGCCAAGGCACATGTTATTTTCTAAACATGAAATAGATATTCAAAATAATCTATTGCTTAATTCTAGAAATGGTAGAAACTTTCAAAAATCTACTATAACAAGAATTCTCAATATTGCAGTGAACATCCAAACTATTAGATCAAGTAGTGTCATAACTTGACAACAAATGTTACAATAATAAAAACTCAAAAAAAAAGTTCATAGGAAACTGTCTAAGAAATTGGAATCCTCATTTCTCTAATTCAGATTTCTTGAATATGTTGAAATGCAGATGTAGGCATGTATCCCTTGAATCTTCTTTGGTGTCTCACGAGTTTTCTCTAAGCCCTAGACTGATTTCTTAATTAAATAATGGTTATGAAATATGTATAATTTGCAACAATAATGTGTTGAGTATTGTCAACATTCCAAAAAAATAAATTGTTTATATCAATTACCCGAATTAGAGTATAAATATCAAATTGGTGAGTACTTTAGTTTTTTTTTTTTTAGTATCATTAATATAGACTACTGTCAAACTAATAAAAAATGAAAAATAATATATATAGCACCCTTATCAGCACATTCATACAGTACTTACTGATTTGGTAAGAAATATTTTTTTTTCTCTCTTATTTTTTTTTCAAGATATATTTTCTCTTTCTTACCAAATCAGGTAGATGTTGTATGAAAGTTATGTATAAGAGTGTTGTATGTACAATTTCTCTAAAAAAATATATATATATTACATTAGGTCAAGTAAATTAAAAACTTTATAAATTAATAGTTTATTTGAAAGGGAGCTATGGATGAAAATTTGAAATCGCTCCGAAGTAACCGAACCGAATTATCCTGTTTGGGGCGGTTTTCACCCGAAAACGAACGGGGATGGAACATAGATGGTTTTGTGTCGCCCGTCCCGATTTCACCTCATTTCTGTCCCGAATACTATAAACAAAATTAAATATATTAAATCACAAATATATTTATTTATTCATTATATTTTATAATAGTTATAAATTTATTTCTTTATAATAATATAAAATTTCAATATATTACAATATATATATTATATTAAAAAATTCGTTTATATAATTTTAATTTATAATTTTTTATTTAAAAAAAATATTTAAAATTGGTGTCCGAAGGATTCCCTAAAACTGAACAAAGCAGGGATGATATTAAAAAAATCTATAAAATAAAAACGGAACGTGGATGATAAATATTTTTCCCGACCTTAACCGCCCCCATTGGCATTCTTAGAGAGAATATAGATATAGAAAATCATTAGTATTTGAAAACAAGGAGATATGACAATGATCACTTAATTAAACTAAATAAGAAAAAACATATCTAGTAGAATTGTACATGAAAACAACCAACAAAAATATTTGTTTCAATAAATCATATTGTTTCAGATCAAACTACTTTACAAATGCAATTTTCTATTTTAGTGTCTACATTTCTAATCAATAGATACCCACGGCCACACCCATTTTTAATTAAAAACACCATTACAGAATTATGTATAAGAATTAACCATATTAATCCTTACTTGAGAGATTTAAATATCTCTGCTATGCCTCAAACAATCATCCACATAATTAAGTCCAAGATTGATAGAAGAGCTCTCAAGTACATTTTTTTTTTATTTCAACAAAAATAGTACATTTTTTTGGTCAAAATGCTTTACAGGCTTTCAAGAAGATCACTGCTTCTAAACTACTGATTATTATTTCAAATATATATAGACTAATTTGAATGTCAACTTTACATACATATCAAAAACTAAACTCTGGAGTGGAAGATAATATTGAAACTCTCAAACTCTTACATTCTCCAAAATTGGTCAAATAATGGGGCACTAATAATTAATAATGATAAAATATTGAAATTGACATTCACTACTGATTCAGGTTAACTAAATGGCCATTAGAATTTAGAACTGTTGCAATGAAATCCAACTGATTTCTGATAGTATATATGATATATCAATAGAGAATTGCAGGCTGACACAAACAATATAAGGAGCCACGGAGATAGGGTAGTTCTTAAAGATAAACAATTAATATATTACCTACTTTAATTTCGGTATGATACCAATATTATATCTTTCATACCTAAAAAATATATTAACTTAAATAAAAAAAATAGCATATAGTTAATACATCAACATTACACAAAATTAAAAATATTTTTAATAAATAAAATATTTTTTTTATAAATTAATAATATAATTCAAATTATATAATAATAATAATAAATATCAATTAATTTAGAATTAATAAATAAAAAATACTATTTTTTTATTTGTTCAAACAATTAAAGTTCATCATTTGTTTGATCTTTTCATAAGTTCTTCTCAGTTGTGCACATCAATGTCTCCATAATTTTATATATGAGAAGTGATAGAAGAGAGAATTTGGGAGAGAGAATAGAGAATGAATGATGTGTTATTGTATCACTAGTTGAAAAATGATAAAGGATGAGGAGATGGGAAATTTGAGGAAATGACCCTAATAACAGGCCTAATAGCAGAAAGTGTGAGAGCATAATGTAAATAGCGCTAGTGACCCTCTTTTTATTCTGACGAAAATGCCCATGTTGTGTCACGCATCCTTCAGTTGCGTGACGCACCCGAGTGCATTGTGAAAAGTCCACAATGCCCTTGTTATATAATTAGAAAATTTCTAGTTCTTCCCATTTCTTTTCATTTATTTCTTCCTTGTTCTCTCTCTTCACCTCCTCTTCTCCCCTTCTCCTCCTTCTCTCTAAAAAGACCACGGCCCCCAACGTCGGAATCCCAACGAAGGAAGGATGTCCGTTGTTACTGGTATGCTTACTTCTTCCTTTATTTATTTCTTTGAACGCATTGTTTGTTAGGTTTGATTAGGTAAATGCCACCGACGGCGAAATCCAGGTGCGTCACGCAGTTGCGTGACGCACCTGAGTGACGCACCTCAGACCATTTATAGTTACTACTTGCGTTTCATTGTTACGGTGTCTCTCGATTGATAGTAGCATTTTTTCAATTGTAGCTTAAGTATTTGCTAGCGTGTTTGTTGTGTACAATGGAGAGTGGAAAATTGCAGCTACAGTTGCTTGGCGTTTTTTCTATGCTCATTGCATCGTAAGACACATTCTTGTTCTATGACTGTTTGAAATATTAAAGATGTATTAATTTCAATATCTGATGCTAAGACTGTTTTTTCTGAAGAAGAAAGTTTGAAGAGATTAATCCTCCACAGTTGACGACTTCTGCTACATCACAGATAACACTTATAGAAAGGAAGATGTAATGAAGATGGAAGCTGATATAGTCAAATCTCTTAAATTTGAAGTGAGCTTTCCAACAATTTAGACATTCTTGAGCTACCAAGTTGGATAGTCTCCCATTTACCTTAAATCAGATACTTACTAGTATATTATATATATATATTATATATATATATATATATATTATATATGAGTAATGATAGGGGGAGCGAAAAAGTTGTAGCGAATGAGGCAGCGAACTACGTGGAGTGATGATTAGACTTGATGACTCGGTATTTATTTATTTTTCTTTTTTATATTTATTAATAATTTTCACTCTCTTCTCATTATTACATTTTCTCTCTTTCTCTTAAATATGACGCATTCAATAAAAAATTCAATTTTTATTATTAAAAAACACTTAATAATTTATTTCATTAAATTTTTATTATTATAAATATATTTTTTTGTAAAATTATTGTACATGCCACCCTAAACGCATTTTAATTATTTTTCTTTTTAAATAATTTGTTTCATTTTATTTATTAAAAAAAATAAATTTTATTTTTTCAATAATAAAAAAGTATTAAAATTAAAATAAATAATATTTAATTATGTTAATTAAAATTTATATATAAGAGAATAAAAAAAATATTTTTTTAATTCAGTTAATTAATTGTATCATCTATTAATTTAATAATATATATATTAATAATAATAAAACAAAAAATTATTAATCGTTTTACTCAACAGATTGATTCTCCTTTTTAAACTCTTAATTGTTATTTTTCTCTCTTTTATTAAAAATCTCATTCTCTTAATTTCCGTTCATCTTCTAAGATTTAGAAGAAACTCAATTAACTATTGAAGCTCAATCAACTACATAAACTATATAAAGGTCAATCAACTACAACAACATTTAACTAGCTCACCATGTTATTATTCTTCTAATTAATTATTATATATTTTAATTTGAGTCATTTTTATTATTGAAAATAAATTTTATTTCTTTAATAAATAAAAGAAAATAAATTATTGAAAGAAAGAAATAATTAAAATGCGGTTTATAGTGGGAGAAATAATTAAAATAAGTTTATAGGTTTATAGTTGACATGTAGAATAATTTACAAATATATGTATATATATATATATAATAATAATAAAAAATTAAAGAGATAAATTATTAAGTGTTTTTTAATAATAAAAATTAATTCTTTTATTAAATGCAGCATATTTAAGATAAAGAGAAAATAAAAGTAACTAGAAGAGAGAGAAAATTATTAATGAATATAAAAAAGAAAAATAAATAAATACCGAGTCATCAAGTCTAATCAGCATTCCATGTCGTTCGCTGCCTCATTCGTTACAAATTTTTCGCTCCCCCTATCATTACTCATTATATATAGATAAATACTAGAGAGATTTTGTTCATTTGCTCCACATAATAATTGTTTTTTTAACAAAGATGTTTCTTTTATCTAAATAATTGAAATTTATCCAATTAATCATGTATCAAACAAGACATAGATTATCCATCAAGCCATCAATTCTTCAATTAAAAAATACAAAAAAACATCAAACAATCAAACCCTTATATTTTGAAGTTTATAGAAGTAAGGTTATTCATTTTGGCTTTGTATTATGCAGGGTCCAATTTTGGAGTTTGAGTTATTGGGATGTTACTTGGCAGAGTTAAGTTTGCTGGACTTTGGTTGTTTGAAGTTTTTACCATCCATGATTGTTTCTTTTGTTGTATTCCTTTCAAGGTTCATATTCCACCCTGATAAGAATCTATGGGTGAGTAATTGATCTCTAAAAACTACCACCAAATGAGTTAAATATTTAGGACCCTGTTAAATTTTGTAATCATCAACTAACTGCTCAAAATCAAACTATTATACAGAATGCAAATCTTCAAAAGTATTCAGGATACAAAGCTTCTGATTTAAAAGAATGTGTTGTTATGATACAAGACATGCAATTGGGTAAAAGAGGAGGCTCTTTGGTAGCAATCAAAGAGAAATACAACCAGCATAAGGTAATGTTTATACAATACTTCCCACTGTCTTTGATCTGTTTATAATTGGAAAGAAACCATCTGAATATGTTATTTCTTTTTTTGAAACAATTCAAATATGTTGGGTTGATGAAACTCCCTGTTGAAATACCCAATTTATTCTTTGAAGAAATGAGGGTAACTGACAACTGATTTTAGAGTGTTGAAAGCTTGAAGCATATTAGTTTATTCTTGAATATGAAATCTTCCTCAAATTGGATCTATCTAGCTATTTGGTATCAATCCAAGCTGAGTGACCCATAAAAGTCAGATTTTGTAGTTTAGGATTGTAAAGAATGGTTATTTTAGCACATGAAGTAAAGTTGGCCATGTGATAATATATAGAGAAGTGAACGACTCACCTGGAGGTTGCAGCCATTCATAATAGGATGAATTAGACAATGTAGTAGATTAATTAGCTTCTATTTTTAATTTGATGACATAGCTTGTCACATATTTCTCCATTGTCTGTTGAAAACTCAGGATAGAGAGATTGATGGGTTAAATGAGAAATTAGAAGAGGATGCAAAATGTGTTGAACACCTGCAAGTTCAGCTATTGGAGGAGAGAAATAAAAGATCTCATGTAGAAAGAGAGAACGTGAGATTGTAGAGCCAGATCACATGTTAATCATCTTGGTGCAGGAAAATGACGACGAAGAACCCTAGTTTCTGGATCTGATCGATCTCTTTTATGATCAACAAAGATCAGATGATATGTGTATTTATACCGTCTTTTATAAATTGTTTCTTTCTTTGTAGAGAATTCATGATATTATCACATAGATGGGTAAGTAAATATGTAATTACATTGGTTTGTAAATCAGGCATTACTCAATAATGGTCGCCCTATGTTGGGAACTTTATAAATATTTGAAAATTTATTTAATACTGAATTTTCGAAGTTTTCGCGGACCGAACCATGAAAAAATCAAGTCGAGTTTGGTTCGAAATAGGTAAAATCGAGTCAGGTTAGAATCGTTAACCCTGCCAACTTAAATTGTCACCCTTAATATTTTTACAATTGAAACAATACATATTTTTTTGTACATTTAAAGGAAAGACTAAAACAGAAATAGTAGACCTATTATCTATACGCAACTTATTAACGTCGATTTCAGAATCCTCTTAACAACCATTCATTTACTAGAACAAGCTTTCCCAACAACAGATTTAAGGTTATCTAGTTTGGTTCATCTTGGATCCTTTGGAATGTTGAACAAGAACAGTGGGAGAGAAGCAATTTTCGGGAGATTAGCCAGCAGCTCACCAAGTGAATCTATTCTCGACATCTTTTGAGCAGGTTTGATCATATTCTTCTATTTCATGGTTGTGGATTGGTCTCTCTAAAGAAAAGTGGTTGCCTAGCCAGCTGCATGAACAAATGTACATACTGTTGTCATACAAATCAAAAGTTCACCAAAAGTAGTTCAAGAGCCATTCAAACACAAAAACTGAACCAACAACAACAATCAAAAGAAGCAAGTTAATTACCACTAAATCCAAAGTCTCAAGTCCATCATCTGGGTAATTACCCTTTAATGACATTATATCTGACCACTGAATTTCAATCTTATTCTTCAAACCACCATCAAGAACTTCCCGTACAAGCTTATGCTTTGCAAAGTAACATTTCGCCACCAAAACCCCTTCATCTCTTGACTTATACTGCATCCAAACAAAACCAATGAAATACCCACAACTTAAAGTAATAACTAAATCCAAAAAACTCAATAGTTTATATACCTCCCAGGAACCAATCCTCAATAGAGAACCAATAAAATTAGAAGCTTTCAGCTTCTCAGATGTAGAAGATACTGTAGCATTTTACTCCTCCTTAATTAATGATCCAATCTTATTAATATTCCCTTGAGTAAGCCACATCAGTATCAAATCCAGAAGCGAAGGACTCTTCCTTAGCCGTAAACCCAATGGACTCGGTTCATCAAGAGAATTGTACTGAGATGAAGGCATTAGAAACCCACTTGTTCCTAAACTTTTCTTCTGCAAATAAACAGTACCATGACGATTAACGATCAACAGAATCAATAATCCTCATCAAAACGAACCGTTCTAGTCAACCCAATTCTCTAATTAAAGCTAGAAATTGAAAAAATAAATAATAAATTAACTAAATCGAGTAATCGAACCGAAAGAGAAGAGGGTTGCTTAGATCTCTTGATGGGATGGCTGTATTCTTCGGCAAAATTATCGTCCACAATTTCCCGCTTCATTGAAGCCATTTTTCGGCGCTTTGTATTGAATTTCTGCCTTGAATTCATCAAGTGAACCATTTAAATTAGTAGAATTTTGAATTAGTAAACGGTCAATTCAACTAGAATCTGAATTGATAGTAACCTTAGTGAGAAGTTCGTCGTCTTTCTCAGAGAAAATGAAAAGGCTTTACAAAAATGGCTAGATTCCCAATTGCCGCTAAAAATACAAATAAATTTGACACGTGCCAACATAACGCACCCGCATGACGCAACGCAACTGCGTGACGCAACCAACCTAAGAGCTCATCAACAGTCATATACGAATCAACCAACCATCCAACCTGCATTCAACGAATCAGGGCGAATCAATGACATTTTATAAACGAAATAAACACAAACAATCATATGTAAACGAAATCAACACAAAATATAAACGAATTTTATCTTTGGCCGTCGTCGTTCGTCGTTGGAGCCGCAGTTCGCCGTTGGAAGTTATTTGTTGCTCTATGCCATTCAATATAGTGGAATGGTGCCTCTTCGATTTGTTCTTCGCCGATGAAAAGAAGAGAAAGTCTTCTCTGCTATTAGGGTTTACGGTGGAGAAGACCTAGATGAGAGAGAAAATGAATCAAAAATGAAAAAAAAATATATGATTTTATAGGGTTTCGGTTGCGTCACGCAACTAGAGTTACGTTACGCAAGGGTATAATACGCAAGGGTATAATTGTTATTAAAAAAAGAGGGTCACCAACGCTATTTAATTTATACCCTCACACTATCCGCATTTAGGCCTATTATTAGGGTTATTTCCTAAAATTTCCCTCCCGAGGAGAGAGAAGAGAGAGAAGAGAAAGAAGAGAAATAAATTTTGTTATTTTTTCGGCTAATCAGATTGCGCCACATCATTCCCTTTAAAATTCTCTCTACCAAATTCTCTCTCCCAATCATTTCTCTATTTATATGAGGAGTTATAAAATTCTCTCTCCCAATCATTCCTCTATTTATATTTATATGAGGAGTTATAGGGAGGGAATTTGGAAGAGGGAATGGAAATGATGTGTCACTATATTACTGTGGTTATTTATATGAGGAGTTACACATGAGACTATATTACTGTGGTTATTTATATGAGGAGTTATGGAAGAGGGAATGGGGAATGATGTGTCACTATATTATATATTACTGGTTATTTATATGAGGATTTATAGGAGAGGGAATGGTGAATGATGTGTCACTATATCACTAGTTGGAAAAAGATAAAAGGTGAGAAGAGAGAAGATAGATAATTTTTGTTATTTTTTCGGCCAATCAGATTGCGCTACATCATTTTCTTTAAAATTCTCTCTCAAATTCCCTCTCTTAATCATTTCTCTCCCAAATTCCCTCTTTGACACTCTAGAGATTAGTGTAGTGCCATGATTGGTCTGACATGGACGTTAGGGCATTCAACCAATACAATACTACCGACATGGACGTTAGGGGCGAGACGAGGTGAACCGCTGAACTGCCACTCTGAAAGGCATTGAACAAAGGGACCCTACTCAGGGAAGTACCTCTTTTACCCTTATGTCCTCAGTTATCCAATATCTCATCAAACGCAAAAAATATAACCGGTTGTCACTGACACAAGTCAATACGAATAATGACGAGGTCAAATCCGAAGATGCACGACCAACGGGTGAAGATCAATGTAATTGAGCTCGACCTTCGGGTTCATCACTTCTCCGCTCGACTAAAAGGTTCAGAACGAATGCCAACATCCGGATAAATACTTTAAAAACAAGCACTAATATCTAAGATAGTTTCAACGGCTTGAACAGGAAAAGCATTGACAATAGGACCTGTAAAAAAAAAAGAAATAGTTAGAGTTTTGGTTCCTTAGGCTTTCCCATCAAGAGCTCAATGAAGAACTCTAAGACAAACACAAGCCGTACTTAGATGACAGGTGGTATACTTTGATCGTGGGCTATAGCCATTCGTTAAACGACCACGTTAGCCACCGTAGGACCTTTTTTAAGGTATTAAGAAGAACCTCTATATAAAGAAAGAGAAATGCTCCTTTGGACAGACGTAAATCCTATTCCTAGGGCATTGGATGGGCATCAGAGCCATCAAGGAGTGGAACGCACTACCAAGGTGAGTAAGCTAAGATATTTTTTAGAGCTCGTGAATTATTACCTTTGATTCATCGTAAGTTACTCGAAGAGGGCTGCTAAAAAATATCATAAAATAGTACGGACCAATCATGGCACTACACTAATCTCTAGAGTGTCAAAGAGCATGACCTAAAGAAGACATCATTTTCGTCCATATCAGTATTATTGTATTGGTTATTTATATGAGGAGTGATAGGGGGAATTTGGGGGAGAGAGAGAGGGAATGACGTATCATTATATAGAAAAGAGATAAAATGGTGAGGAGACCACGTCATTCCCTTTAAAATTTCCTCTCCCAAATTCTTTGTCCCGATTATTTCTCTATATATGAGTCCCAATTATTTATATATATATATATATATATATATATATATATATATATGAGGAGTGATAGATATAGAGTGAGTAGAGAGAAGAGAAAGAAATTTTGTTATTTTTCAGCTAATTAGAATGTGCCGCGTCATTTTCTTTAAAATTTCCTTTCCCAAATCATTTCTCTCTATATATATGAGGAGTGATAGGGGAAGGAATGATGTGTCACTGTAATTGAAAAAATGATAAAAGGTGAGGAAAGAGAGAAGATAGAGAAATTTTGTTATTTTTTTAATTCATAAATACTATTTTGGTATTTCGGTATATTTTCATATACTAAAATTTTGAAAAAAAATCTCATACCTTTATCATACAAATAATTTCGGTATTGGTAATTTGGTATCATACTTTACATTTTTTCGGTTACCATAAAAATCGATATTTTCGATATATTGTTGTACGATATTTTCGATATACCTATAATATCGGTAAATTTTCTCACACATAAATAGAGCAACTCTAGCTAGGGGTGTTCAATATTTGGTTTGAACTGAATATCCGACCCAATATGAATTCACCGAATTCGAATAAATTGTATTTAAATTTCGTTTTCATTTTTCGAATCGAATTCAAATACAGTTTTCGAATTGGTTTTCAAGTCGAAAACCAAATCGAAAATCGAATTCAATTTTTATTATTTATTTTATTATATATTAAATTATATATAATATGTAATAATTTGTTTATTTTATTATATATTATATATAATAAATAATTTCTTCGTAATCTCATCTATATTTTCTAAATTTGATTTCCCAATCGCTCACCTCATATATATTTTTTTAGCCTAATTCAATAACCAACATATCTATATTCTCTAAAGTCCAAACATATTCTCTCTATATTTTCTAACATAAACAAATAATCTCTCTAGTCTCCTTATCTCTATTCTCTTCTCTTAACCTAATTCTTCAATCGTCACCTCCTTTTTTTTTATTCTCATATGAAAGATTCTCCAGTTGCCCACCAGTCGCCCACATCAGACATGAAACTATTGATTTATACTCGCAATCTATTCCCTTTGGAGCTTATATCACTATCTTTGGAACTTCTTCTTTTTCAAGACTCTTAAATATTGATCTATTTTCGTCGTTCAACACCTATTTCGAACTCAAGATCTATCTTCATTGTTTAATATATATCTCTCTTTCAACATCATAATTCAAATTTTGTTTTGAATTAGACTAATTCAAATTCAATATTTTGCAATAAAAGAAAAAATTAAACTGAATTCAAATTATTCAAAATTCGAACAGAATACAAATTTAAATTCGGTTTGGTTTTATTAGAATTTATTCAAATTGGGTGCGGTTTTCAAATTACATAAAAAAATCAGAAAAACTGAACCAAAAAACTCGAATAACCCAAAAACCGAACCGATGAACACCCTAACTACATGTACCATATTTTACATAATTTTATTAAAATGTCATTATGGAGATTATTGTAACCATACTATTTAATGTGTAAATTTAATTATAATGAATTAAAATATAATGGATAAATACTCCATAGGACTCAATGTGTCATTTTACAGGTTTCAATGTAGAAATTATTTTTAATAAATTAATTTGTACACAATATCAAATAAAACAATTTACATCTTATTATGTTACAATTTTTTTATTAAATGAAATTAATATTTACCTGAACTAGTTTGAATCTTAACTTCACAACCTTCAAAATCTAAAGGAGAATCTCTTGCATTCTCCAAAATATTTTCAAACCTAAGTTCTTTTGGTTCAAATAATAATGGTCATTCATAATAGTGAATTTTTTTAAAATTATATTCAATATAGATTTCAGGCTACAATGGACAAATAGAATGATCGGTTTATAATTTGACAATCAGAACTACTGCAATGAAACATCTTTCTAATGACATACAAGACTAACCATACAATTTAAAACCATCCAATTCCAGAATTATCTTATATATATTTATATTTCTGTGTTTTATTAGTATCTCCAAATAGAATTTCATCAAAAACAGATTTGGTACATGTAATTAAGCTATCTAAAATCTTTAAATAAAGATCTGCCCGCAGGCACAGGAAACACTGGACCATTCTCACATTTCCGCCATTGAGTCTTCTTCTTCTTTGTCTGGCTGGTGATAGAGATCAGATTGGGAAATGAGACGAGATCAATGGGCATTGTTGTTGGATAGATGAGATTGGTTATATCCTCCAATGGTTTCCTAATAAACTTCTTCTTCATTATGGGCGACACTAACCCACTTGAATCTACTCTCTTCGACCGGAGAGGTGAGATGTTCTCTTTGTTGTTGTTACTGCAATGCGATGGAAGACCCATTCTGATTCTGAATTTGAATAAACCAACTGTTCATTCATATCTATATAAGTGGGTGTTGTTTATGTAAGCCAAGGGGGGAAGTTGGAGAAGAAATTAGCTAGGGATTTCAAAGTTCAAATTATAAAATTTTCAAATTTGTTGCTAATTTTAGATATTGGAGGGAAGCAAATTTTTTCTTGATAATGGGTTTTGTAAACTTGAAATTGAGAGCGCATTTCATTTTACAAAAGTTTTTCTAAATTTGCTATGTTCTTTCTCTCTAATGACAAATATGTCAAAAACAAATTCATAATTTACCAAAAACTTAAATTCATATTATCTTTCTAATTAGTCAAAATGTTCTAAATAAGATTTGTGTACTTCAAATTATATTAAATAAGATGCTATACATATAAAAATATTTCAAATCACTCAACTTTTCTATAAAAAGAATAAGCATGATAAATTGGGACTTAAAATTTTTAGATTTTTAAATTAAAAAATTATTAATGTTAAAAAATTCTTTTATGATCATAGAAATGATTTTGTTTTTCTTTTAATTATTTTGAATTTTATTTAGATGACTTATTTGTACTAAATTAGTTTTTGACTGGTTATAAACTTTTGTAACAAAATGGATTAATGAAATATATTTTATCATTAAAAAATTAGGTGCAAGTTACATTTCACTCAATGTAATTTATTTATGGTGATAATTCAAATTGATATGAACTGCTCAACCATTGTACCGATTAATTTTGAACCATATATATAATACAATTTATGATTTATTTAAATAATCGATTCAATTTAATTCTTATTCAAAATATATTAATTAATGTTATGATAGGTAGATATACCAACCTGATCGTTAAATATTTGTTTAGTAAGAAAATTTGTTTAAATTTGTTGAAATGTTATTATTCTTTAACTTTATTTTGTTTAATTAATTATTTTTAAACATGTCTTATAATATAAAATAAAATGATTAGAGATTTAGGTTCGGACATTTAAACAATTATCAAATCAACATAATATATTAAAATTTAAGCTATATAAAGTTGGATATTATGTCTTAATATAATATAATCGATGTAGTAAAGCTGAATTTAAATTTATCTTAAAAACGATATAACTCATTCCAAGGGTTTTCATAACTAATTTGTTTTTGGAAGACTTTCCTCCTTCCTTTTGGCTTTTTCTACTTTTTCTTCAAACATTTCCATCCCAAACAAAATAAAAGGTTAGAAATATAATATTTTTAATGCTATAGCAAAACAGATGCATATAGAACTAATAGGGGAGATATGAGATAAGTAATAAGTTTCAAATCAATAGATGCGGGAGAGGAATAACAAATAGATTTCAAATTGGTTTTCCTAAAACTCCCTTTGTTTTCCCTAGAAGAACAGTTGAGATAATTACACTTAAATTAGTGCACAAGCACATGTTCTCGGAGAATCTTGATGAAATAAATTAAACGATTCAAGTAAATTAGACAATGTAAAGTCCATCTACAAATTATTCCAACCAAAACTGATTATTGTCTAAACTTGAAATAGACATTCAGTATAATGAATTTCTTAATTCTAAAAATGGTAAAAGCTTTCAATAATCCATGATCACACGAAATCTCATTATCACAATGAATATCCAAACTATTCAAATAGTGTCATAACTTGACAACAGATGTTATAATAATAAAAACTTAAAGAAAAGTTTATAGGAAACTCGTCTAAAAAAATGGAATCTTCATTGCTCTAATTTGGATTTCTTGAATATATTGAAATGCAGATGTAGCCCTTGAATCTTGGTTTGTGTCCACGAGTTTGTTCAAAGACCTAAATTGATTTATTAATTACAATAATGGTTTTAAAATATATATAATTTGCGACAATTGTTCGTTGAGTACTATCAACAAATTAGTTATCAACATTCCAAAGAAATAAATTGTTTATATCAATGACCCAAATTGAAGTATAAATCTAACTGCTAAGTACTTTAGTTCCTTTTGTTTAAAGGATCATTAATGCAGGTTGTTAAACTAATAAAAAGAAAAAAAACCCTATTTTAAATTAGGTCAAGTAAATTAAAAAGTTGATAAACTAAATTATTAAACTAATTTGTTTGGGAGAGAGCATTTAGAGATAGAAAATAATAGTATTTGAAAACAAGGAGATGGGAATGACAATGAACACTCAATTGTAGCTAATTAAAGGGAAAACATTTCATGGAATTGTACATCAAAACCGCAAACATAAATATTTGTTTCAAATGGTCAATCATATTGTTTCAAATCAACTTACTTTTTAAATGACATTTTCTATTTTAGTGTTTACATTTCTAATCAATAGATACCCACGGCCACACCTATTTTGAATTAAAAACACCATTATAGAATTATGTATAAGAATGAACCATATTATTCCTACTTAAGAGATTTAAATGTCTCTGCTATGCCTCAACAATCATCCACATAATTAAGTCCAAGATTGATAAAGTAGCTCTCCACTACATTTTTTTTTATTTCAGTAAAAAAGGTAACTTGGTCAAACACTTAGCTATATATGTTTTTCAAGAAGATCACAGCTCCTAAGATACACATATTTATTTTTTCAAATACATATTGATTAATTTGAATGTATACTTTACAAACTATAAAATCTAAACTCTGGTGGATAATATTGAAACTCTCAAGCTCTTACATTCTCCAAAATCTGTCCAATAATGGGCATTCAGAATGATAAAAGATGGATATTGAGATTCACCAGTGATTCATGCTAACTAAATGACCATTAGAACTGTTAAAATGAAATCCAATTGATTTCTGATCGTATATATCTATCAATAAAGAATTGCAGTCTGACACAAACAATATATGCAGCCATGGAGATAGAGTAGTACTTCAAAATAAACAAGATCGAAATCTATATTTGTGTGATGTATTCAAGTATCTCCAAGTAGTATTCTTCAATACAAAGTATTTGATTTGATAAGAAGTAATGAATCTATCTGAAATCTTTCAATAAAGATCTGCCGGCAGTCACCGGAGTCACCAGACCCATCTCGCCTTTGCTCCCTTGAGGCTTCTTCTTGGTTTGGCAAGTGATAGATATCAGACTGGGACATGAGACGAGATCAATGGGCATTGTTGTTGGATAGATGAGATTGGTTATATCCTTCAATGGCTTCCTAATAACCTGTTTCTTCATTTTGGGCGACAGTAACCCACTTGAATCCACTATCTTTGATCGGAGAGGTGAGATGTTCTCTTTGTTGTTGTTTCTGCAATATGATGGAATACCCATTCTAATTCTAATTCTTATTCTGAATAATCACGCATTCATCCATATCTATTTAACTGGGTGCGTTATGTAAGCAAGGGAGGGAAGTTGGAGAAAAAATCAGAGTTTTCAAAGTTCAACCTAGAAATTTCAAGTTGGTTGATAATTTTAGCATTTCGGAGGGAAGCAATTTTTCACGAAATGGGTTTTTGCAAACTTGAAATTGAAAAAGCGCCGACATGAAGGAGATGAATGTGCACGCTCCCTTCCTTATCAGGGTTTGGTTTATTTAATTTTAATATGCCCTTGTACTATCAACGCTTACATGCTTTAGATCATAAAGTATTCAAACTTGATCAATTTTGGAATTACTTTTTCTTTAATAAGTGTAATTGTATCCGATGGACTACCTCCATATTAAAATTTGATAAAATGACCCTAATAATTGTTTATTGAACTGCTGACCGCGTAATAATAAATTATATTGCGCGGGTGACCATTTATATTATTATTTTTTTTTTTTTGGAAGAAATTGCCCTCGTTGCGAGACGCAACCGAATGCCTGTAAAAAATCTTTTCGCGAATGCATCTCGCCATTTTGGACTTTTTTTTAAAAAAAAATTGCGTCTCGCGATTTGTGGACTTTTCACATGGCATCCGGTTGCGTCTCGCGATAAGGACAATTTTGTTAAAAAAATATGAAGTGGTCACCGATGCATTTAAAATTATACGCTGGTCACTAGTTCATTTACCCCTATTAAGGGTGTAAACGAGTCAAGCTGCTCGTGAGTAGCTTGGTCAAAGCTCGACTCGAACTCGGTTTGACCGAGCTCGAGTTCGAGTAGCTCAATTATAAAACCGAGTTCCAGCTTTATATTTGTTGTTAGAGTATCTCACGAGTAACTAGTTATATATTATATATTATAGATACAATATAATATATATTATATATATATATATATATATAATATTATATAAATATAATATAATATATTATATATATATATATATATAATATTATATAAATATAATATAATATATTATATATATATATATATATTCTAATTTCCTTGTAACACCAAGATTTCAATTCTCAAATCATCTCCCTTCTTCTTCTTGTATTCTCCTCCCATCTTTGTTTTCTCCCCTTTCATTCACAACAGTCAAACTCATATTTTTCTTCTTTTTAAATTCTCAAACGCTCAAATCTCTTTTTCTTCTCTTTTCATTTTTAAACAGTCAAACTCCTCTATTTCTTCTTCTTTCTCCATCTTTCATACTCTATCAAAAGACCTTCAAACATCTATATTTTGAATTCTACCATTAACAGAGCAATTATTTTATTGTCTTCAGCCTTTTAATATTATTTCATATTTCAAATATTATAAAATTTGAATATCAGTATATGACAAATGCATCATGTTGTAAAACTTTTAATATTTGTGATGAACATTCTGTTTATAATTTTTAAATAAGATGTTGTGATTGAATGAATATCTTTAAATTATTCGATGTTATTTATATTTTTATTCTTAAATAATATTGTGATTATGTATGTGTAGTTTGTGAAATATATATTATATTATCTTTGAGATATTATTTAGTATAAAATATAATTTTAATTAATAAAATTTATTTTTTCGAGTTTTCGAGTTCGAGTAGCTTGAATTGTAATCGAGCCGAGTTCGAATATACATTTTGGAATTCGATCGAGTTCGAGTATTCAAAATGCAATTCAAGTCGAGTTCGAGTAATATGGTACTCGGCTCAACTCGACTCGTTTACACCCCTAACCCCTATTACGAGGGTCATTTCGTCACATTTCCCCTATATAATAGAGGGATAAAGAGAGAAAAAGAAAACAGCGAGGAGAGATGATCAGAGATAAATAGGTAAACAAATGTTTAAAAAGGTCTTTATTAATTTAAAGGGGTTAATGTTAAGTTAAATTTGTTAAAATTAAGTTAAACATAGCAAAACTAAGTTAAACATTGTGATTTAAAAAATGTTAAATGAATCAAAAAAATAAATTAAACGAATAAAAAAGTATAACACATGTAAAATACTTTGTTTAATAGATTAAAAATTATATATTTGTAAAGAAAGCAGGTCGGGTATAACAGTTCAAACCAATCACTTCAACTACTTTAGATTCCTGACTTTTCAAGGCAACTCTTGGTCAGGGTCGAGTTTAGGTCAAGTCCTCGAAACCCAATCTAAATCTTAATTATAATATAATATGTTGTAAAACAAAACTTAATTTGATATATCAAATGACAAGAGTCGTGTTTATGAAACTAAAAATTGTACTTGATTTTTACTTAAAATGTATTATATTGAAGTGGAGACTGAAGAAATTATTTTGTAGTTATGAATATATTAAATGATAAAAAAAAAATGAGTTATTAAAAATATATATTTTTAAATATTTGTATCTCATCCAATTAAACTATGTAATAATAATTAACCTATCTTGAAAAACTATCATCTCTAGCTTTAGAGTTTAGAATTGTTTTTAAACATGATATTTTTTAAAATTTGTTTAAGTAATTTGTTTAATAGGTTCATTATTTTCATGCAAAATGCAAACTTTTACCCTTAAAATACTATTTTCATCAAATTTAGTCATATTTAATTGGTTTAACGTGTTCTTTTATATTCAAAATTTTATAAAGATAAAATAAGAGTATTTTAGTTAATAAATAAGTAATTAGATGGGTAAAATAATAATGATGTGATAGATTAAGAATGTATAAAAATCAAATAAAATCTCAAAAAAACTTACAACAAACTAGCTCTTAGGTGTAGTTTTCTTTTACAATGGTAATTCATAATAAAACTAAAAGAAAGTTGGATCTCTCAATCAACATCAACTATCTTCAACAACAAAATTTATTTGCTTGCCAAGAAGAAATGGTAAACACGAAAAGCCTACAATATGAAAATTGATGTAAGGTAGAGCAAATGTCAGTGTTCTCGCTGCAAGGGAGTAGAAGGATGGTCAAGATGTTAAGGGCTTTGCCTCCAATCTTGTTTGTATGATATGCAGGGCCGGCTCTGGGTAAGTCCAACAAACCCTCTTCCCTTCGATTAAAGCAGTCCATTTAATAAATAATAAATGATAGTTAAATTTATTGTAATTTGAAAATAAATTTTGAAGCATAACTATTCAAACTAGAAACTTATAAAAAAAAAATTTAGGTATGTGTTCAAATTTCACTGAAAACAAATTTTATTATCAAAATTTTAAACTAGACATGGGAGTTGGTACAATAAAAAAAATGATACATTTTGTCTACTAAGCTGGGCCTAGGACAGTCCAAAACTCAGATCTGGCTCTAATTGACATGAAGAAGGGAATTAAACTTTGAATTTTTCTCTATATATTGAGAAATTAGGAGATAATGTATCATGAAAATATCTTAAGTCACTCTTTAATGGATTTATTAAGTTGAAGTGCTCAAAATCATTCATTTGCATAGAGAAGAGGAATTTGAAAGAGATAATTATTTGATTGGTTGAAATTTTCTCATTTTCTCCCTCTACTCATCGTTTATTCCAATAGTATGATGTCACCATTTTTCCTCTACAAATTTCTTTCCTTATCACTCATCTCTCTATATACCAATAAAGAAAGATTTATTTTTCCCTAGGCTCAAGTTTGTCATCATTAACATGAACATAAGAAAAAAAAAACTTTCAACACAAAGTTATCAACAGGAGAATCCAACCATACTGAATCTGGAGTCTGAAACTCAATAGAAGTGGACACATATGAACCAAATAGTAGGAGAATGTGTAATCTGTCTCATCCCAAAAGTTCTTAGAACACCCAGCGGAGCATACCCTCTCCCTATTCGTTTGGTATACAAACCAGTGTTATGTCTTTTAGCCTTAGTTAGCCAGTTTGCATGTGCTTGTGAAACTCTCCTAGCAATATTAACGGCTAATAGCAAACCAACATATCATCCATATATATATAAAAGTAAAATATGAGTAAAAATAATGTAAAACATGTGTCCGTAATTTCTATATTATATGTTAAATCATATTTTAGTCGATCATTTATTTATAGAAAAAAGCTCATTTAGACGTATGTACTTGTACAACTAGCTCATTTATACGTATGTACTAATAAACGATCATTTAAACATAAGTACTAAAAAATAGGCTCATTTAGCCACTTTTAATAAACCATAGTTAATTTTTATATTTTAATTCATATATTTATTAATTAAATATTCATATATTTCTTCTCTCCTTCTTTTTTATTAATTAAACCGTTTAAATTTATCTTATTTCTAAATTTTTATTATTTTATATATTAGTTTCTCTTTCTTTTATTTCATATTTCTTTTTTATCCGTTTTTATTTTTCTTATTTCTTAAATTCTTATTTTTGAATAAATTTTAATAACTTATTTATGAATTTTGTTTTACTGTAATATTTTTGTGAATGATTTCTTTTTTATTTAATTTAATATGAACAAAAATTATATTAATAACTCGACGGTTTTCTCATTTTGAACCGATCAGATAATTCGACCGGAACCACTGTAGATAAGTCCGAAACTGCTTAAGCAACCTAAAATTTAAGCCGCTCGGTTATGTGTATTTGAACAAAATACCGCTGGGTCAGCCTTCGCTATAAGCGAAAGAGGTTTTTTTCAAATAAATAACCGATCTCTTTAATACAGGATATGCAGACAACACATCCTCTTCGGTTATTTACATGAAAGTTTTGGTAGTATCATCTGCAAATCAAAATGGGACAACTCTCTTATTTTTTCATTATCTGTCCATATACCTTTTCCCTCTTAGAAATTGAATAGTAATATTTCGAATAACTTGAAGACATGTGTCTTTCAACGTTAAAAAATATGACTAATATGTATAACGACTCTTTTTCTTTGTCTGATGGACTTTATGATGGCTCTTAAAGGATGTTTTCTCTATTAAATGATGAATTTGTTGGGAGTAACTTACATATCTGAATCGATCCACTATCCTTTTGGAGATTCTAAGTTCTTATCCTCTCTCGATCTACAAACCTCTTTAAGATTTCGAACTGCTCTCAACCAAAAGTCATCTTCTTCTTTCGAAATAAAGAAATGACCTCCTTTGTTTGAAACACTTTGCTTATAAACTTCGAATCTGTCTCTTCCGTGATGGTTGAACAGATGGTCACAATGTTTGAATCCCTCGAAGCTTCAGGCCTGAAGAAGTTTCTCGGGGGATCCCCTGTCATTTATGAACAAGTTGTTATTGAATTCTTTAAGTCTACAAGGATAATAGGTGACAGAATTATCTTGAACAATAAAAGGAGATGAAGTCTCCTTCTCTAAAGAAACCTTTTCTCTATTTTTGGAACTTCCTTCGGAGGGGTTTTCAGATTTTCCCACCTCTCCAAACGACATTCAATCCGAGTTGAAGTTATTATTCTCAGATACCGCCACTCCTGTCGAATTTCATGGGATTAAGTCTTCCTTAAAATCTGAGTATTTTTCTTCTCAATGACATCATTTCTAAATCTATCTTGGCTAAAGAAGTCACTAATGTCTACTCCAAAAAGATTTTTGAGATGATTGTGGCTATTACCAGGGGTATACCCATCAACTGGTAAAAAATTCTATTCGAAAACTTGGTAAAAATGATCTCCTCTCCAAGAAAGCCAATTGGATATGTTGCTCAGCTCAGCATGTTCTTCTTCTATCTCCGAGTTCATATTGGACACAGAGTTCGCATTAAGTCTTCCTATGTTTTGAACGATGATGGAGTATATGACAATATCTATATGGTAGAAAAAGCCAAGATCAAGAAAATAAGGCTTTTAGGGTCCCAAATGCATTAGAATTGTAATCTTTCTGATGATGTCAAATGGGGGATAATGAACTTCTTTAATTTCTGTCATCTGTACTAGTGATCCGTTATGAACTAATCTTTGTTGAAGTTATGTGCTGATAAGCGGTTTTGCTTTCTTAAATAAATTATAACTGATATTTATTATAATGATATATTAAAATAACTATTACAAAACTATTATGATTAATGTAGAAAATAATAATGAGTTTCCTTGGAAATATATCTTTTAAAAATGGTGCCATTTTTGTCTTAATCATAACGTCTAAGAAACACGCATCATTAATGTGACAGTTCATTTTCTTTTAGTGCGGTTTGAAACACGTTCATTCTGTCCTTTAAAAATACAGTGCATGCCAAAATTTTCAATTCACATTGGATTTTTTTGGGGAAAAATGACTTAGCGTTATTTCATTAAAAATTCCCAAAAACAGAAAAAAAAAACCACGAGTTAAAGAGATCATTCTAGACAGGCCTAGAATGATTTTGAAGTCGTAACATTCTGAATAAAAACTAAAAAGCTAAAAACGTAAATGAATTATCTGATTATAATAATTTCAATTCTAGTGAGTTCAAAAAATGGTAAATTCTAGTTCCTGCAGATATTCCAGTTCTGCTCCGTGCTTGGAGATCTTCTCCACGTTCCCGCAAGGGTGCTGCAATTCGATATAATATCTTTCCATAACTCTTTAATGCTCCTACGGGTTCTACTATATACCCTTGTATTCCGTTCTTGCCAAATATTATACACTATTACTCAAAAGCCGCACTTGAACATGCTTGTTAAAAATCTATTTCCCTTGACTTTGAGTAGTGCCGCTTCTTTGATTTCATTTCATTCGCTCGGAAAACTGATCAGCTCCAGACTTTTATAGAATCTGTCCCAAAGATCTGAAAAAATACATCAGTTCCCGAATAGGTGATATATGGTTTCTTCATTTCCTCTACATAGAAGACAGCTTGCGTCTAGGATGCTCATATACTTGTTGATACGATCACGAGTGCTGAGTCTTTCCCAGAAGGCGAGCCATAGGATGAATTGGTGTCGACGGATAATCTTCGTTGACCATACAAGAGGAGCCCATTCTATTTTCTGCGTTTTTTCCCAGGTTACCTCCCATATTTTCTTCGATACCAACTTCCCATTGTCCTCAGCTTTCTATTCATGAATATCCGGTCTGTCGTGTAGTTGTATGTTACTTATATGATCAAGTATCCTCTATCCTTCTGGATTTCTTCTCAGGAGTGAGTCCCAATTCCCTTTTTTAATGTCTCTAATTTTCGCTTCTGCGCAGTCCTTTCTGATACGTGTATTTTGAAACTCCTCCTTGTGGATAATCACATTGAATTTTCTAAAACCTTAAACATTCAACTATTCTTCCTTATCTCTAGAAAAACTTCTTCATCTTCTTTCGTTCTTCTAGATTACTTATATGGCTAAAGAAAACGATTTCTCTAATAATGTGATGCAGGTGGACATCGAATCTATCTACAAATTGGTGATACCAGAGATGGTGGCAGTTTTCCGATCTATTGAGGCTTCCGGTCTCAGAAAGTTTTTAGGAGGTCCATTTATATGTTACGATGGAGACATACGAGCTTTCTTTGATTCGGCGAAGATTATCAAAGATTCTATATCGGCAAAGGTGAAGGGAATGGACATTACCCTTTTAGAAGCCACGTTCGCCGAGATTCCGAAGCTTCCAACGAAGGGCCTGGACTTTTCTAAGGCGATTCCCACTGATATATTATTCGAAATGCAAACCTTCTTTTCCGATCTTGATGTTCCGGTCAGCTGCAGCGGAAAGAAGAAGGATCTGAAGTGTAAATATCGCATTCTATGTGATATCGCTACTAAATTCCTCAAAGGGAGAGGAGGAACGTACGATTCGATAACCCAATCTAAGTTCGAAATGATGGTTGCGATAGTAAGGGTGAAGAAGTGAACTAGGGATCCGTTTTATTCAATATTCTTTGTGAAATGGTGTCGCCTCACACCAAAAGGAGTTTGGGCTTTTCAGTCCAAATTGGCTGGATCTTAAAGAATTTGAACATGCTCACTGGTCCAGGTACTCCCCTTAATCCAAATAAAGTCATGTCTTCCAAATCGGTTACACGATATATCACTAGAACAAAGAAGGGAAAGGAGTCTAACTCCGAGGCCTCTAGACAGTAGTCCAACGGTGGTAAATCATCCGGTTGTAAATCGACGAGCGGTTCTAAACGCATCAATACCTCTAGCCACGCGACGTCTATAAAGAGACTCAAATCTTCTATAGTCGAGTCTGCTGCGAGCTCCAACATCATCACCAAAACCAAAAATGGAGAAGCTAGCAAAATTAACTCATCCCATAAGAAAATTCAGTTTGAGGTAAATATCCCTATTCCTCTGCTCTTTACTGCCTCTTCTTTGCCGTTAGAGGGTTCTATAGCAGATTCAGCTCAAGCAAAGGTTGCATCGCCTCCTATCACTCCGATTGAACTTACGGTTCTAGATGTTCAAACGGTAGCTGATGATGTTCAAAATGATGTGCTCGACAATATTATAACCGATCGGCCGAATACTCTTCAAACCGACCAGTCAGATGCTTTTCAAATCATACAGAAGCTGCTGGTTAACTTGATATTATTCCAATTATCTAGTAGGAGGTTCTAACCCCGGTTACAGTCTCCTCAACGAGTAAGGATGCTGATAAGATGACTGATGTATCCATTGATAAAGAATCAGTTACTATCCCTTCTACTCAGCAAGAGGTGTTGCACTTTTCGGCTGCTTTCAACATAGAAGTGGAAGATGTCACAAATATTGTTCCAACAAAAACAATCCTAAGAGGCTTTTCTTCCTTTTCCCAGATGATATGAGTCAAAGGAATCAATATCAGGGAACCTTTAACGGTTCCTACACCTGCCGAAGTTGCATGGGTTGGGAAAGGTATTGCTGAACCAACGCCCGACTCCCCCTTGACGTCACTCCTGAAGCTCAAACCTCTATCAATCTGATAATCGAAGAGGCTGAAGCTGCTGCCAAGGTAAAAATCGATCTATTCAATATTTGGCTCAGCATAAGACTATGCACAAGCTTCAGTGCAGTGCTCCCAGACATTACAAAGGATGAGAAATGGTTTGAACTGCTGAGATTGGAAAATGTAATATTTTCCTTGACCAAAACTAAAGAATTCTCTGAAGCCCTCAAAAGAAGTGAATTTATAGAAGCCTTTGCGAGAGGTCGTGCTATGTTTCCTTTCTATAAAGTTGTAGAAGGAAAAACAATTCGTTTGCTGATACTGCAAAAACGGATGCGGAGGTAGTTAACCATCTCAGCGGGCTAATGGAGGAATACTGTTCCACTTGTCTTAAATTTATGAATGGTGCAGAATCCTCCAGTTCAGATGAACATCAGGCCCCTTCTCCTCGAACTAATTTAAACTATTATGATGAGGACGAGCCTATAAAATTCATTGAATATATGTTTTCCCCTCAAGGCAAGGTCTGTTTTATAATCAAATCTGAGCAGATGTTCGAAGGAGAAGAAGAAACGTCGAATAAATATCTAGTCGAGCAAGAGAGGTCTTCTGTAGAGGAACGACGTTTTCAAATGTTCAATATTTATGACCAGTTAGGGCCATACATTAAAGAAAAATTTCCCTATTCTAAGGAATAGTTGGAGCGTCATTGGGACTTTATGCGGGAAGAGGGATTCTTATCTGACAAAGTGTCAACAAGTGTTACCATTTCTAAGTTTGAAGGAAGTGAGAAAGAAGATGAGGAAGATCAAGCTTGCTCAAAAATTTCGTCCGCAATTGACAATGTTCCCTCCTCTTCTCCTCTAATTAAAAACTCTCCTCCAGAAGAGCAGGTAGCTAAAGAGAAGGAGACCGAAACTCAAAGGTCCAAACAACCGACTCCTACTCATTCTCTTTCTGGTAAGTCTCTAAAATCTAAAGAAGTCTCGGAGTGTATTCGTATACTCAGCAATGAGATTTTGAAGAAGAGGTCGGTCATCAAGCTATAATCTTTGCACCTCATTCTCCAACTCAAAATGCAAAACTAGAGACATCCATTCATATTAGTTCTCGACCTCATCCTATTCGGTCTGTCCCTATTGGCCCCCATCTCTCATCTCATTCTCGTTCCAAGGAGAAGTCTCCTAAAACAATGGATATCCACTAAATTGTCATGGAGGCTATGGCTCCGTGGCGAGAAGCCTTCCAATCCTTTAGCTCAAGGTTGGATCGAATAGAGAATTTGTCTGCATCTTCCTCAAATGTTCATGATGAGTTAGTTATGGCTCATAGGACCACAAATGGAAACGTTATAGGAAATACTCAAGAGCTTTATATGATGAGACAACAACTAAACAAAATGGAACCCCTTTTCAATAAGACTTTCGATCTTCATGGCGAGACTAAGTCTTCAATTGATATTCTGGCATCCTAAATGATGGAGATGGCTAAATCTCTCACTACTTCCGATGCGGAAAGAATGAAAGAAGCTGACGCAATCGCACACAGATTCCAAGACGAAGAAAATGCAACTGCTGAGGCTACTAAACAATCTACCGATGCTGATGACTTTGATAATATGACCTTGCAAGAGATGGCGAACTAGGAAAGTCTTATCCCTCGTAGCTCTCATTCCAGACGCAAGTCATCTCAAGGACCTTTTAGGTATCCTTCACCTTATCCTCCAACTTCCCGAGGTGGCGGCTCTCGAGCCCCAAAAGGAAGAGGTCGTGGAAGGAGTTCTGGTGGTTGTACTACTGGAAACTTTGTGACCAAAGTGATGGAGGACATCGAAGACAGAACTACAAGGAGGATCCTAATCTTTTCTTATTCTTGTCGCTTTAATTATGACCACCTTGAATTAACTTTGTTGAATATTTCCTCTTGAATAATTGTATCTCTTGTTTTGGTCATCAAATAGGAAAATTGAATGATACATGTTTAAGACTCAATCAATTGCTAGTATTGATTATTTTTAGGATAAACAACCAAAACGAGAGAAATTTCTAGATATACATCACTGACTTTGATAATTTATTATAAATAGTTAAAGAGGGAGAAATTGTTAGATTAAAGTTGCTAATTAACTTAGGATAATTAATCAACGTTGTAAAATTACCGGGTTTTGATAAGTTAGTTTAAATGATCAAAAAGGGAGAAATTATTAAATTAAAGTCTTTGATTAATTATAAGTGTATCAATAAGACTAAGCATGTTAATTGTTTATGTATAGGTTCAATGTGAAGAAAATCGAAACAGGAAACCGACCAGTAGTTGATAAAATTCAGTATTTGATCAATTTCAGTATTCTGCAGATGCATGTCCAGTTTTATGTTCGGCTTCATTTGTGCAGATACGTGTCCGATATTATGTCCAGATCGGTTTTGGAGGATCGCTTCCTGTTTTATATCGAGTTCAGTTTTGGAGGAGCGCTTCTGGTTTTATATCGAGTTCGATATTTTGCAAGAGCGCATCCGGTATTTTGTCCAGATCGGTTTTGGAGGAGCACTTCCAGTTTTATATCAAGTTCGTTATTTTGCAGGAGTACGTCCAATATTATGTCCAGATCGGTTTTAGAGGAGCTCTTCCGGTTTTATATCAAGTTTGGTTTTAGAGGAGCACTTCCGGCTTTATATCGAGTTCGATATTTTGCAGAAGCACATCCGATATTATGTCTAGATCGGTTTTAGAGGAGCGCTTCCGGTTTTATATCGAGTTCGGTATTTTGGAGGAGCATGTCTAGTATTACATTAACTTCGGTTTTATATCAAGTCTTTCAGTATTTAACCAGTTCGGTTGTATACAAGGATTCCAGTATTTAATCAAGTTCGGTTTTATATAAAAATTCCTGGTACTTGATCAAATTCGATATTTGATGAAGCATCCGTTATTAACAGTCTAACACAGCAGCTAAGCTAAACCTATAGAAGACTACCACGTGCCAAACTATTTCAAATCCCATGTGATGTACGTTCCCAATACACCACGATCTCATTAATGAATATTCGGCACACTACCTTCATCCAGTATATCTATGATCAAAAGCATATTCTCTGATGTACTACTCTCGCACTCATCCAACCAAAATAGGACAGGTGTCCTCTAAAGAAAATTTGTCCGTTGAGATGTTATCTATTTAAGAAGAAGTTGGAGGACAATTTGCAACGCTAGTTTTTCGACTTCTTACGAATTTCAAGCTTCTTTGTAATCAAGCGCTAAAGCTCTAAAGTTCTAAGAGTTCTCAAGTTTCATAGATTGTTAAGTTGCATTACATGTTCTTTCTGTGTGAGATTTCACTATTATAAGTTGACATAATCTGTTTCTATTCAATAGAGTGTTGTGTGCTAAGAGTTCGAAAATAGGCAGTGTCTAAATCTTGGTTGTCCGACTGGGTTTATGTACGCATTAAAATCAAACCAAATTTTCTAGTGAATATCCTTCTCAAGGTTGAGAAGAAGGAGTGACGTAGGAGAGTTTACTCCGAACATCCATAAACAAACTTTGTGTCTTGTATTCTTTTCATTTCGCATTTTCCAACTCTTTATCTGCCGCTTCAAGTCTAAATAAATGGTTCCGTACTTAATTCCAGTCAAGAGTTTGTGACGACTTGCAAAGAATAGAAATAGATATTAACTTCTAACAGAGTTAATATCAAACGAAGGTTTTTACGGTTAACAATACTTGGTCAACCCCCTACTATTGTTGACTCATATCCTAACATCATGCTTGTCAATAAAATCATGCTATGTCATCAAATCATGGCAATCAAACATATATACAGATTATATATAAAATACATGGAATAAATAAACTTGCCTTAATTTCGAAGTTGTCTAAAGAAATGATCTTTTTCTCAAGGCTTCTAGGGTTGGATGTTCTTTAAAGATTCCTAATTGTTGGCTGTTCTTGAAAAGGTTCCTTAGAGAATTTCTTCAAGATTTTGCTTATAAAGTGGTAATGGGTGTAGGGTGTTATAATGGGCTGATATGCTAGGTGGAAGACATGCAAGTTGTGCATGTGGAAATCATGCAAGTGGGTGGGTGGTGGAGAGTTTCTAAACTGCCAAGTGGTTCGATTATTTGATGCCAAGTGTCGGTTTAGTTAGTGACTAAGAAAGAGAATACATTATGATTATTATATATCCTAATTCTATGGTAGGTCCCCTCTACATGGGTCCCGTCTACTTGCTATTTCAATAATAATAATCTAAGTATAAATTTATAAATCACCAAATAAGGGTAAAACTCAACTAAACTGTCATTTCCACTAATTAGCCTCTTATATCATGAAAAAAATGAACTTGGGCTTAACAATTCAACCATACTTATAAAAATTTTGACCTCGAAATTTATTTACAGAACAATTCAGTATAATTCTTACTCTATATCATTAATTTCTTAGTTGTACTAATACAGCCCTAAGAGAGACAATTCACATTTAATTATATAAAACTTAAAAATGTTGAATGCGAGATCTTGGAGATGCACCTATAGGAGCTTAAGTGTGGAAATGCTAAGGATTAAAAGTCGATCGTACGGTCTCGGTCCCTCCTTCCACAAGCATCTCCTGCACCATGCTCTCCACTCCAAGACTCTCTTCACTTGTCATTAAAAATCGTGACTGGGTACCTGCACCACACAAACATAGTGAGTCGATAGACCCAACAAATATTTAAAAGAGAACATAAAACACATTTATACTACATTGCATCCATGAGGGATTTTAAGGGTATATCATCAGTAGCGAATGTACAGTTACATATTGCACACATGTTGGGACCCTAGACCTTGAGAGTTGATCTTCAAGGTGAGGAAACCATATCCGTCAATTCGTCAGCCATATTTTGGAATCAGACTACCAGAGCTCATCTTGGAGATGCAATTCTAAGGCCCTAAAATCATAATTTCCTACACCTAGTTCAACGTGAAATCGGTCATAAATGCGGAAGCGCTAGGGTGCCTTTTTAACATAACTATAGAAAGGGTGCTATAAAATTCATTGTACGGTCCCGGTCCCTCATTCCACACACATCTCCTGCACCATGATCTCCACTCCAAGACTCCCTCACATGTCATTAAAAATTGTGGCTGGGTACCTTCACCACACAAGCATAGAGAGTCGATAGACCCAACAAACATTTAAAAGAGCACATAAAAGACATTTATGCTACATTTCATCAGTAGAGAATGTACAGTTACATATTGAGCACATATTGGTACCCTAGACCTTGAGAGCTGATATTCAAGGTGAAGAATCTATATTCGTCAATTCATTAACCATGTTTTGGAATCAGACTACTAAAGCTCATTTTGGTAGTCATCCTCCCATATCCGTCAATTCCTTCATTATTATCACTTTGATTCCATGACACTTCTATAAAATCATCCTCCTACAGAAACCATGGACATCAATGAAAACATTCTTTGAAAATATTATGCATCGTTTATATAAAATACATGAATAAATAGCATTGTGTGGGTTTATAAAACAATATAAAAAGAGTATTTGCCTGATAATTCCTAATCTGTAGGTTCATCGGTCGGACCACTCGGTCCGGGGTTCCTATAACCTTGGTCCTAAGTCTTATCCAAGACCGAAGGTTCTCGGTCGTGAATAGTAGAATTTTATGATGTTACAAACTACCCACCTAATAAGGAATTTCGACCCGAAATTCGAAACTATGGGCCGTGCTTCTATTGTGATTATGAAAATAGTTTCATGCAAAAACTTATTTAAAATCATTATGAAAACAGTTTCATGTCATGCAAAACATTATTTAAAAACAATTTATAGACCTAAAGGTAAGCTCTTGGAAGGGCATCTGCAGGAGCATGTGTGTGAAAGTTCTAAGGTTCAGAACCATTACTCTAATACCAAATTGTAAGGCCCTAAAATCCTAATTTCCTACACCTAGTTCAATGTGAAATCGGTCATAACTGTAGAAGCGTTAGGGTGACTTTCTAACATGAATATTGAAAGGGTGCTATAAAAGTCGGTCTAACAGTCTCGGTCCTTCCTTCCACACGCATCTCTTGCAACTTGCTCTCCACTCCAAGACTCCCTTCACCTGTCATTAAAAATCGAGGTTGGGTACCTGCACCACACAAGCATAGTGAGTCGATAGACTCATCAAGCATTTAAAAGAGTACATAAAAGACATTTATACTACATTGCATCCATGAGGGTTTTTAAGGGTATATCATCAGTAGCAAATGTACAGTTACGTCTTGAGAACATGTTGGGACCATAGTGTTGATTTTTTTGTTTCCTTAGTCCATGAGGAAAAGCCCAGAAAATAGGCTCATCTTGAGCCCCCACTTAATTAACTTATTTGGGAGCAAAATAAAAAGAGGAGAAAACTTATTTTGCAAGAAATAAGAACAAGAGAAAGAGAGAGAAAAATCAAGAAAGAAAAGAGGGAAAAACTTCAAGTTTCAACAGTCTTAGTATTTTGATGATCGCCGGAGTTTGCACCGTTAGATCGTCCTAATTTTTGGACAGCAGCTTCACAACTTCTGGGCCAACATTCTGGACGGTGGAGTTCAGATTTTGAGATCTGGAGGTCGGGGTTTCATTTCCAGAACAATAGCAGTTATTTTTGGTGATATTATTCCTTTCTTGTTATTTGATTATTTCTATATCCTTGATGTGCATGTTTCCAAGGGTATTATGAATTTGTATGACTCTAGTATTGTCTAGAGAAGACTTTTAGTATTGCTCTCTTGCTGGTGATAGTGAATTTTAAGCGGCACTAGGTGTCCCGTGGTTTTTACCCATTGAGGGGTTTTCCACGCTAAAATTTTGTGTTGTTTGTGTGTGTGCTTGCTTGGCGTGTTACTCACTGTTTTAGGGCTATGTTGATTGCATTTTGCATACCTATTTGTTAGTTTCCTCACAGGTTTAAACGGTTTGGGAAAGTGTTGCCAAACGAAGGATAAATTCCGCATTTTGTTGTTTACCGTTGTGGTGCATTTCCATCACCTAGACCTTCAGAGCTGATCTTCAAGGTGAGGAATCCATATTCGTCAATTCGTCAGCCATGTTTTAGAATCAGACTACCAGAGCACATCTTGGTAGCCATCCTCCCATATCCGCCAATTCCTTCATTATTATCACTTTGATTCCATTACCCTTCTATAAAATCATCCTTCTTTAGAAACCATGGACATGCAAGGAAAATATGATTTGAAAACATTATTCATGGTTTAGATAAAATAAATGAATAAATAACATTGTGTTGGTTTATAAAATAGTATAAAAAGAGTACTTGCTTGATAATTCATAATATATAGTTTCATCGGTCAGACCACTCGGTCCGGGGTTCCAATATCCTCGGTCTTAAGTCTTAGCTAGGACCGAAGGTTCTTGGTCGTGAAAAGTAGAATTTAAGGATGTTATAAACTACCCACCTAATAAGGAATTTCGACCTGAATTTCTAAACTATGGGTCGTGCTTCTGTTGTGATTATGAAAACAGATTCATGCAAAAACTTATTTAAAATCATTATGAAAACAGTTTTAAACAGTTTAAAACAGTTTCATGTCATGGAAAACATTATTTAAAACAATTTACAGAACTGAAGGTAGGCTCTTGGAGGTGCATTTACAAGAGCATGTGTGTGAAAGTGCTAAGGTTTTGAACCATTACTCTGATACCAAATTATAAGGCCCTAAAATCTTAATTTCCTACACCTAGTTCAACGTGAAATCAGTCATAAATGCGGAAGTGCTAGGGTGCCTTTCTAACATGACTATTAAAAGGTTGCTATAAAAGTCGATCGTACGGTCTCAGTCCCTCATTTCACACGCATCTCCTACACCATTCTCTTCACTCCAAACTCCCTTCACCTGTCATTAAAACTGTGGCTGGGTACCTTCACCACACAAGCATAGTGAGTCGATAGACCCAACAAACATTTAAAAAGTACATAAAAGACATTTATACTAAATTACATCCATGACGGTTTTTAAGAGTATATAATCAATAACGAATGTACAGTTACATCTTGAGCACATGTTGGGACCCTAGACCTTGAGAGTTGATCTTCAAGGTGAGGAATCCATATCCGTCAATTCGTCAGCCATGTTTTGGAATCAGACTACCAGAGCTCATCTTGATAGCCATCCTCCCATATACGTCAATTCCTTCATCATTATACTTTAATTCAATGACCTTTCTATAAAATCATCATTCTTTAGAAACCATGAACATGCAATGAAAACATGCTTTGAAAACATTATGCATCGTTTATATAAAATACATGAATAAATAACATTGTGTGGGTTTATAAAACATTATAGAAAGAGTACTTGTCTGATAATTCCTAATCTGCAGGTTCATTGGTCGTACCACTCGGTCCCGGGTTCCAGTATCCTATGTCCCAAGTCTTAGCTAGGACCGAAAGTTCTCGGTCGTGAAAAGTAGAATTTTAGGATGTTACACTTACATTCTTCAAAACTCTATCTTACAATGGTATTATTTTGGACACATTATAATGGTCATTCATATGTAATTATATTTGTCTATAACTCACAAATAGTAATTAAATGATCAGTTAATAATTTGACAATTAGAACTTTCTGATGACAAGAGTTACACTACAATTTAAAAATCATCCAATTCCACCATGATCTCATATATTTATTTCTGTGTTTGTTTAGTATCTCCAAATAGAATTTCATAAAAAAAAAAAACAAATTTGGTACAAGTAATTAAGCTATCTGAAATCTTTCAATAAAGATCTGCCGACAGGCACAGGAAACACCGGACTCTTCTCACCATTCCGCCCTTGAGGCTTCTTCTTCTTCGTCTGGTAGGTGATAGAGATCGGACTGGGGAATGAGACGAGATCAATGGGCATTGTTGTTGGATAGAAGAGATTTGTTATATCCTCCAATGGCTTCCTAATAAACTTCTTCTTCATTATGGGCGACACTAACCCACTTGAATCTACTCTCTTCGACCTGAGGGGTGAGATGTTCTCTTTGTTGTTGTTTCTGCATTGCGATGAAAGACCCATTCTGATTCTGATTTTGAATAAACAAACTGTTCATTGTACTATATAAGTGAATGTGTTTATGTAAGCGAAGGAGGGAAGTTTTGAGAATAAAATTAGGGTTTTCAAAGTTCAAATTATAAAATTTCAAATTGATTGCTAGTTTTAGATCTAGGAGGGAAGCAACTTTTTTATTTTTTATTTTTCTTATGAGAATGGATTTTGGAAACTTGAAATTGAACGCGCATCATTTACAAAAGATGTTTAGATTATGCTCAATTTTTTTCTCTTATTGAAAAAAATTCAAAACAAATTAAACAAAAAAAAGTAATAAATATTTACTAAAACTTAAATTCATACCATCTTGCTAATTAGTCAAGATATTTTGAATAAGATTCATTTACTTCAAAATATATTAAATAAGATGCTATACATATAAAGATATTTCAAATCATTCAACTTTCTACAAGAAGAATAAGGATAATAAAATGGGACTTCAGTTTTTTTTAGATTTTCTAATCAATAAAAATATTAATGTTAAACATTTCTTATATGATCATAAATGGTTATATTTGTTTAATAAATTATTTTGAATTGTATTCTGATCTTGTGTCAAATAATGTTACATGTATTAAATTATTTTCAATGATTTTTATCAATTAGATTAAATCTTTGCAATAAAATAATCAGTTAAATATAAGTTTTATCTTTTTAAAAAATAAATCACATGTGTAAGTTATATTAATTTGACTTATTGAGCGCAAGAGTTTTATTTAGAGTTAGTATTCAAATTTCTTTAAACTGCTAAACCATTATACCGACACAATACCAACCATAAAATATATGATATGGTTCTTAATTATAAAATAAAAAATAATTTATTATTGCTGAAAATATGATTTATTCAGATAATTGATCCAAACTAATTCTCTCTCGAAATATATAAATAATGTTATTATGTAAAAACAAAAGTAGTTTAAAACATGTATATATAAATTATTGTATGCATAGGATGGATTTACAAAAAATTATCAAACTGACCTAAAATTAGATGCAGGAGAGAAATAAAATATGAATTTCAAGTTGGTCCCTAAACTTCATTTGTTTTCCCTGGAAGAACAGTTGAGACTAGTAGATCCAAACCCACTTAAATTAGTGCAAAGGTACATCACTAGTAGAAAAAGAGTTATTAGTGACAGATTACGGCGACGGTAATACTTTTTCGTCGCTGATAGTTAAGAAAAAAAATACCCAGTCAAATATCTTTTATCAGTAGCAACAGGATAAATAGACTGAGGCTATTGTAAGTCATATTTTCGTTAAAACCTGAATATTCTTTATTTATATTTATTTTTTATTCTAAATATTAGTATTTATTAAAATTAAAAAATCTTACATTATAAAACCCTAATTTGAGATCTCTAACCCATTTACCTCAGTCTTAGAGCTAGATCAAGACAATGAGGAGCTGCAGATAGAAGAAGTCCAGACGGGGGTGGGGAGATGCGGATCGAAGAAATCCAGACGACGAGGAGCAGCGGATCGAAGAAGTCCAAACTGCGAGGAACTGCTATTGAACAGATTTGGTTGTCACATTTGTTTCTTCTAACCAGCATCTAACTAGAGAAGAAATTGGCTACAATTAATTTTCCACTATCTCCAGCATCCCTTCCCGCACCCATCTTCTTTCTCACCTTCCATCAGTCTCAAGTAGCAATGGTATGTTATGTTATGTTGAGGAACGTCAACAGTTTTATCGGATTTCACAAGTCTAAATTAGAGAAATGAACCATTCAAAGGCTGTAACTCATAATTTATATTCTTCTTTGTGCAAATTATGAACAATTTAGACTCTTATGATGAATTAGATTACATAACACATATAAAGGAATGTTCATCAATTTAAGCCTCCATTAAAGAACATTATGAATGTTTCCTTAAATTTTGGTTCATGAGTGAAAGAATTATTAGAACTGATATTATAAACCAGCACTTATGCTAAATAAATTTTCTCATTATATTTAGAACATTTCTGAAGAAGCACTTGGATTGTATATATAGTTGCATGTTGATAATTGTTGTTCTATAATTTAATCAGTTGCAGAATAAAAGAAGGCCATTATCTAGTGTATTCTATATATCTATGAGCATTATAATTATTATTAAATTATGTTCACATATAAAATTCATAAGAAACTCATAATAACCTTCCCATTAATTGATTGATTATAGTTGTAGGCAAGTGAGGAAGAAGGAAAATAATATTCACTATTCTGATCATATCAAATGATAAATTATAAACTTAAAGATAGACTGGAAAATTTATTTGACATTGGAATACAATACGAATGGAAACCAAATCGATGTATATGGTGTAGCACTTTCACACACGCTACGAATAAATGTCCAGTCAATAATAATCTAAAATTGAAGGCCAATAACAATGCTCAGGAAGACGGTATCAATGACTCTAACTAGGCTCAAGTTGAGAGAAATGTGAACAAGTCTGAACTTAACATCATTGAACACACTGATAATGATAGGATGGGCAACCAAAAGCAAGAACAGATAAGGGTAAGGAAGAAGATAGGAAAAAGAATGAAGTGGGTAAGGGTACAAGTTGGCCCTGCTAACGCTGATCCTATCGGTCATGTTCAGGGCATCGGTCCTAGGGATTCTGTTTTCTCAAGAATAGGTCCTGTTCAAAACGTCAATCCTGGTCAGGATATCGGTCCTGATAAAGCTGGACATATCCACACTAGTCTTAGAGCTTCTCATAATGCTATTGTACCTAGCCATATTTACCATGTTAAGCCTGGTCCTGGACTTGTTGATCCGTATACTACTCCAACTATCGGACTTGCTAATACCGGTCCTAATGAAAAATGTTATGGTTCTAAAGTTTCTGGAATTAAAATATCTATGGGACGGGGAATACTTGGCCCATATGAAACAAACAAAATTGGGTCTGATGGCACTCCAATAGGTCGTGAGTTCACTTTTCACAATTCTAGGAATGCAAGTAGGAACCAAAAAAGCAATGTCATCAGAATTCGAAATGACCCGATCCATGGGCTTAGAGCCACCTTTCGAGATAATGAACAAGAAAATCCTGGACAAAAAAATATTGAAAAATCAACAAGCAATAAAGAAGCTCTTGAGAATGAACTGGAAAATCTTAGGTTTTGTGAAATTAAAAGATCAAGTGCAGAAGAAGACAATTTGGTCTTGAATAAGGCAGTGAGCCTTGGTTCTGAAGTAGGGCAAATTAAAATCGATAACAGACATGAATCCAGTAGTGAAGAGGTTCAAAGTCAGAAAAGACCTACTAAAGAAGAACAAGCTGAAAAGCGAAGACATAGCAGAAAGATCCTGGATTCAAAAGCCACCGACTCTATAACGGGAGAAGATGAGATCTACGTGAGACAAACCCCACTCAATGTGAATAGTATTTCATGTAATTAAGTTGTAGCCATTGAGGATAGCGAGACAAGTGATGCTTATGATTTCTCTAATGAAGAGGTCCAAGACAGTCTAGAAAGTCAGGAACTCAACACTTATATTCATTCATGAATATAGTGACATAGAACATAAGGGGACTCAATGACCATCTAAAATGCAAAGAAATCAGGAGGATCATTGAGAACCAGAAGATCACTATTATGAGTATTTTTTACACAAAAGTCAAAAGCCGGAACGTTGAGAAGGTTAGCAAGCTGTGTATTGATAGCAGCTGGGAAATCATTCATAACTCAAATGACAAAACGGACAGAATCTGGGTTATCTAGGATAACAAAGTTGCTGAGGTCAGGGCTCTCTTTTTGAATGATCAAGCAATCCTGGTGGAGGTTAAAGACAGAATCACAGGAATCTTGTTTAATCTTGCTATTATTTATTCTAGCAACTCAAGCACTGACAGAAGACTCCTCTAGAATTGTCTTAGAAACTGGATCGGTAGTGATAAATCTTGGACTGTCCTTAGTGATTACAACGTAACTAGAAACGAATCTAATCATAGTCCAGAATCTGAAATAACTCGGGATATGATTGACTTTAATGACTGTATCAAAGATATGAGTTGCATCGAGCCTACTAATTTTGGGAATTTCTTCACTTGGTCTTCTACGAGAGGGAATGAGCAAATTAAAAGAAGTAGAATTGACAGATGTCTGGTAAATGAGAACTGGATTAACTAATTTCCGAGAAGTCAACTTCATGTTCTGAATCCAGGTATATCTGATCACTGCCCGATTAAATTGTTCTGGGAAAAGGAAGAAATGTTCAAAAGGCCCTTTAAAATTTTCAATTTTTGGATGGAAACGACAAATTCAAGGGTATTCTCGAAAGCGTATGGTCTACAAATGTCAGGGGATCCAACATGTATAGGGTTTATGAGAAGCTTAAACTCTTGAAGAATCATCTCCAAAGCTTTGACAAGAAGAAGTTCAGCAATATCTCCAATAGAGTTCTGGCTGCTAGAGAAGAATTGGAAGAAGTTCAGAAAAGGTTATTAAGGGATGATAATGATGAACAACTCAATGAAACAGAAAGGGATGCGCTTGAAAATTTCAGGAAGCTGAGTCTTCTTGAAGAGAATTTTATTAGACAGAAATCAAGACAGAGCTTGCTCTCGTTAGGTGACAAAAACACAAATTTCTTCTACAGAAAATGCAAGGCTAGAAACATGAGAAATAATGTATACAGGCTGAAGAATGATGATGGTGAATATGTTCAGGGTCAAAAAAGTGTACAAGATTTGGCTATCGATTTCTATAAGCAGCTTATGGGTACAAGAAAGCAGCATCAAAGTCACCTGAATACCTTGTATCAGATTATTGATAGGAAAATTTCTACAGAAGATAGTCGTGAGTGGATAAGGGTGGTCACGAGGGTTGAGGTTAAAGAAGCTCTGTTTAGTATTGATGGGAATAAAAGCCCGGGTCCTGATGGGTTTAATGCACAGTTCTTCAAAGACAATTGGTCGGTTGTGGGTAAAGACGTTACTGATGGGGTTCTGGAGTTTTTTAAGAACAAGAAGATGTTAAAACAATGGAATACAGCGGTCTTAACCTTAATCCTCAAAACTGCGGTACCCGAGAAAGTACAAGATTTTAGACCAATTTCCTGCTGCAATGTGATTTATAAAATAATTTCAAAAATAATTTCTAAACGATTTAAAAATGTCATTGGAAAAATTATAAATCTTAATCAATCTGCATTATCCCCAGTAGGACAATCTCTCATAATATTCTTCTCATTCAAAGCCTTTTAAAAGGCTACGAGAATAAGAAAATATCCTTAAGAGTGACTTTCAAAATAGATATCAAGAAAGTTTTCGACTCTGTTAGATGGGAAGTCATTCGAGACTTTCTGGTTGTATCGGTTTTTCGTAATATTTTTATTGATTGGATTATGCAGTGCGTTTCATCATCCTGTTTTGTTGTTAGTGTCAATGGAGTCCACGGAGGCTATTTCAACTGTGAAAACGGGGTAAGGCAAGGGGGGGCCCCTCTCTTCTTACCTTTTCGTAGCTATCATGGAGATCTTTGAGAGCATCTTCGCGATATTCCGAAAGAATCGTCCATACATCTTTCACCATTCTGTGAGGTAGAGGAGGTGACCCATTTATGCTTTGTTGACGATTTGTTCATTCTAGCGCACACAGACATTGATTCCATTAACACTATTAGGGCTACACTAACGTTCTTTTCTGAGGTTACAGGTTTGACTATTAATGAAAGCAAAAGTGTGGCATTTTATGGAGGCGTAAATGACGAAATGAAGCAGGACATCTTCAACATCATGGGCATCAAAGAAGGAAGTTTTCTGTTGGGTCAAATTATTTTAACTAAGTGTTGAAATAATTTACCCACTGATATTTTGATGATGAAATAATTTATAAGTTTCAATACAGGTGTATTGAGACAATATGTCTTTAGACTTGGATCTAATGAGGACCATTAGACCGATCTTGATTTTCATTCGCATAGAATTAGACTCACAGTCTAACTCAGTGGAGTTAGACGTGCAGTCTAATAGACGTGTAAATTAGACGTGAGTCTAATGGAATTAGACGTGAGTCTAATAGAATTAGACGTGTAAGTCTAATATACGTAAAGAATTAGACGGATGGTCTAATGAATATACGGAATTAGACGCAAGTCTAATAGAATTAGACGCAAGTCTAATAGAATTAGACGTACAGTCTAACTCATCGGAGTTAGACGTGTAAGTCTAATAGACGTAAAGAATTAGAGGGATGGTCTAATGAATACGCGAAATTAGACGGATAGTCTAATTGGTGAAAGTTAGACGCGAGTCTAACTCCTTCAGATTAGTCTGAGGTAGAACGGGAATTAGACGTGGCAGTCTAACTAAGTGGAGTTAGACGTGTCGGTCTAATGGTTATTATAATTAGACGGGTAGTCTAATTAGTGAAAGTTAGACGTTTGTCTAACTCCTTCAGATTAGTCTGAGGTAGAACCGGAATTAGACGTGTAGTCTAACTCAGTGGAGTTAGACGTACTCGTCTAATGGTTATTGAAATTAGACGCGAGTCTAATTATATTAAACCAGGCGGTCTAATAGACATTTTTCATTAGAAGGAGTTGACTTATTTCATTAGACTGATTTTCTCAAATCCGTCTAACTGAAATACGTCTAATGCTCTGTTCAAGCAGTACTCTTGAATCTAGCATTTCTTCTATCCACGTGCTATAGTTGTACCCTACTCCTGCTCCACTTTCCAGTGAAGATTAGTACAACAGCTATGTGCATCCAATCAAGGAATGCCACGTAAGGGAATTTTCCTCACATTACCCGTTTTGCAAGTACATCTCTGATGGAATATTCGGCTCAATACCAGTTTGGTACGGCCACAATCCTTGTGCTCAAAACCTGCTGTGTACAATGGAGGCTTTCCAATGGAAGAGCGCCACGTATCATTCTTGAAGATTCGACCGTTAGCTCCTGCTCAGTATTTAATCAATCCTAAGAGCAACGGACGAAGTAGCGACTTTATCATTTTTCAAGCCAATACAAACGAACAAGCATTTTGATTTTGCAGAGAGAAACTACTCAATCATCTTGCTTACTGAACTTATTTTGTGAAACTTCTTTCTGATTGTACTGTGTGTGAGTCGAGAGAGAGAGCTAGAATCAAAACACCATTAGCTGAGTGATATTCTTCATCTTGTAATTGAACAGAAAGTGTTATGTTCAATAGTGAGCTAAGTGTGTGTAAACTGTATTTGATTCTCATCATATTATAGTGAATCCTTCCGGTGGTTGGAAGAAGGGGTGACGTAGGAGAGTTTCTCCGAACATCCATAAACAAAATGCTGTGTTCTTCATTTCTGTCATCTTTTCATATTTCATCTTGTGCTTTAAACCCAAGTAAACAATTCTGCCTTGAATCTCTTCATGATGATATGTGGAGTGTTGTCACAGAAGGTCCTATCAAGATTGATAAGGAGAATGCCGAATGGACCGCTGATGAAAAGAGGCAGAACAACCTCAACAACATGGCTCTCGATGTTCTGTACAGATCTCTCGATGACAGTATGTTCAACTACATCATCGAATGTGACACTGCCAAAGAGGTCTGGGACATACTCACTAAACTGTGTGAGGGCAACAAGCAAACCAAGGAAAACAAGATCATGGTTTCCACTCAATAGTTCGACAACTTCAAAATGCGTCCTGGTGAAACAATGAACGATTTGAACACCAGATTCAGCAAAATCGTCTCCTCACTGTCCATCCCAGGCAAGACCTATAGCAACCGGGAGCTCGCTATCAAGGTTATGCGTGCTCTTCCAAGGGAATGGGACATAAAGACTATGGCGATGAGAGAATCCAAAGATTTAAACAAGATCTCTCTCTTTGATCTCTTCACTGACCTCAAGTCTTACGAGTTCGAGCTGAACTGTAGGATGGAAGAAGATCAACCCTCGTCCGTTATTATTACCAAGGCGTTGGTGACTGCTGAAGATCCGCCAACTGCTCCAGACGTGAAGACAGCAGCTCAGCAGCTGAGCAGCGATGCCATGTCTCTCTTTGTGAAGAAGTTTGGCGACTTCATAAAGAAGAGTAACTCTAACTCAAACTCAAACTCTTCAAATTCTAATGATAATAGAAAATCTAAAGCTAATGTTACTTGTTTTAACTGTGGTATTAAAGGTTATTATGCATCGGAATGCCATAAGCCAAAGCGTGAAGATGCCAAGGAAGATGGAAAAGAGCTGAAGGCTCTTATGGCTGATGACGGAAAGAACAGAGGAAGTAGTCGTGGTTCGTACTTCTCATCTAGTGAAAGCGATGAAGAAGACGTGGCTTGCTTCATGGCTAGAGAAGATGAGGAAGAACTCAGGAAACTGTGGTATTTGATTTCTCCTCCGAAAGGTTTTCAAGGGAACAACTAGTAGCTTCACTAGATGAGATGGTCATCGAGTACAGAAAGCTAGCAGAATCCCTAAATGAAACTATGAACCAAATCTGTCTAAAGAGGAAGAATGACATGTTTTTGAAAAGAAGATTGAAGAGATCTCATCTGAAAATGAGATACTCAAAGAACATATTCAAACTCTTTAATCTGAAAACAAAAGCCTTAACTATGTTGTCTATGCATGGACAAGGTCTGGTGATGCTGTCAAATATCAGATCAGCATGTTGAAACCTGCTGGATCTAGATCCGGATTGGGATTTGATAGCAATGATCCTAACCTGTCATGCAAAAAGTCAAAGCCAAATGACAAACTTAACCCAATAAGTTTTGTCAAAGGAAGTATGACTGACATTGAATCTGATCCCATTCATGAAGAAGTGGCTTTTAAACATGAAATAATTTATGTTCCACCAACTGTTAGCTGGCTTAAGAATAAGCTTGAAAAGGCTAATAAGTCTGGTAACTTAAAACCTGACTCTAATTCAAGGAGTTTTAAAAGAAAACCTTCTTCAAAAGTCAAAGGATCAGTGGCTAGTAGGAAGTCATCTGCTAAGTCAAAATATTATGCATTAATCACAACACAAAATGGGAAATCCATCAGAATAATTCAAATATGGATTCCTAAGGGACTAATTGATCGAGGACCCAATTGAGTGTGGGTACCAAGATTTGTAAATAGTTTATTTTGTAGGTGATGCAGGAGGATAGCAGGAAGGAAGCTAGAAGAGTACTCCTCTGAGTACACAGTTTGGAAGATCAACAATGGCACTTGCCATTCTATAAGAATAAATGCTTTTATTTGTTAAAAATATTTTTGGTCTTTGGACCACAAAAATTGTTTATAAAACTCTAATGTCCATATTCATTTTTGAGAAGAAAAATTTCTTTGGAATTAAAGATATTCTCTAGACGAATATCCTTAATCGGTCTAATTAGACAAGGTTGTCTAAAAGAAAAAGTATGCACTTAGACGTATTTTTACTCACAATCCATACATCTAAGTCTATATGTTGAGATTTTATATCCATGCAATTAGACGGACACGTCTAATAGACGTTAGACGTTTCTACGTCATGAGCAAAAGGATGCTCACGTTTAATAAACACACGTCTAACACGTGTGTTTATGCGGAATTAGACGGACACGTCTAATAAACATTAGACGAATTTGTTATAAACACGGAATTAGACGTATGCGTCTAATACACTCATCTGTCTAATAGACGTTGTGTTATTTGTGAAGTAAGAAAAACGTCTAACTACGTGCCGATTAGACTGATTAGGGATAGCTGTCACACGCTGAGAGCTATCTACTTTTCCCGCTCAAAATATCGAACAATCTTCTCTTAATAACATGAAGACACGTGTCTATCAAGTTTAGAGAAAATGACTGATATACCCTCACTTTTAATGATTACTTCTTGAAAAAGGACGTCTAACATTTATTAATGGGCCATATCCCTAGAATAGACGATTATTTAGTATTTCCATTTTTCATCTATATAAGGACATTCCTGCATGATTTTGAAAACTTTCAATCTCTCGAAATCTCTAAGAACCCTAGTTTTCTTGCATTTCTCTCATTAAAACTCTCTGAAATATCGTATCGATTCACATTCTCTCAAAATGGTGAAGAAAATCACGCTCGGTCACTGTACTTTGCAGGTGGACTTTCCATCGGTGTACTCATTTGATCAGCCGGAGGTGGTGAAGATGTTCCAAACCCTAGAATATTCTAGGTTGAGGAAGTATCTGGGCGGACCGTTCATCTTCTATGAAGATGAAGTTCGTGAGTTTTTCAAAACGGCAGTTATGGTGGATGATTCCATCGTAGCAACCGTTAACGGAAAAGAGATCTGTTTTGACGAAGCGGTTTATGCGAAGTTCTTTGAACTTCCAACGGAGGGTCATCTGTTCGACTTGGTGCTCTCTTCAGAAATCATGGAGGAAATGAAGACTTCTTTCTCTACTGACGGTACTAAGATCCATATGAATGGATATAAGAAGGTATTTAAACCCCACTTTATTCTCCTAAACGACGTGGTGGCGAAGGCGCTACAAGGGAAGGCCGACTCTTTCAATCTCTATAGTCAAGACCGGTTTGACTATATGTGTGCCATTTCTAAAGGAATCCAAGTGAACTAGAGTCATACCCTATTTCAGAATCTGTGTTACTCCATAAGCTAGACGAACAAGGAGAGTATCACCTATGCGGCTCAACTGAGCCACCTGTTGAAGTTTTTGGGGGTTCCTGTTCGTGAACCGGCGTAGATTAACTCTGCAAGAATTTTTACTGCCTCTACGGTGGCTAACACTCTGATGAGGGTGAAGAGCATCCTAAACTCTGCATCTGGGGCTTCTAGTTTCCAGACTGGTGGAAGGCCTTCCACCCGATTAAAGCCTTCTGCTTCTATCATGTCAACAGTGGCAAAGAGAACTAGAACTGTGAATGAATCGGAGGCCAATTCCTCCAGCATGAAAAGCCCAAATCAGAAGGACACGGAATCTGTTGATTCAAGGGTGAAGCAAGGTCCAGGCGTACTTGCTGCAACCCAGATGACATCGCTATCTACTCCCTCAACTTTCTTGAGGAAACCTTCGAGGTCTTGTGCCTCAAAGGAGAAGAATACCAAGGTGCCCCGCGCGTCTAAATCCGCTAAGGTAACGTCTTCTAAATCTTTGGCTACTGTGCCAAAATTTGTTGTTCCCGAAGTGGAACAAGCTGAATCTGTTTTCTCTCCCTTGAGAGAATTTGCTGAAGGGCCTACTGTTGAGTCAGTCGGTCCAAATGATGAAACTATTAACAGGGCGGAGTCTTCTGTTACTCAATCTGATCATGTAGCCTCCGGTGCTATAGAGTCGTCAAAACCTGAACAAAGTGTCGTTCCTACTCTTGTTGCTGGTGAACCCAACATTCCTGCTCCCAAGGATTCCTTGGTAGTCGGAAAGATTGTCTGTAGAGAGCTTCCTGTTGAGCTCTGTCTGAAACCCCAATCCGCCTTCGAACTGTTGCGAGCCAGAAAAGGGACAAGAGGTATTGTGATTGGTGAACCAAGACCAGCTCCAAAACCTGTAGAGGTTGTTGGAAAAGGGAAGTCCATTGCATTTTAGACTCCTGAGAAGGTATCTGAAGCAAGAGGTATTGTTGATCTCATTCTGTATCAAGTAAAAGTTCTCTCCTCTAAAAAATTAGAAGTCTATGATTCCTGGCGTACTTAGAGGCTGTCCTCTAAGTACAACGACTCTCTGTCTAACGCTGCCATAACCAAAGAATGGAAGAAGAGAGTGGAAAACGAGAAGAAAGTCCTGAAGTGGGCAAGAACTTCAGATGTAGGTGAAGCGTTGAACAAAAGAGAACTGGTGGAAGCTTGCATTCTTGGAAAAGCCCTGTTTCCAATTTATGAAGCCAGGAAAGCGAACTTCAACCCTGACGCAAAAGGAGCTGATGTTGAAGTGAAAGTGTTGAAAAAGCTGAATGATATCATGGAAAACTATGTTTCTACTGCATCCAGATACATTCATGGCGCCGATTGCTCTAGCGCAGAACCGCTCAACGAAGAAGAGGCAATGGATATTCCAAACGCTGATGAATCAGATGCTGCTCTCCTGATCGAATTCGGGAACCTGTCTGCCGAAGAGAGACGCATTCAAGACCATTCTGTTCAAGAGCCTCCGAATGAAGATGAAGGAATGGTAAATGTTCAAGAGCCTGAACAAGCTCTTGAGACAAATGTTGAAGAAGTAACCTTAGAAGATGTAGTAGAGGAGGCTTTGAAAGCTCCTATTGAAGAAGATGAAACTATAACCCCTGTTGCGAGAACAGAGGGTGTTCAAGAGAAATTGGTTGAGGTCACTCAGCCTGAAACCGCAAGAATTGAGGGGGAACCCTCTAAAGAGAAAGATGATGAAGAAGAATGTTCCTCATCTGAGGAGGAACAAGATGAGCAACCAAAGGTTGTTAAGACCTACTTATTTCTTGATGGCGTTGTGGGAAGTGTTCACGAAAACATAACCACTCCACGTCACTATTCTGGAAGTTTGCTCGAAAGATTTGAAAGGGCTTAAAGAGAAATTGACGAAGAAGAAGCACAAGATAAAGTGGCTAAGAATGCTGAAGTAAATCAGCCAGAGCAATCCTTACAAGTTCATACAAACTTCGACCCTATTCAAAGTATGGCTGCATAATCTGAAGAAGTGTCTTCTCATGAAGGTCCATCCGCTGGAGGAAATAAAATGTTAAGATCTATGAGGTCTATGCTTTCCTCAATGCAGAAGACTATGTGTCAGTCAATGATCTCCAGGGAAGAGGAAAGAGCAAATTTCAGCAACATTTTCAAGATCCTAACTGAGATGGATAAGACCCTGAAGATGAATACGTATGAGACCCATGTCTCGAATGTAATGTTTTCAAAATTTCAACAGGAAAGCCTTAACCACCAAAGTGAACTTTTTGACATTGAGAGGCACATCAATGACGAACGCCACAAGGAAACCTTGGATGAACTCAGTCTGGTGAAGAATCAGCTGGTAGAAATGCAGGGTTGCATAAACAGAAATGGAAATGAACGACAAGCTTTTGCTGAGAACCTTGCCAGGAAGTTTCAAGCTAAGGAAGATGCTTTAGGAAATGCTGAAAGTGCTCATCCTCGACCAGTTCAAGGTGAGTCAAGTAGAAGGAATGATGGTGTGTCAACCGGGACCAGATCCGGGCAGCTCCAAGTTCTTATGACAATCCTAGGCCAATCAAGAGAGATGGTGGTCGAAGTGGTTCTAAGCGTGGTGGTAGAAGTGGTGGCGGCCGGAGTAGGCTGTCCAATGTCGATCAAGGTGGACATGGCAGTATTGCTGAGCGTGGAGGAAGATCGAATGCAGGAGATCATGGTGGTCGCGGCTATCCTCATTTTATGAACATGCTTCCCGGGCAAGAGATGAGTCCAACCGATCCTCGAGTGAAAAGGGAAGAACAATGATCTCTCCTCTTTTACTCTGTTTAACTTTATTGAACATGGATTCTTGATAAGCTTTTCGAATACTGGTTCTTTTTAGATGAATGATGTAAGTGAACAAGGTGTTTGTTTATTTATTGGATGAATGCATGTCTTGTTATGTGTATGCAGATTTGCAATTTCTTCATCAAAAAGGGGGAAATTGTTGGGTCAAATTATTTTGACTAAGTGTAGAAATAATTTACCCACTGATATTTTGATGATGAAATAATTTATAAATTTCAATACAGGTGTAAATTAGTTTCAATACAAGTGTATTGAGACAACATGTCTCTAGACTTGGATCTAATGAGGGCCATTAGACCGATCTTGATTTTCATTCGCATAGAATTAGACTCACAATCTAACTCAGTGGAGTTAGACGTGCAGTCTAATAGATGTGTAAATTAGACGTAAGTCTAATGGAATCAGACGTGAGTCTAATAGAATTAGACGTACAGTCTAACTCATCGGAGTTAGACGTATAAGTCTAATAGACGTAAAGAATTAGACGGATGGTCTAATGAATACACGGAATTAGATGTGAGTCTAATAGAATTAGACGTACAGTCTAACTCATCGGAGTTAGACGTGTAAGTCTAATAGACGTAAAGAATTAGACGGATGGTCTAATGAATACGCGAAATTATACGGATAGTCTAATTGGTGAAAGTTAGACGTGAGTCTAACTCCTTCAGATTAGTCTGAGGTAGAACCGGAGTTAGACGTGGCAGTCTAACTCATTGGAGTTAGACGTACCGGTCTAATGGTTATTATAATTAGATGGGTAGTCTAATTAGTGAAAGTTAGATGTGAGTCTAACTCCTTCAGATTAGTCTGAGGTAGAACCGGAATTAGACGTGGCAGTCTAACTCAGTGGAGTTAGACGTGTCGGTCTAATGGTTATTATAATTAGACGGGTTGTCTAATTGATGAAAGTTAGACGTGAATCTAACTCCTTCACATTAGTCTAAGATAGAACCGGAATTATACGTGGTAGTCTAACTCAGTGGAGTTAGACGTGCCGGTCTAATGGTTATTATAATTAGACGGGTTTTCTAATTAGTGAAAGTTAGACGTGTGTCTAACTCCTTCAGATTAGTCTAAGGTAGAACCGGAATTAGACGTGTAGTCTAACTCAGTGGAGTTAGACATACTCGTCTAATGGTTATTGAAATTAGACGCGAGTCTAATTATATTAGACTAGGCGGTCTAATAGACGTTTTTCATTAGAAGGAGTTGACTTATTTCATTAGACGCATTTTCTCAAATCCGTCTAACTGAAATACGTCTAATGCTCTGTTCAAGCAGTACGCATGAATCTAGCATTTCTCCTATCCACGTGCTATAGCTGTACCCTACTCATGCTCCACTTTCCAGTGAAGATTAGTACAACAGCTATATGCATCCAATCAAGGAATGCCACGTAAGGGAATTTTCCTCACATTACCCGTTTTGCAGGTACATCTCTGATGGAATATTCGGCGCACTACCAGTTCGGTACGGCCACGATCCTTGTGCTCAGAACCTGCTTTGTACAATGGAGGCTTTCTAATGGAAGAGCGCCACGTATCATTCTTGAAGATTCGACCGTTAGCTCCTGCTCAATATTTAATCAATCCTAAAAGCAACGGACGAAGTAGCGACTTTATCATTTTTCAAGCAAATACAAACGAACAAGCATTTTGATTTTGCAGAGAGAGACTACTCAATCATCTTGCTTACTGAACTCATTTTGTGAAGCTTCTTTTTTATTGTACTGTGTGTGAATCGAGAGAGAGAGCTAGAATCAAAACACCATTAACTGAGTGATATTCTTCATCTTGTAATTGAACAGAAAGTGTTCTGTTCAATAGTGAGCTAAGTATGTGTAAACTGTATTTGATTCTCATCATATTATAGTGAATCCTTCCGGTGGTTGGAAGAAGGGGTGACATAAGAGAGTTTCTCCGAACATCCATAAACAAACTGCTGTGTTCTTCATTTCTGTCATCTTTTCATATTTCATCTTGTGCTTCAAACCAAGTAAACAATTCCGCCTTGAATCTGTTTTAAGTGTTTACACAAGTTTGCGTAGAATAGAAAGAGATATTAATCCCTAACAAGATTTCTATCAAACCGTTTTTCATAAGCCTTCATTATTAGCCAGACCCCCGTCTTTATTGATAAAGTCGATCCTATCATTTTCCCGTAAGGTACTTAGGAATTCTGTTAACCGCGAAGCAGATCGAGATCTCACACTACAAGCCACTGATTGAAAAGGTAAAAAACACGATATCTGGCTGGGCAGCAAAAAAACATTCTTATGCAAGGAGGATCGAACTTATCAAAATAGTGGTCATGGACATAGTTGGCTAATGGGCGCAGTAAATGGTCATTCCGAAGATGGTAATGAAGGAGCTCGATACACTGATGAGAAACTTTATCTGGGACAGTAGAGGAAGAGGAGGAAAAAAAGACAAATGGACCGCTCTTTGCAAACAAAAGGACGAGGGAGGCTTCGACTTGAAGAACTGTATCGAGTGGAACAAGGCTCTCACCTTCAAGCATTTATGGGCTTTAGAGAGCAATCAGGAGTCACTATGGATCAAATGGTGCATACGAGGTTTATGAAATACGAAATCAGCATCTGGACCTGCAAAATTCATGAAGGTATGAGCTGGTCTCTAAAAAAGATTCTTAAACTAAGAAACGATATTGCAGATCTTTATGACATCCGGCTAGGGGACGGGAAATGCACTCTATTTTTGCACGACCTCTGGTTCGAAAACCAACCTATCATCCACAAGGAGGAGTTTCAAAATACCCACATCAGAAGGGACTGCACAGAAGCGAAAATCAGAGACACTAAAGACCGAAATTGGGACTCACTCCTGAAAATAAATCTAGAAGGACAGAGGATACTTGATCATATAAGTAACATACAACTACACGACAGGCCTGATATTCATGAATGGAAAGCTGAGGACAATGGGAAGCTGGTATCGAAGAAAATATGGGAGGTAACACGGGAAAAAGTACAGAAAATAGAATGAGCTCCTCTTGTATGGTCAAGGAAGATTATCCTTAGACACTAGTTCATCATATGGCTCGCCTTCTGGGAAAGACTCAACACTCGTGATCGTATCAGCAAGTATATGAGCATCCCGGACACGAATTGTCTTCTATGTAGAGGAAATGAAGAAACCATAGATCACCTATTCGGGAGCTGTTGTATTGCTTCAAATCTTGGGGACAGTTCTATAAAATCTTGGAGCTGATCAGTTTCCCAAGCGAATGGAATGAAATTAAAGATGTAGCACTACTCAAAGCCAAGGGAAATAGATTTGCAACAAGCGTGTTCAAGTGCGGCTTTGGAGTAGTGGTGTATAACATTTGGCAAGAACGAAATGCAAGGGTATATGACAGAACCTGCGGGAGCGTTGAAGAGTTATGGAAAGATATTGTATCAGATTGCAGCGCCCTCGCGGGAACGTGGACAAGAATTCCAAGCACGGAGCAGAACTGGAATATCTGTAGGAACTGAAATTTACCGTTTTTAAACTCACTAGAATTGAAAGCATTGTAATCAGATAATTCATTTACGTTTTTAGCTTTTTAGCTTTTTATTCAGAATATTACGACTTCAAAATCATTATAGGCCTGTCTAGAATGATCTCTTAAACTCGTGGTTTTTTTCCCCATTTTTGGGAATTTTTAATGAAATGACGCTAAGTCGTTTTTCCCAAAAAAAATGATAAAGTAAATGTTTTTGTGCTGTAATGAATCATTATTTTTATCTTAATTACAGTTTCAAATAGACTCTGTTTTACTAGTTTTTAATCAATCTGTATATATAAAATTTCTACTTCACATACTTGATATAGAGTTGGAGGTAATTCCGAAAGTCATTTTCTATAAATAAGTATGAAGTTTAGTGCTCTTAACTAATTTAGTATTCAGTTTAGCTGGAATGAGGTCTCAAGAAAATGAAAGCATGTGCAAGAAATTCATTTGCTTCTATAACATTTATTTCTGATAGAAGATTGATTTGTCAACCACTTATTTCATCGAAGAATTGAGATATATAAGTTTCTTTTGACCTACCATTTATTATCTGATTGTAGAACCAAGTAAACAGTCGATAAGATGTGGGGCTCTTAATGATGTTCATTGAACGCCAACAAATATACTTTGCTACAAAGATCCTGCAGGCAAGATGTTTTATCAACTAATGGAACTCGTCTAATTTTATTAAACATCAATACATACCGTTTTTTATTTTTCACTTTCTAAATGTCATTAAATTTCTACAGTATTAATAAAGTGTCAATGACCACTATTTGCATAATAATATTTCTTTGATGGTTGCTTATCCAAACTTTAACAATGAACCAATGTTTTGATGTTTTAATTTGAGAGAACCAAGATTAATTCATTGAAATTAGGATGGAGCACACATGATGACGAACATGCATTTGTTGAAGGACTCATATCTACTTCTATTTATTTTATAACACTGTTTATTGTGATCTTACATACTGCAATTGAAAATTTTCAGATTGAATGGGATGTAATACTATTTTGAATATGGATGGCTCAAGGAACAATTCTAAGATTGAGTTGTGGAGCTCAGAATTTAAAATTCGATGTTGGCTATAGTAGGTGTCACAAGGGATTATTTCACAGCGGATTTTCTTATCTTTTTCACCCCTTATGAGGCTTGTTTCGCACACCAAAACAATCAGCCAAACACCAATAAACAATATAACGAATAGAAAATAAAGAGACACGAGGTACGGGCCACACCCAACTTTATAATTCTTATTCACTCACAAACAGATTTATAAAGAGGCTATGAATACTCTTGGTTGCACACAAAAAGGAATCTCATTAGCTATAGGTATTTATCTACCAAAACATGCCAAACATCCTTGTGCAGCTCAAGAGGTATTTATAGCCAACATATTACAATTGCTTAAGTAAAACGACCCACTTTGCAGAGTGGGTAAAACCGGTTGGCAGTTATTGCAGATCGTGGGTCTAACCGCCAGTAGTGGGTCTCAACCGCCCCACTACTTCAGTATCACGTTCTTTACTCGGTCCTATTTGCTGCTGAGTCTTCTGGGCGTGGGTAGTGGGCTGTAACCGTCCACTAGACCCACGTTTTCCATCCATCTCAACTACTCCCGACATTTTCTCCACAACTATCCATAATGTCGACTTTTCTGGGTCTACTCAAAACTGTCACAAGTCAACTCTAGTTCTTCCTGCGCATCTTCTCAATGCACTAGCTGTTGCCACTCTTTTGTGCCTAGGTCGCACGCACGTGACCAGACTTAGGCACCTGCTCGGTCCTGGCCTTCCGCAATCTAGCCAAGACCGAGTCCATCCACTTATGGTTGTAACACACCACCCCCACTAGAAGAACGCAACGTCCTCGTTGGGGGTTCGACTGATCCCTTTTCCGCCATGTATTTTTGTAGTTCCTCCTCAAACTGCCACAAATTAGTACTTCTTAGACAAGCCACGTCTTCTTTACTTTCACCTTCCCACTGGATCAAAAAATCGATCCTTCTGTTTTTCTTACTTTGCCCTAGAATTCGGTGGTCAAGGATTTTGGCAATCTTTTTGCTTGATTCGAACCGGACCACGGGTGGAGCACGCCTTGCTTGCACCCGGGATCCATCTAACATGTCTTCCTGGAATTTCTTGAGGTAACTTACATGGATATTTGGATGAATCTTCAATCTGTCTGGCAGATCCAACCGATAAGCAACTCTTCCCACTCGCTTCACCACTTTGAATGGGCCATCATACCGAGGAATCAATCCTTGTTTTCTGTATTTGGCACTTATCTTTTTCCAAATCTGGGGTGTCAATTTTAACAACACTTGATCCCCAACTTGGAATTCAACATCCCGCCTTCTTGCGTCGGCATACTTCTTCATTCTCCTTTGGGCCTTGGCCAAACTTTCTTTGGCTAGGTCTAAATATTCTTGCTTCAGCTTTGTGAATCTGTAAGATGCGGGACAGTCTCCCCCACTCAGATGTAGGGCAACGTCGTGTGGAACATTCGGCTGTACTCCCAACACAAGTTCGAAAGGACTAAGGCTCGTTGAAGAGGACCGGTGCAGGTTATATGAGAATTGGGCCACATCCAGCAGACTTAGCCAATTTTCCTGGCTGGTTGTTACATAGTGCCTTAGGTACTCTTCAAGCACCTGGTTTATTCGCTCCATATGGCCATCTATTTAAGGATGGTTGGCCGTCGAAAACTTTAATTCGGACCCCATCAAGCCAAAGAGGGTCGTCTAGAACCTACCCATGAATCTGGCATCGCGGTCGCTTACAATATCCACCGGAACCACAAAGTGTTTAATAACATTCTTGAAAAAAAATTCGGTAGCCACTTCAGCCAAACACACCTTCAGCGCTACTACAAAAATTGCATACTTTGATAACCGGTCCACCACCACCAGAATGGAGGTCATCCCGCCAACTTTCGGGAATCCCATTATAAAGTCCATAGACAGCGACTGCCAAGGCCTCTCGGGTATGGTCAGCGGCTGAAGCAGCCCTGCCTCCTTCTTCTTTTCTGACTTATCGAGCTGACGTACTAAACAGTCTTTACGTACAGCTCCACATCTAGCTCCATCCTAGGCCAATAAAATTTCCTTGAAATTATAGCCATCATCCGTGCTATACCAGGGTGACCGGCCCATTGAGGGTCATGTGTTTCTCTAATTAGTTTTTGTCAGAGCTGGCCCCTTGGAATGTATACCCTTCTACCTTTCACGTGAATGAATTCGTCTTCGATCCAATACCTGGTACTTTCGACAGCCCTCATCTGCTGCAGTAGCATCTGATATTTAGAATCGGTTTCGGTTGCCTCTCGCACTTCCTCCAAGAAAGTCGATTCGACCAAGGTCAAGACAGTAACATATTCTTGAATGGTCTTCCGGCTTAGCGCGTCTGCCACTTCGTTGTGCTTACCCGACTTGTGTACCCACTGAAAGTCAAATTCGCTTAGAAACTCTTGCCATCTTGCCTGTTTAGGAGACAATTTCTTTTGCGACCTAAAGTACGTGTTGGCTATGTTATCCGTCACCACTACGAATTTCATTCCAAGTAGATAGTGCCTCCATGCTTCCAAGTAGTGTATGACTGCAACTATTTCTTTTTCGTGCGTTGAGTACCTCATCTCAACGTCCTTGAACTTCCGACTTTCAAAAGCAATTGGATGTCTTTCCTGCATTAATACCCCACCAAGGGCCCGACCTAATGCATCCGTGTACACTTCAAATGGTTTCTCAAACTTTGGGAGTTTCAGCACTGGTTCCGACGCAACTGCCCGTTTGAGTGTCTCAAAAGTGTTACTGTAGCCTTGAGACCATTCAAAATTTTGATTCTTCTTCAGCAAATTCGTGAGGGGACCAATCATTCAGGAGTACCCTTGGATGAATCTTCTGTAATAATTAGCTTGACCCAGAAACGAATGCAATTCCGTGACTCTTGTCGGGGCGGACCAGTTTGTGACCGCTTTCACCTTTGTCTGATCCATGGAAATCTCTCCCTGGCTTATCACATGCCCAAGGAAAAAGATATTGTCTCTGCAGAAATTACACTTCCCTTTATTAATGTAGAGACGGTGTTCTCTTAGCTTCATGAACACCCATTCCAGATGGCTATAGTGCTCCTCCATGGACTCACTATAGACCACAATGTCGTCGAGGTATACCACCACAAATCGGTTTAAGTTCTCATAGAGGACATCGCTCATCAAGTTACAGAATGTGGCCGGGGCGTTGGTCAGGCCAAAGGGCATGACTAAAAATTCATAAGATCCGTACCTTGTAACGCAAGTAGTTTTCTGGACATCTTCCTCCACCACCCTTATTTGCAAGTACCCCAACCTTAGGTCGATCTTCGTATAGAATCGAGCTCCAACTAGCTTGTCAAACAAATCAAAACGTTGGAAATAGGATATTTTTTTTTAATTGTTACCTTGTTCAATGCCCTGTAGTCGACGCACATTCTTAATGAGCCGTCGTGCTTCTTCTGAAACAGTATGGGGGATCCGTACGGAGCTTTGGACGGTCGGATAAGGCCTCCATCCAGTAGTTCATTTAGCTATCTCCGTAGTTCCACCAGTTCTGAGCGTCCCATTCGATAGGGAGCCTTGGCAGGCACCACTGCGCCTGGTTCTAGCTTGATTTTGTGATCTGCGTGCCTCTTAGGGGGCAACACTTTAGGTAGTTCTGGCGACATGATGTCTTTAAATCTCTCCATCAGTTCGGCCACCTTGTCTGGAATATCTTGGTATACTTCGGCCTTTAGTTCCACCGCCCTTTCTTTAGTTGCATGGCCGACAAGTTGCATGACTATCTTTCCTTTTGAGCTTCGTAGGTTCCTATCACAAAGGAGGGGTTACTCGGCTCTCTAATTAGTATTCCTCCCAAGTGCAGCTTCACTGCTACCTTGGCCTTCATAAGGAATTCGATCCCTATAATGACTTCAAAATCGTCTAAGGGTACTGCCAAAAACTCACAGCGCCCCTGCCAGCTTCCTACATACAAGTCTACGGTCGCCATCCCTTTTATAGGTTTGCCTTCAGATTTCACTGCCTTGACCCTGCTTTCCTGTTGGGCTATCTTCAACCTAAGTTTCTGAATAGCATGATCCGCCACAAAATTATGAGTGGCCTCTGAATCCACCAAGGCCAATACTTCTTTATTGTTATGGAGGACCTTGACATACATCGGGCCCTTTTGAGGGTTTGGTCTCTCCGCATGCAAGACATTGAGTAATTGTATCGGGTTGACCCTAGACAAAGTGTCTTCCCTTCTCTCCTCATCCTTTTCTACTAACAAGGCTGTCACCCTTGCACGCTCTGGACAGTCCCTCATTCGATGGTCCCCATTACAAATGAAGCACCCTTGATTAGAACGATCACGAGGGACAAAGGGTTCCTTTGTCTCCTTTTTGTTATTTGATCCCTCCATCTTGCCTTTCTTTTTGCTCTTCTCTACAGCATAAGATTTGTTCTTGCCTTTATCTTTTTAGGAATGACTCTTAGTCTCATGACTCGACGCCCTGATAGCCTTGTAGTCAACCAAACGATCGGCAGCAGCAATCACCGTAGACAAATCCTTAACACCTTGCCTCCTCAATTCGTCCTACGCCCATGCTTGCAGGCCTGCCAGAAAATTGAACAGTTTGTCCTCCTCTGATATGTCTTTTATATTTAACATTAAGGAAGAAAAATCTTTAATGTAGTCCTTGATAGAACCGGAGTGCTTCAACTTTCTTAGCGACTCCCTCCCCATCCAAGAAGTATTTCCAGGAAGAAATTGTTCCTTCAGTTCTTGCTTCAGACTCTCCCATGAAGCTATTTCCTTAGCTTTGCACTAGCGTCATCGGACAACCGGGCTCTCCACCAAAGCTTTGCGTCGCCAGCAAGATACATGTTGGTGATCGAGACTCTTTCCTCCGCTGGGATCTTTGCTGCAGCAAAGTTACTCTCCATATCCCATAAAAAGTTCTCCAACTCCTTGGCGCTTCTAACTCCGCCAAAGGGCTTTGGTTCCGGTACTTTGAATCGAGATGAAGAAATAGGGGCTGTGGTAGGGCTGCTGCCAATAGCTCTCTTCAGGAGTTTGATCTCAATCTCAAACTGCTCCAACCTAGACTCTAAGTCCCCTTCAGTTCCCAACGCTCTTTGGCCAACCGACTTTGAAGCTTCTTCAATTCTTTTCAAGAGTTTGATTTCGGTCTCCAAGTGCTTTAATCTGGATTCTAAGTCCTCTTGCGTTACCAGATGCTCTAGTCTGGATTCTAGATCCTCTTCTGTTACCAATTCCTCCAATCTGGCCTGTAAGTCCTCTTCAGTCACTAACTGCTCCAATCTGAACTCTAGGTCCTTTTCAGTTACCAGCGCTCTCTAGCCAACCGACTCTGAAACTTCAGCAATGGAGTTTCTGGTAGACAACCATTATGTGTTTAAGTCGTTGATCTGATAAAATATGGAAGCATCGTCTCCAGCGTTTGGGGATCTCACCAGTGCTTCTAGGCGCCTCAGCCTTGGCTCCATCTTTAGAGTAAGGCCTCGGGTTTCTCTTCTTTCTGTCATGATTGATAGAAATCGCAAACGGGGCTCTGATAGCACCTGTCACAAGGGATTATTTCGCAGCGGATTTTCTTATCTTTTTCACCCCTTATGAGGCTTGTTTCGCACACCAAAACAATCAGTCAAACACCAATAAACAATATAACGAACAGAAAGTAAAAAGACACAAGGTACGGGCCATGCCCAACTCTATAATTCTTATTCACTCACAAACAGATTTATAAAGAGGCTATGAATACTCTTGGCTGCAGATAAAAAGGACTCTCACTAGCTGTAGGTATTTATCTACCAAAACATGCCAAACATCCTTGTGCAGCTCAAGAGGTATTTATAGCCAACAGATTACAACGTGCTTAAGGAAAATGACCCACTTCGTAGAGTGGGTAAAACCGGCTGGCAATTATTGTAGATCGTGGATCTAACCGCCAGTAGTGGGTCTCAATCGCCCCACTACTTCAGTATCACGTTCTTTACTCGGTCCTGCTTGTTGCTGAGTCTTCTAGGCGTGGGTAGTGGGCTGTAACCGTCCACTAGACCCACGTTTTCCATCCATCTCAACTGCTCCCAACATTTTCGCCACAACTATCCATAATGCCAACTTTTCCGGGTCTACTCAAAACCGTCACAAGTCAACTCCAGTTCTTCCTGTGCATCTTCTCAATGCACTAGCTGTTGCCACCCTTTTGTGCCTAGGTCGCACGCACGCGACCAGACTTAGGAACCTGCTCGGTCCTGGGCTTCCGCAATCTAGCCAAGACCGAGTCCATCCACTTATGGTTATAACAGTAGGGAAGACATCCGAGGAGGTGATAGATTCTGGAGTTCCATTACAACATTTGGTCTAAGATTATGATCTTGCTATTTCTACCTCAAGTATTATCAAGCAGGCAAGATGTTTCTCAAACTTATATCCATAGCCATGTATCAAATATCACTTGTTAATATTAATTAGTAGTTAATCAAATTGACTTATACTATTATTGTAGACCCAAAATGAAATATTTCATTTAGTTGCATTTTGCATAAATTGATTCTTCAATCATAAATTTGGGAAACAAGTATATGACATTCCTATTATTGGTGTAGTGGATTTTTAAGATTATGATAGTATGCATATAATTGTACATCATAATAGCACTTTTATGCTAAATAAGACGATTATTGTTAATGAAAAAAGTTTGACTATAACATTTCATTCCAGCAAAGGTCATACAATAATCAATGCTATTTAGATATATGTGAGATTGTTCTGGCTAAATCCAAAACTCTTCAAGATGACTATAACTGGAAAATTCTCATATCTAATTTTTTTCATTATCTTTTGGTCATTAATAGTTATTTTCTCTTTCAATTCATTTTATTTGATCTACCACTATTATGTATCCTATCACTCAATGACCTCTTAAAAATATTTTCTTTCTTATAGTTAAGATTCTTTAGATATTGAGGAGTGCATTGAATCTTCTTCGTTGTTTTGGCTAGAATAGTGATTGTTGTGCTCCTCAACAACATCTTTGGAGTGGTGTTAATTTTCAATACAATAGGACTAGCAATACATGGAAGGGTCATTGATGGACTGTAAGTTCTTGATCTTGTGTATAAAATGATGTATTTTTTTTTCTTTCTTCTTTCCTGTGACATATTGGTACAGTCTCTCTTGTGTCATCTAACCATCCTAATGTTCATAATTTTAGTAAAAGTAAAACAAGAAAATATTATTTATGATCAATTACTTTAATTAAATGAAGTTATAAGAACAAAAGTTTGATTATTGGGACTTTGGATATAAAATCGGTTGTTTATTGTATTAATGAGATTTTGGATAAATTTAATGAAAGAAGGTCATTATAGTTAAAATCAGTTGTTTATTGTTTAAAAACAAATGTCTGTTTTTATCTTTTCAGGAGCTATGTCATCTTCAATTGGTGCAATATTGATCTTTCCTATCTCGTGAATTTATTAGTTGTATAACTAGTTTAGATAATTCTCCCTAGATAAGTCACTTATATGTTTCAGGTTTAAGTTCCTAACGACTTGTAAGACTGACGGGTTGATTATAGAACTTACAAATTCAATAGTTCTCTATTTCTTCCATAAGGTATTAAGTTGACCATTCTTTTATATTTTTCTATAAATTACTACCTTATTTATGTGTGTGTGATAATTGACAATATATAAAAAACAGAGCCCTCTTATTTTAGAGGGAAGGTGTGATGTGAGGGAGATGAAGTTTTAACAATGTGTTGATGTGCAAACTTTTTTTGTTGAAATCAAATTTTTAGGTAGTTTTTGATTTTGTAGAGAAAAAGTTGTTGACACAAACAATCAAAGGTTTATTGACTAATAATCATCATCATCATAGTTTTTAGGTAGTTTTTTTTTTATGTTTATTATGGATTGATTCTGAATTTGGATGAATAAAAAATAGGAAAGTGCAAAAGACTCCATTAATGTGGAGCAAGCTTTGAGCATGGCGAGAAAGATTAAGAACAAGTAAGACCTTTCAAATCACTTATTTATTTACGTCATTTTTCATGAAAAATTACAAACTCTATTTGATTACTATTTGTGTCTTAATTTTATTCATAATCATATCTAATATGTTCATTTATAGTAATTGCAATGAACGATGTTGATTCAAATTATTTGTGAAAAGTTAAGGTAATACTAATAATACTCTTTCTATAGAATTTTATTCTATATGACATTATTTATGTCATTATTATAAGTTATTGTGTAAATTTGGATAGAACTTGAGCTCTCCATGTCAAAGAACATCACCAATGTAAGTATTTATCTTTTGTTTGAATTTGTTGTGATGAAGGTATTTATTAAGTCCATATGTTCATTTATTTTTGTTTAGTCATGTCTCTAGATAATTGGAATTTAATATCCTCTTATGTGATTTCGATTAAAGATACTATCAAAATTTAACTTAATTTTCTATTAGAATAACTATTATTAGCTATGGTAAGTAACTCGTAGAAAATTATTTAAGTTACTAGTTAGTTTAAATTATGGTATTTACTAAAATTTTATTTCATTCTCCATTTAGACATTTTAAGTATGAAAGTTTCTTAGGTATCTAATAATTACAGGTTACTTATTTAAAGATGATAAGGTGACTAATGTTACAAATAAGGAAAGTTTTTCATGTGTTATAGATGTTACAAGAGTAACTTGCTGGCCTCGGTCTTGGCTTGATTGCGAAAGGCCAGGACCGAGTGGTGCCTAAAAAGAATGTCGCGGGTGTGCGGAATGGGCACCGGAGTGGCGAAATACGAAGTGTCGAAAGATTCTGTCGGGGCGCGAGTTTTAAAATACAAGGACCGAGAGATGGATGCTAGCATTCGGGTTTGGCTCGGCATGATGAGGAGTGTCGAGACCGAGCTGAAGTGTGGTCGCGTGCGTGGAGTGTGCGCGCAGCAGGTGGGAAAAGTGTGGAGAAGGAAGCATCAGACCGAGTGAAGGTCAGCCTTATGGAAGCATCCGACCGAGGGGAAAAGCTGACCAAGCGTAAGCATCAGACCGAGGACTGAGGACCGAACATTTCAGACAGGGGCCGGATCATTGTGCATGGGTCGGGCCTCGACCATGGGTCGGACCGTGGGCTGGTTTTGGACCGGTACCCGCCCCGACCCACTAGGCGACCGAAGAGAAGCGTCGCGCCAGGTCAAAGATGGAATAAGTCTCAGCCACGACCGAGTATTTCGGGAGGACCCGGTCAAGACCCTATAATTTCGGAGAGCCAAGTCTTGGATGACTTTTTCAGCCACGACTTGGCCAAGGGCTTGCTGCCTCAGTCTCTAGGTTTCCCTTTGTTATTCTTAAGGGCTATAAATATATCATGAGCTGCACAAGACGAAATAGTTAAGTTTTGGTAGAGAAATACCCACAACTAGTGAGCGTCATTTTGTGTGCAGCCTTGAGAATTTATAGCCTTCTTTATAACCGATATTTGTGAGTGAATATATTACAAAGTTGGGCATTTGCCCGTAATTCTGTGTCTTTAATTGTCTGCATACTTCTTGATTGTGTTGTGAGCTTGCTGGTTAGTTTCTGTTCGAAAAAAAAACTAACCTCGGTGTTGGAGTTGGGCTGACTGTTTTGGTGCGCAAAACAGGCCGCACAAGGACAAAAAGTTAGAAAAATTCCGCTGCATAATTGCCTTTGTGACAGGTGGTATCAGAGCTCTGTTTCCGAGTTCTATCAAGCATGACAGAGAGAAGGGAAACTCGAGGCCTTACCTTAGAGATGGAACCAAGGCTAAGGCGCTTGGAGGCGCTGGTGGGAGTCCCAAATGATGGAGAGGAGGCCTCCATATTTGCGCAGATCAGCGACCTGAATACAGAATGGTTGTCCACACGGAATTCCATTGCTGCTGTTTCAGAGTTTGTTGGTCAGAAGACTCTAGTGACTGAAGAGGATCTAGAGGCCCGACTGGAAGAATTGGTGACGGATGAGGAACTAGATTCCAGAGTGGAACAACTAGTAACTCAAGAAGACCTTGATTCGAGATTGAAACATTTCGAGAATGAAATAAAACTCTTGAAGTGAGTGGTTGATGCTTCAAAATCGGCTGGCCAGGGAGCGCTGGTAACCGAAGGTGACTTGTTGTCCAGATTGGAGTACTTCGACGTAGAAATCAGGCTCTTGAAGAAAGCTGTTGGCAGCAGCCATGCCACAACCCCTGTTTCTGCATCTAGATTTAAAATGCCGGAGCCAAAACCCTTTGGTGGCGTGAGAAGTGCCAAAGAATTGGAGAACTTTCTATGGGATATGGAAACATATTTCGCAGCAGCGAAGATCCCCGAAGAAGAAAGGGTTTTGATCACGAGTATGTACCTTGAGGGGGACGCAAAAGTGTGGTGGAGAGCTCGCTTATCAGACGATACGAGTGCGAATCGTGCTAAGATTGACTCGTGGGAAAGCATAAAGGGTGAGCTGAAGGAACAATTTCTGCCTCGAAACTCATCTTGGAGGGCGAGAGAGGCACTTCGAAGCTTGAAACATGCTGCCTCGACCAGGGATTATGTTAGGGATTTTACTTCTCTAATGTTAGATGTGAAAGACATGTCTGAAGAGATAAGTTGTTTAACTTCTTATCTGGTTTGCAACCGTTGGCGCAAACCGAGCTAAGAAGGCAGGATGTGAAGAACTTGCCTTCGGCTGTTGCTGTAGTTGATCGCCTAGTGGACTTTAAAGAAATCGGGGGTGTGAATCCTGATGCTAGGAAGCACACGCAAAAGGACAAGGGAAAGGCGAAATCTTATGAGAAAGAGGAAGCCAAGTCCGAGGGATCCTACAGCAAGAAAGAAACAAAAGGAAGTTTTGTTTTCAAGGACCGTGCCAACCAAGGGTGCTTCATTTGTGATGGCGACCACCGTATGAAGGACTATCCAAAGCGTGCAAGAGTAGCAGCACTCTTGACCGAGGAAGATGAGGAACCTAGTGAAGAAGTTCTAGCCAGGGTAAATCCGATACAGCTATTGAGTGCCTTGCATGCGGAGAAATCAGTTCCAGGGTTGGGATTGATGTTTGTGAAAGTCTGTATCAATGGAAGAGAGGTGATGGCGCTGGTTGATTCAGGGGCCACACATAACTTTGTTGCAGACCGAGAAATTTAGAAGCTGGGATTGGTGATGTCCCCACATAAGGGACGATTGAAGGCCGTGAATTCTGAAGCCACGCCAAATAAAGGCATGGCCAAGGCCAATCTCCAGGTGGGAAGTTGGTAGGGGCAGGTCGAGTTTATGGCTGTCCCTTTAGACGATTATGAAGTCATTTTAGGACTTGAGTTTTTTATCCAAGCGATGGTGGTGGTGATGCCTCATTTGGGAGGGATTTTCGTTGATGATCCCAAGAATCCCTCATTTATAAAAGGAACTTATGAATCTCTAAAAAAAAGTAAGTCGGGATGCCTTGCAGCCATGCAGCTAGTTGAAAGTTGTGTTGGAGAGGAGGAGGCAGAAGCGTCGACTGGTTGGAGAAGAAAGCCAGAAAGGGTCAAGTGTCGGCCTGTTCTAAGGTCCCGACACTTGCGGGGTCTAGATTTTCGAAAGTTGCTAAAAAGGTAACCAAGGAGGACCCTAAACATCAGCCGCGGGGGAAGTTGATGGCTTGTTCAGTATGTAAACTGGGCAAGACCGAGAAGAAGATGGAAGTGGGTCTGCTGCAGCGACCATCACATATTACGGGGAGTTTGGGCAGATATCTCTCAAAGGGCTTTGTTCTCGAATTCCCAAGTGCAAGTGGGAAGATCTCTACTCCGTGTGTGGGTAGATCAGCCAAGTATACGGTCTCAATGGGGGTGCTAAAGGTGTTTCCAGTAGAGGGGACTGAGGAGTGTTTTTCTAGATACTTGGGTGCGGTGAAATTCCTGAAGGCGAGCAGGAAGACCTCGGTCCCAGGAGTGGACCGATTATACAAGTACACGGTCCTAATGAGAAAGCTGAAAGTGCGTTCGGCTAGCAAGACCGAGAAAATTATTTTTGTGTGTTTGAGCAAGGTAGGGTTAGTGCAGGCCCCAACGAGGACGTTGGCTTCGTCTGGTGGGGGTGGTGTGTTACAAGCGTAACTTGCTGGCCTCGGTCTTGGCTTGATTGTGGAAGGCCAGGACCGAGTGGTGCCTAAAAAGAATGTCGCGGGTGTGCAGCATGGGCACCGGAGTGGCGAAATGTGAAGTGTCGAAAGATTCTGTCGGGGCGCGAGTTTTAAAATACAAGGACCGAGAGATGGATGCTAGCATTCGGGTTTGGCTCGGCATGATGAGGAGTGTCGAGACCGAGCTGAAGTGTGGTCGCGTGCGTGCGACCTAGGACCGAAAGAGTAACAACAGCCAGCGCATGGAGTGTGCGCGCAGTAGGTGGGAAAAGTGTGGAGAAGGAAGCATCAGACCGAGTGAAGGTCAGCCTTGCGGAAGCATCCGACCGAGGGGAAAAGCTGACCAAGCGTAAGCATCAGACCGAGGACCGAACATTTCAGACAGGGGTCGGATCATTGTGCATGGGTTAGGCCTCGACCATGGGTCGGACCGTGGGCCGGTTTTGGACCGGTACCCGCCCCGACCCACTGGGCGACCGAAGAGAAGCGCCGCGCCAGGTCAAAGATGGAATAAGTCTCAGCCACGACCGAGTATTTCGGGAGGGCCCAGTCAAGACCCTATAATTTCGGAGAGCCAAGTCTTGGATGACTTTTTCAGCCACGACTTGGCCAAGGGTTTGCTGCCTCAGTCTCTAGGTTTCCCTTTGTTATTCTTAAGGGCTATAAATATATCATGAGCTGCACAAGACGAAATAGTTAAGTTTTGGTAGAGAAATACCCACAACTAGTGAGCGTCATTTTGTGTGCAGCCTTGAGAATTTATAGCCTTCTTTGTAACCGATATTTGTGAGTGAATATATTACAAAGTTGGGCATTTGCCCGTAATTCTGTGTCTTTAATTGTCTGCATACTTCTTGATTGTGTTGTGAGCTTGCTGGTTAGTTTCTGTGCGAAAAAAAAACTAACCTCGGTGTTGGAGTTGGGCTGGCTGTTTTGGTGCGCAAAATAGGCCGCACAAGGGCAAAAAGTTAGAAAAATTCCGCTGCATAATTGCCTTTGTGACAGTATGTAACTCGTAGAAAATTATTTAAGTTACTAGTTAGTTTAAATTATGGTATTTACTAAAATTTTATTTTATTCTCCATTTAGACATTTTAGGTATGAAAGTTTCTTAGGTATCTAATAATTACAGGTTACTTATTTAAAGATGATAAGGTGACTAATGTTATAAATAAGGAAAGTTTTTCATGTGTTATAGACTCTTAACTAACATGATATAAAAATTCATTTGATATATTACAACTGTAGATGTGAAGACAAATATGAAGTTACCCTTAATGTGGTGTACCGTGTATGAATAGTTTAGTATGTAATTCGATAATTTGTTTGTGATGAACTCATAAACAATTAATGATTAGTTAATTTCATTGTTTGAAACAATTAAATATAGTATTATAAATGGAATAAATTTTGATAATATAATTTTTTTGTTTTTAAAAAGAATTAATAATTTGACAACAAAAGAAAAATAGTAATTAAATAATAAATTGGAAATGATACATTTGGCGACGGTATTTTATTCATGTTGCCACATTTAGCCACGGTATTTGAATCGCGTCGCTAAAATTCAACTACGGAAGCAATAGCGTCGATTGGCAACGGTTGCAAAGACTGTCGCTATTGATATTTAGCTACAGATAAATCTAACAATAGCTACAGTAATTACCATCGCTATTGATCTGTTTTATACATGTTCACAATGAAGGAGAGTCATGATGAAAGAAATTATTGTTAAACTTGAAACAAGTATTCAAAAGATTCGATTCCTTAATTCTAGAAAACCCACTCAATAATCCATCATTATCCATGTTAATAGAATATCTCCTATTCGTGGTGAACATGTAAACTATTCAAACAATGTAATGGTAAGAAATATCGTAATGAAAAAATCAAATAAAATCTTAGAAGAAACTCATATTAAAAACAAATGTAATTCTCAAAGCTTCTCGATTATTTTGATGTCCACATGTTGCTCTTGAATCTTGGTTGGTGTCTCACAAATTGCACCTGATATCCTCTGCTACCAGTTTAACATGCTCCCATGTTCCCCTCTCACAAAGGGAGGGGCAATATGGTAAATAAATAAAAATGTTTTTATTTATTTACCATATTGCCCCTATCTTTGTGAGAGGGGAACATGGGAGCATGTTAAACTGGTAGCAGAGGATCTCTTCCCACAAATTGCAGTAGTGATTTAATGTATATTTTGGGACAATTATGTTGAGCATGGTCAACAAATTAGTTATCAATTTTATATCAATGAATAGTACAATCAGGTAAAACAAAACAATATTTTAAATAAGGCAAAACAAATTAGACCTAATAAAAAAATCAATATTATTTTTCAATAGGTCAAGTAATTTAAACTATATATTCTCAAGAGAAGTTGAGAGACTATGAACACAAAATAGTTTTAGGTAAAAATATGTCAACTCTTTTAATTCAATGTATATTCTTAATGTTGATTTACGTTATTTAGTACTATTCTGAATAAAATATAAAAGAAAATCAATTCGACATCAACAAAATGACACATAAACGTTCACATTCATGGTATCAAATCAAACAATTTTTTAAAAGATATATTAAAAATCAAGATAAAAACTTAATTGAATACCTCATTAGTTAGAAACTCATTTAGTTTGAAGTAAATATCATTAATTCTTTATTAATACAAATAACTTTGGTAGATGGAAAATATAAAGAAAATATTAGAGATAAAAATGAGAAAGATTTAGTCCATCTCCAACCAATACTCAAATTGCTCCAAAAATGTGTTTTTCCTCTCCACCCCTATCCCCAAACGTAAACCCCAAAAGTAGTTTTCATTTCTCTATTAGGTTTCAAATATGTGTTCCCACTGTTCACATATCAATTTTTTAAATTATAAATTGGTCCTTTAAGTATTGATAGGTGTTCATTTTATATATTTATTTTTTTTATATGTTTAATTTTGTGCTTTTATCTTATTAACATTGATAAAATAAACTAAAAAATAGCAAAACAATTTCATCTGATATTAAATGACTATACACGACAAAGTTTGTCACGTTTCTCAATACATTTGACACGAAAATAACTATACACTACAAAGTTTATCAACATTAGAGACATGAAATAACTATACACTGCAAAACTTATCGCACTTTTCAACATATCTAACACAAAAATGACTACACTACAAATCTTATCACGTTTATCAACACATCTAACATGAAAATTACTACACACGCAAAACTTATCACGCTTCTCAAGATATCATGACATACATACACTACTATAAATACATAACACATTACCATGATATTATTAAGTCGCTCCTAACTTCTAACATATATTTTCTTATTCAAAACTTTAATTCTCTCAAATGAATTTCAATGTTGGTGATTCATCTTCTTCAAATGAGGATGATAATATGTTGATCATAAACACTCTTTGTCAAATAAGAAATGGTATGTCACGTTATCACTAATAACAACATGATCATCCAATAACTTCTTTAATAACAAAACCACCAAGTATTACATGGTGGTTAAGTTCATGGACATATTGTTATCAATCGTGATAAGGAGACTTTTGATCGTAGGTTGTATAATGATTACTTTTCCAATAATACATTTTACAACGAGACAATTTTCACCGAAGATATTGAATGTCTCGCTCGTTATTGTTGACATAGTAAAAATCATGATTGATACTTTCAACAACGATCGAACAACACAAGTAGACTTGGATTATCTCCAATACAAAAAATAACATTAGTTTTTCGTATATTGCCATGTAGTATTCCAGCATATGCCATAGATGAGTATATTAAAATTGGAGAGTCTACTGCAATTGAAATCATAAAAATATTTTGTCGAGTTGTGGTTGAGATATTTAGCAACGTTATCTTAGAAGACCAATAATAAATGATATTTCTAAACTTCTCTATATTGCACTAGTAAAAAAAAATTTTAAGAAGAGCATAAACCCTCGGAGACAGAAAAATTCCTTCGGTGATAGTGTTCATCAAGGGAGATAAATACTCTCGTAGTGTCTCGGTGATATGACTATCAGTGAAAAAAATAGTATCTCCGAGAGCAATGAGTGTCCTTGGCAAAATGTAATTCTTTTATTGAAAGAATTGGCTCTACTCTCGGAGAAAGTGTTAAATAATTACCGAGAGCTTTAGAAAGGTTCTCGACGAAAATGTTAATATTTACTAAGAATAGAAGTCTATTGCTCTAGGCGATTATGAGTTTTTTTAAAATAAAACAATTGTAAACTTAATATTATCTATTTAAACCAAAATAATTTTAGACAGAAATCATACAAAAATTAAAAAATACCAAATTTCATATATCAATAAACCAAAATCACAATAATCCAAAAATACAATCATCCAATAAACCTAAATCATAATTCATCCAAAAATACAATCATCCAATATACCAGTCAAACTATTAAAAGATAAAAACAAGTCTAAATAATATATCATATACCTGACTGATTAGGAGGTGGAGACGAAGGATATCTCGCAATAAATGCCGCCAACTAGTTTTGGAATTCTTCTTTTTGTCTTTCCAATTGTCTTTGCATCTCAAGAGCTTGTCTTTGTGACTCAAATGTTTGTCTTTTTCACTTAAGTTTTTGCTCATGTATCACATTTAATTTCTCATGTATTAGAGACTTAATTGTTCTCTTTTCAAAGTGTCCTATTGTAATTCAGTATGCAAATACTCACACTCTTGCTTCATCCACTACGATTGGCTTTTACCCCGCAAATCTCCTCTAAATTGGGTGGGCCTCACTCCAGATCCCATTCCAATGACCCTCTTGTGCCCTTGTCGTCCAAAAACGTTCTCGGTCAACTCATAATTGGATATATCAAGATTTCTCTCGAACATCTGACGCATAGCATCCTATAATATGAAATAAAAGTTGATTAGTTAATTATAACATCAATAAGTAAGTGAAATATGAAGTACACTTACATTTTTCTTCTGTATACGGGAGATCCACCACAAGAGTAAAGTCATCACCAGTTTCTTTTCTACTGTGTGTCTCGTAGAAAAGGTCAATGTGTGATGGCGTCTTACTCGTAGTCCTCTCATGTGAAGATTAAATGTTAATGTTAATTATCAAAATATAGTTAACATATTATTGACTCTCGAATAAATACACTAACCATTTTTCCTACCACCTAAGAGAATGACACACTCCCCGCATGATGTGTCATTCGAAGATTCTTCATATTTTTCGAATTCTGCTCATTTCTTACCTATTTTTAAAAAAATCAATTAATACTTAGTTACATTATAAACAAGGATATACAGTTTAGAATTTAAGGATTCACTCAGAAATCGTGTCGGAAAAAGTGACGATCCAAAATGTAATTCCAATCATCTTCCGTACATTCATCCGGGATGTGTGTTTTGATAGCTACTACATCTCTATCAAGAGTTTTAACATGATTCAATTGATATCACATTGGAACTTATCCCAAGCCACCTTAACATTTTCCATTATCTGTTTTTGATAATACTCGATAAGTTCTGGAACTGCCTTAAAACGATTATGCAAAGACACAAGATTAAATTATTCATTAATTATTATTCTGTATTAGAGAATGAAAGTTAATAAATAAGATATTAAAACTTACCTTTCCCAAATTCCAAAGATGCTCTATGTCGATAGAGTTCAAGTCTGGCCAATGCAGCATACAATGTGATATCATAGTGGGGTCCCGAACCACGATCCCAATATGTTTGGACCAGTCGTGTCGTTGTCGTGACACACCTTCCCATTTGGTGAGAATTCTATTGTTATTTTCTGACCCGGGGTCAACTTTGAGAGGGCGGTGTTCTTATTTTTGTCCCGACCCTTTCTCTTTGATGTAGACCATGCAAAAATATTATACAACATTAGTTATTAAATTTTTATGTATTCAAAGAATTATAACATATACCTGCAGACTAGGAGAATGATGTCGTCGTCATCTCAATCTCCGGTAACGTCCGATCTAATTATAACTAAGTTCAAACATTTTGATATATCATCTAATTGTACACCAAACCAAAAAATAAATATTTGTTTCAAATCCTAAATCATATTGTTTCAGAACAACCTACTTTTCAAAAGTCATTTACTAATTTAGTGTACATTTCTAATTAATAGATACCATGCCACAACCATTTTGAATTAAAAACACCATTACAGTTTATGTATAAGATTTAAATTTCTCAGCTATGCCTCAAAACAGTCAGACATAATTAATGCCAAGATTGATAGAAGAGCTCTCAAGTACAGTTTTATTTCAACAATAAAATGTACATTTTATTGGTCAATATGTTGTTACAGAAAATCACACCTACTGAACTATCCACTATTATTTTTTAGGTTGAAAGCTAGAATATCTCCACAATCATAACTTAAACCTTAACTTAAGCGTTCTAGGTAGAAATCGAACACGTAACACTTTTATTATTCTTTTAAAAGAAGTACTATGGATACTTTAGCTATCACAATGAGTTACCACCCATTATTCATTCAAATAAAAAATATACCGGCTAATTTGAATGTCAACTGTACAAACTTCAAATCTAAACTCTAGAGGAGAATGCTGAAACTCTCAGTCTCCAAAATCGGTCAAATAATGGGGGGCATTTAGAATGATAAAATATTGAAATTGATACAACCGACAAATGTAACTAAATGACCATCATTAGAACTGTTGCAATGAAATCCAACTGATTTATAATGGAAAGAGTTACCCTACAGTTTAAAATCATTCAATTCAACCGTGATAGTATATATCTATTAATGAGAATTGCATGCTAACAAGTAACAATATATGAAGATAGAGAAGTACTTTAAAACAAATAAGGACGAAATCTATATATGTGTGTTGTATTTAAGTATCTCAAAGTAGAATTCTCCAATACAAGTTTTTGATTTGATAAGAAGTAATGAATCTATCTGAAATCTTTCAATAAAGATCTTCCTGCAGGCATAGGAATCACCAGACCCATTTCGCCTTTCCTCCCTTGAGGCTTCTTCTTGGTTTGGCAGGTCATAGAGATCAGACTAGGGAATGAGACGAGATCAATGGGCATCGTTGTTGGATAGAAGAGATTAGTTATATCTTCCAATGGCTTCCTAATGACCCTTTTCTTCATTTTGGGCGACACTAACCCACATGAATCGACTCTCTTTGATCGGAGAGGTGATAGGTTCTCCTTGTTGTTGTTTCTGCAATGTGATGGAATACCCATTCTGATTCTGATTTTGAATAAACAAACGCTCATTCATATCTGTATAACTAAGTGTGTTTATGTATGCGAAGGAAGGAAATTGGAGATGAAATTAGGGCTTTCAAAGTTCAAATTATAAAATTTTCAAATTGGTTGCTAATTTTAGAATTTGGAGGGAAGCAATTATTTTTCATGATAATGGGTTGTGGAAACTTGAAATTGAAGCGCGCCAACAGGAAGGATAATGAATTAATGAGCGCTCCTTTCCTTGTAAGGGTTTTGTTTAGTTTAGTTTTTTTTAAATATACTTTAATTTTCCTTTGTACTATCAATTTTTTTTATAAGTTGGTTTTATTTTAAAAAATAAAAATTAAAATGAGTTGAAAATTAATAATAATAATAATAATAAATTAAAATGAATAGATTATAAGTTCAGAATCAAAGCTCAAATGCTTTACATCATAAACTATATGTTCATTATTTTCAAGCAAAGTGCAAGAATTTCTTGATCAACACTAGTAAAAAAAAAACAGTAAATAGTCAGCAAATTAGCCACTGTATTTTAATTACTGTCGCTATTAAACAAAATAATAAATATTCATACTTTAATAGGACACTATCTATCTATTAGTATCCACAGTCATTTCATCCCGTGGCCAAATGCCCATATTTTTAATTTTAGAAACCTAAATATAAAATAAAACTGATATAAAATAAAATATTTTAATTTAAATATATATAAGACTTTTAAATTGGTATTCTAATTATTAAATGTGGGAGTTAGAGAGGGAGGCTCATTAAACCCTAACACTCATTCATCCGCTCGACATGCCTCATTTGTTTGATCTATTTTCATCGACGAATCCTCGACGACATAGAAGATACAAATAGGAGATGTATAGTTAAGAGCTGGTCATGCTATTTTCTTGGATATGGTTTCGTTTGGACCAATCTCTCTAGGTCTTTGACGCGTTGCAACCGACTATACATTTGATGAGGAATCACTGCGAATCTCTTCTATTTATGTATATTACTTTGATATTCTTGATCATATTCATCATCTTCTTTTTTTATTGTTGATTTATCACTCACTTCAAGTTTTTGCCTACAAAGTGTTCGACAGAATGTCCACAAGGATTTTTTTTTTGGGGGGGGGGGGGAAACGACTTAGCGTCATTTCATTAAAAATTCTCAAAAATGGGAAAAAAAACCCACGAGTTAAAGAGATCATTCTAGATAGGCCTAGAATGATTTTGAAGTCGTAACATTCTGAATAAAAACTAAAAAGCTAAAAACGTAAATGAATTATCTGATTACAATGCTTTCAATTCTAGTGAGTTTAAAAAACGGTAAATTCATGTTTCTACAGATATTCCAGTTCTGCTCCGTGTTTGGAATTCTTGTCCACGTTCCCGCAAGGGCGCTGCAATCCGATACAATATCTTTACATAACTCTTCAACGCTCCTGCGGGTTCTTCCATATACCCTTGCATTCCGTTCTTGCCAAATGTTATACACCACTGTTCCAAAGCCGCACTTGAACACGCTTGTTGCAAATCTATTTCCCTTGGCTTTGAGTAGTGTTGCATCTTTGATTTCATTCTATTCGCTCGGGAAACTGATCAGCTCCAGGCTTTTATAGAATCTATCCCAAAGCTCTGAAGCAATATAGCAGCTCCCTAATAGGTGATCTATGGTTTCTTAATTTCCTCTACATAGAAGACAGTTCGTGTCCGGGATTCACATATACTTGCTGATATGATCACGAGTGCTGAGTCTTTCCCAGAAGGTGAGCCATAGGATGAACTGGTGTCTAGGGATAATCTTCGTTGACCATACAAGAGGAGCCTATTCTACTTTCTATGTTTTTTCTCGTGTTACCTCCCATATTTTCTTCGATACCATCTTCCCATTGTCCTCATCTTTCCATTCATGAATATACGGTCTGTCGTGTAGTTGTATGTTACTTATATGATCAAGTATCCTATGTCCTTTTAGATTTCTTCTTATGAGTGAGTCCCAATTCTCGTCTTTAATGTCTCTGATTTTCGCTTCTGTGTAGTCCCTTCTGATGCGGGTATTTTGAAACTCCTCCTTGTGGATGATAGGTTGGTTTTTGAACTAGGGGTCGTGCTAGAATAGAGTTCATTTTCCGTCCCCTAGTCGGATGTCATAAAAATCTGCAATATTGCTTCTTAGTTTAAGAATCTTTTTTAGAGACCAGCTCATACCTTCATGAATTTTGCAGGTCCAGATGTTGGTTTCATATTTCATAAACCTCGTATGCACCCATTTGATCCATAGTGAAACCTGATTGCGCTCCAAAGCCCGCAAATGCTTGAAGGTGAGAGCCTTGTTCCACTCGATACAATTCTTCAAGACGATGCCCCCTCATCTTTCGGTTTGCAGAGAGCGGTCCATTTAACTTTTTTTCCTCCTCTTCCGCTACTGCCCCAGATAAAGTTCCTCATCAGTGTATCGAGCTCCTTCATTACCTTCTTTGGAATCACCATTTTCTGCGCCTAGTAGCCAACTATGCCCATGACCACGGTTTCTTAGGTTTTGATAAGTCCACAAGTATTTTTCATCTAATACCATTAAAGATTAGTAACCACATCCCTTATTCTTAGGTAACAATACCATACATAAGTTCTTATTCCCTTCTCATATATTTATTCTAATTTCATAAATCTCTCTTGGTCAGCTTATAGTCTATATAATTTGTTTTCTGGATTCTACCACAAAGTACCAACTTGTTTTTTCTACCTAATGAACATCCATTTCTTATTAAATATTTAAGTTTGTGTATCAAGTGTTTGATAAAATTATGTCTAAATAAAGAGATTATGTTTATAATTACCATGAAATTCTGTTTATCATTATATTATATCATCTATTAAACTTATGAAATTCTTTAATTTTAGCTAATGTTAAGATGATGGACAATATTACTAGTAGTATATGTGATGAAATATATATATATATATTACTTTAATTATATGTATTTCATTGCTTTCTTGTTCTGCCGATCAATTCAAAATTATATATATTTGATTTTAATGAACAACCCTTCATAATTTTGGATAGGAAATTGATTGATGGAGACTATGATAGAATCGACTTTATCGATAGAGACGGGGGTCTAGCTATTGATGAAGGCTTATGAAAAACGGTTTGAAAAAATCTTGTTAAGGATTTAATTCGCTTTCTATTCTACGCAAACCCTTGTAAACACTTGAAACAGAATCAAGGCGGAATTGTTTACGTAGGTTTGAAGCTCAAGATGAAAAATGAGAAGATGATAGAAATGAAACGACACAGCAATTTGTTTATGGATGTTCGGAGTAAACTCTCCTACGTCACCCCTTCTTCCAACCACCGGAAGGATTCACTATAGTATGATTCGAATCAAATACAGTTTGCACACACATAGCTCACTATTGAACAAAACACACTCTATTCAATTTATAAGATGAAGAATATCACTCAGCTAATTGTGTTTTTGATTTTAGATCTCTCTTGATTCAGACACAGTACAATCAGGAAAACAGCTTGCGGCTTGAATATTCAAAGGATTGATTTCTCAGTAGTTCTTCTCAGATAGTATTGCTTAGTTGATCGAAAGGCTGGCTATTCGTTTGTTATCCTTGAGATTTGATATATATTGGACAGAGACTAACAGTTGAATCTTTAGAATGATACGTGACACTTTTCCATTGGAAAGCCTCCATAGTACACAACAGGTTCTGAGCATAGGGATCGTGGCCGTACACCAACTGGTAGTGCGCTGAATATTCCATCCGAGATGTACCTGCAAAACAAGTAATATGAGGGAAATTCCCTTATGTGGAATTCGTTGGTTGGTTACATATAGCTATCGTAGTGATCTTCACTAAAAATTGGAGCAGGAGTAGAGTACAGCTATAGCACGTGGGTAGGCGGGTGCTAGCTTCAAGCATACTACTTAAACATAGCATTAGACGTATTTTAGTTAGACGACCTCGTCTAATGAAATCACACGTCCCCGTCTAATAGCAGAATCTATTAGACCGCCTGGTCTAATGGGATTAGACTTTCGTCTAATTACAATCACTTCAGACTAATTTGAAGGAGTTAGACTCCATGTTTAACTTTCATCAATTAGACTTTACGTCTAATCTTTCACAAACCATTAGATTGCACGTCTAACTCCACTGAGTTAGACTGCACGTCTAATTCTGGTTCTATTAGACTGCACGTCTAACTCCACGAGTTAGATTGCACGTCTAATTACGGTTCAACTTCAGACTTGTCTGAAGGAGTTAGACTTACGTATAATTTTCACAATATATTAAACTGCACGTCTAACTCCGCTGAGTTAGACTGCACATCTAATTCCAAAATATATTAGACTACATGTCTAACTTCATGAGTTAGACTGCATGTCTAATTCTGAAATGTATTAGAATGCACGTCTAACTCCACAAGTTAGATTGCACGTCTAATTCTAAAATATATTAGACTGCACGTCTAACTCCGCTGAGTTAGACTGCACGTCTAATTACGGAGTCTATTAGACTGCATGTCTAACTCCACGAGTTAGACTGCACGTCTAATTCCTCTAGTTAGACTACACGTCTAACACCGCTTAGTTAGACTACACGTCTAACTTTGCTAATTAGACTGCACGTCTAACTCCGTGCATCTAATGCCAAATCGGTCTAATGAGCCTCATTAGAACCAAGTCTAATCAGATTGTTCTTTAATACACCTGTATCAAAAACAATTAGATGCTTAAGTTATTTCATTATCAAAATCCCAATGGTCAAACTATTTCAACACTTAGTCAAAATAATTTGACCCAACAGACTATACCATTGGAGATACTCACATTGTAGGTCTTATATTTGCATCTTTTATTATTATTTCTCATTACAAATAACTCCAAACGAGATCAATTCAATAATCTGAATCGGATAGAGAAATCAAGTTGTTCATGAAGTTATTTAAGGATTTGTATTCTTGTTTATTAACTTTATTAATCCCCATGAACAATTGACAAGTATCAATAATAAAAAAACCTTGAAACTTTTCAAATGTTTAGACTAATAATTCTTACTTTCCCAGTCATGGTTGAGGATGTCAATGTATACTTATATGACTTGGATGATTCTCATAAGGCCGAGATAGAAATTATGATTGCTGAACCTAAAATGTGACTTTTGCTTACCTTTTTTAAGAATTTGAATGTTTAATTAACTTTCTTAAGAATATAGATTGTGCTTGGTTTTTAAAAAACGTTGATGTTTATATTTGATTGGCATAGAATAGGTGTGGTAATAGGCTAGGAAAGGAAATTGTTGTCATGGTGATGGAATTTGCAGTTGAGAATATGGGGATACATGTCTTTACCATTAAAATTTGGGATTCAAATTAAGCTTCTCTTCATATGTTTCAAAAATTGGTATGAAATAGTTTCAAATTGTATGTCATTTCATTTAATTAGGTTAAGTTATATGACTGATTGGGTTTCTTTGAATATAGGGATTCAAAAAAGTTTCCCACGGTCATGTCTTCAAAGAGGTAAGCTCCTCTTTCTTTCTTTCTTTTTTATCTATTTGAGGACTAATATTACTTGAATCTAGTATTCCTATATAAATATGAATTGAATGGTGAGATAGTGTGCATCATATTTCTTAGAGGTTATATACCAATATTAAATTTAATATGTTGTACTGTCATAGCTTCACTAACTAAAAGTAAATATTAGGTTTATTTTGTTGGTAGTATATACTTTGTTAAATTTTACACATTCTTTTTTAAAACTTTTTTCTACATTAATTCCAAAAAAATTATTATTATGTTTTTTCATGACTTCAAATTTTCTAGTTCAATGATTAGCATATAAATTGTACATATACTATTAAATTATGTTGTTTGTAATACATCTTTTGATTTATTTCAAACTAAAATCAAAGTATTATATCTACAATAGATTTGGTAATTTTACTTTCTAACAGAATGTGATAACATTCAGCAATGACGCTTTCAACTGAATGTGTCTAACATTCAACAAGGAAAGTAGGTTAGACCATGTCTCAAAATATACAATATCATCAAAGAAAGTAAGTTAGATCATGTCTCAAACTATTGTTAGTCTATTATTCATAATTACATGCATATTTCCTACTTTTGAACTAATAATTTTGAATGATGTCTTGGAAGACTAAGAGCTGATGTATTCATGAATGTTAAAATAGAGGTTGAAGCCTCAAGCTCACTTCAATCGTTCATGGCTTAGTATAGGAGGAAGATGAGAATTTTAGATTGTAAGGTTTGTATAAATAATAGAACTTATCTATTAATCTTTCTGTAACTTGTGTAGACAACAAGATCTTTTTGGTTTTACAAATATATAATAGAAAGATATCAATTCTTGTTTCAGTATTTGTTTAAATATGTTTTTGAGGAATTTCTGCTGCTATCAAATCACAATACGTCGACAAAAAGATTGTTGGATGTTTTGGTGGTGAAGATGGTGAGTTTAGTTGTTTTGTTATCCAAATTAGACTGTAGGAAAAATAAACTTGGTTTAGTAATGATAGCATTTTTGCTGTAAACAAAGACGAGCATGAATGTTGTTTGGTTTTGGCTAGAAAAAGAAAAGGTACACAAATGTCCTGTCTTCTCACAATATTTTGAGGTGAGTCTTTTATTATTCTCTAAATCATTATTTATTGTAGAAAGTAATGACCATGGTGATGAATATGATGGGGTTATCTTTTCCCAAATCTTAGGCATTGTTTCACTATTCTAATATTAAAATTAATCTATAGTTTCATCATTTCTATAAATAAATGCTAAATGAATTCATGTTCAATGCAATTGTTAATCATGTATTGGTTGAATGCATCATACATAATATGGCAAAACTGTAGGATGATTAACAAAATTTAATTCTTCACAGATAATACATCAACATATTTTGAAATGTAAGTTTCTACTTCATATTGTGGGTATTTATCTCTATGATTCATTCTTCCAAAAACAAATTTATTTTATTTTAAATGTATGAACTCTCTTTTATATGATTTGAGGCATTTTTTGGATGAAATTGTGAACATTTTAGGTGCAAATTAGAAAGAACAACTAACATTTGGGTTATAGTTGTGGATTGAATTAATTTTTGTTTTGTAGATTTTATAACTTGTGAGTTTACTAAATTTGATTAGACAAACTCAATGTTAATAACCTAATTAATCATTAAAGGTTTTATATTTTTGTTTTATTTAAATAGCCAAGTGAATGTTATATTTTTGATGTTATTATATTGATTAACTTTCCAGGCCTTATTCTTAACGTGACAATAAATTGGAATGTAGTTATTATGATTAGAAATGATCTTAATGAGCCATTTCTTTTAACATGGTATCATTATAACAAACAATACTAAAACTAAACAAACTTTAATATAATTCCAGGAATGGGATACAACAAAGGAAGAACTCATGGCATGATGGAGAATTATGAACAAATTGTCCTATATCGTCTAGTTGGATTTGGACTTATTAGTTCCAGGTTAAAGTTCAGATTGAGATTTTCTTTTACTTTCCTTTCATAAGCTTTCATAAAAAGGGGGGGGGGGGGGGGGGATGCAAGAATCACATTAAATAGCAGGGATGTCATTCTCGTTCCCTTTGGATCCCCTAATGGCACTATAACAATCTTTATTAGTGATTGGTACAAAAAAGTCGTGAGGTTTTTTTGAATCTATATCTGTTTGTCCAGTTTTAAACTTTATTTTTTTAGTAAAAGTTAGTAAGTCAGTCTTATTTATTTGAAACTACAATAGCTTAGGAAGTATATTGACAAGATTAGCAATCTTGGATCTCCTTATCACATTCTTTTTAACGAATTAGGTTCTTATCGCTATGATCAATCACTTGTCCCTAAATGTAATGTTTATGAGAGAATATTTATTAAACTAGGAATGAACTACCGTTTAATAGTTCATAAACATCTCCACTAGCTTGAATTTCATAATCTAAAATTATAACTTGTTACTTGTAGAAACAGATTTATAAGCTCGATTTCTCAAACAGATTCATGGAAAGAACTCCGAAAGTTTATACATCTGTCATAAATGGAACTTACAAGGCTTTCATGGAAATTATATTTAAGAATAATGATACAAAAAATATCCAGACCTATCACATGGAGGGTTATGCATTCTTTGTTATTGGTTGAGTGTTTTTAAAGAATTTTGAAAGTTCTAATGTGTTTGAACTCTTTTGTGCATAATGGATTATGGGTTATGGACGGAGAATAGTAGAGGAACTTACAATAAATGTGATGTAGTTGCCCGTTGCACGACTCAGGTAAAATACCATTTTAGTCAGATTTGAAAACTAAGTTAATTTTTGGAAAATTTTAATTTGTATAAAATGATAAGTGTACCTAGGAGTATAGACAACCATTTTAGTTTATCTTAATAACCTTGGAATGTGAAATATTCGTTCGGAGAGCCTTGATTCGTGGTATTTGGGGGCAAGAAGCTTATATGAGCATTGTTAACCCTAAGAAAGATTAGAGGGAGGTTTTAATGGTTTTACTAAAATCAAAATAATGATTTATTTCCCGTTGTTCATGTAGAGACTCGAGATAGATGTTTCCTAAGGTGATTATTTTGAATATGCCATTTTATTGTTGTCATGCAGAATTTGAGAAACTGAATTTTTATGTTGTATCAATACTAATTGACGGAGACATTATTTTGGCTGACTCTCTTACGGTTCTTTTGGTTCGTAATTATTTTTTTTTCATTCATTATTTTAGATAAAGATCATTTAATTGAACTGAATTCTGATCTCAGAATAATTTTGGCAGTATTTGGAAGAGAAGTATCTAAGAAATTGGTATTCAAAACCTTCTTTTGTCTTTCGTCTTCTAGATTGAACAATGAATGACATCTAATCATGTTTGATCTTATTATTTATTTATTTTTTTGGCAGGAATTACATTGATGACTATATGGATTACAATAGTAAAAGGAGTTTTTTAAAAAACAAATTGAATGGACTTGTTAAAGAGTTCAAATTTAAATTTGATGTATTTTATACTCACTTTATAAGATTTGTTATTTGAGTAATATAAATATTTAATTTTAATATTAGAAAATTGTATTCAGTTTTAACATTCTTTTTAATTAATAATAGGTACATTAGTCAACAATTTTAAATTTATGTATTCAGCCTTTTAGCAACAGTGTTTTTTCCCGTAGCCACCTTTTAGCGACAGTAATTTATTCCTGCAGCCATTCTTTTAGCGACAGTACTTCTTCCTGTAGCCAATTTCTAGCTACGGAATCAATAGCGTCAGTTGGCGACGGGTTCATTTACTGTGGCTATTGACCTTTAGCGACAGGTAAATGTGCAACAGCGACAATATTTACGTCCTTGTTGAGCTCTTTTATACCAGTGAATTCTGCTTTCTGTATTTTTATTTTGAATAAGGTCCATGAAATTAAAAAAAGAATGAAAGTTGCTGAAATACAACGAAACAAAAAATAATATTAGAAAAAATTAAAATTCTTAAAAGACCGTTAAGGAGAAAAAATAATAAAAATATTGGTCATGGACACTAAAATATTAATGTGCACAAATTTTTTTATTAAGGTAGATAAACTCTCTCTAGCATATGCAAATTGATAAGAGATTGCCTTATAGGATGTTCTGGTTGTTAAGAGCTTTTTGTCTTCAAATTTGTTTTATGATAGGGGAAAGGGATTTAAACTTTGGATTTTATTGATGTTTTGGGAAATTAGGAAATAATTTATCTCATGCACCATTAGAACATAAAATTTAACTAATTTCATGTAACTATAACCATATTAAATCACTCTTAAGAGATTCTATTATATAGAAGGTGCTAAAAATCATTCCCTTGTACTTTATAATTAATATATATATAAAGTAAAATATGAGTAAAACTAATGTAGAACATTTGTACTATCAATAATAATTTTTAAAATTATCAATTTTAAATTATTTTATTTTAAATCAGAATTGAATCCTCCATTCATTTATTTATGTTTGTCTCTAATCGAGAAAAAAGTAACAGCAAAATAAGATAGTTCATAAATACCCTATTATGTGTCTTATTATATAGTATATATATGTAATAGAGGATGGGGACCTTCTCTTAGAGGAAGAGGTCAAGGTAGGACACCAAAGATTATATCTCAAGATGGGAAACAAAAGTTCATAGCAATGGCTCTCTCACAAGATCCCGAGAGTCAAAAAGATTGGTCCACTTATGCCAAAATATTTGGCGATGATGAAACATAATCCAGTAATATTGAATTTACAAGAAACGAATACAGAGAAATTAAATTTCTCTTAGAAGAAAAAGACCTCAGATGGAAAAATGATCCATGGACAATAATGTAGAGGTATTTGGACAATTCGTCCTCACCATCAAGGACTTATAAGTCCCGAATATTTTACGAACAAATACCTGTTCAAAGCGGATGGTGTGAAATATCACACTTATCTGGTGCTAATAAAGAAATTTATAATTTCAACAAAATAATCGTAAGAAAGATGATATCCTTAAAAAATTGGGGAATATCCCCAATGAAAGAAAGAGAACTATCGTTTAATAAAACAGCGACAATTAAATTCAATTATTGGGATTATTGGGATTATTGTGATGCCTTCACTCAGGAACTCAATTATGAGAATTGTAGATATAAACATTCATGGTTCATCAATGTATGTGTGAATTATATTAAAATCTTCTTTGATAAATGGAGCGATATCTCCCCACAACTTGTGAAGAAACAAGAAACAAACTTATACATTGAAGAAATAACTTCAAGCTTCTTCTTCACAAAATTTTCAATTCCTTGGATTTGGAAATGGGTACCTGAATTTGGTTATAGCAAAAAAGGAATTCCTTGTTTATTTAGAACATCTCATTACAAATTTTGGGATAAAATGACGAGGAGACTCGGATACGAATGAAAGATTCGGGAAGGAAACACTAGATCTCCTAAATCAACAAATAAGCTTATATGAGGAAAGAAGATAATTAGCTGAGGCCCCGTCTCCGTTTGATTATATCTACAAGAAATTCAAGATGAGGTCAGAAAACTTGACAAAATAATATATGATACATAGATGCATATATTGAAGAAATGAAGAAAGACTTTATGTCTAAATTTGAATATGATAATAAATCCAATAAGTCCGACTCAACCATGGCATCTGATTATTTACAAGATGCTCAATATCCAAGTGATGTTGGAATAGAAGACATATTCGAGTAAATCAAAGACAAATTGGTTGAAAAAATATTCAAGAAGGAAGTTGGATCATCCTCCTCTAGCCAAATAAAAAATTTCTAAATAGATAAAAGGCAAGATCCGCAATAAGCAGAAGACAAGATCCAAAATGTGCGGAAAAGCTTTATCACGGTGAAGAATTTAATAAAGAAGTGAGAGAGTATTCAAGAATAAGAAGAATCGTTTATTCATTGTATTCAATATTAAATCTGTATAGGCTCTTATATAGGTTAGAAAGGGAAAGATAATCCTAATTATAAGGAATATAATAATTATCTCCTAATTATAAGAAATATATTAACTATATCCTAACTATAAGGAATATAATAACTATATCCTATTTATTTTAATTATTGATGTAGATATTATTTAATATCTTTAATATCCTCCCGCAAGCGAAACGGGGTGACACACTGTGAGCTTGTCACGAAGGGAAGCAAACACTGATGACGACAAACCCTTAATAAGAATATCTGCAATTTGATCTTCAGTTGCGACGTACTGTATGATAAGAGATTTCTCAACTACTCGTTCCCGAACAAAATGAAAGTCAATTTCAATATGTTTTATACGAGCATGAAAGACTAGGTTGGCAGCAAGAAATGTTGCACCAATGTTATCGCACCATAAGATAAGTGGAGTAGAAAGAGGAATCTGAAGTTCACTAAGAAGTAATTGAAGCCAACCAAATTCAGCAGTAGCATGAGCAAGTGCTCTATATTCTAATTCAATGCTTGATCTTGCAACAACGTGTTGTTTTTTGGAATTCCATGATACGAGGTTGTTGTCTAAGAACACACAATGACCGGTAGTGGAATGACGATCGTCTGGACTTCCAGCCCAATTAGTATTAGAGTACGCAGTTAGTGTAAAGTTTGTGATTGAACATATTTGTAGACCATGACGAGAAGTGTGATGAAGATAGCGTAAGATACGTTTGACACCTGCCCAATGTGTGGTAGTTGGTGTTTGCATAAATTGACAAGCTCGATTGACAACAAAAGCTAGTTTTGGACGTGTGAGTGTAAGAAATTGGAGAGCACGAATAATACTACGATAAATAGTGGGATCACTTAGAGGGTCACCATCATGGCGAGATAAAGAAGACTCCGAAGCTACTGGAGTGTGTAAGGGTTTGGATTGATGAATGTCAGCACGTGTGAGTATTTCTTCTATATATTTGTTTTGAGAAAGAAAGAGACCACTTGATGTACGAGTGGCTTCCAAGCCGAGAAAATAGTGTAGTGGACCCAAGTCTTTGACCGGAAAGGTATCCTTGAGGCGTGTGATTGTTCAGATATAAAAGATGAAGAATTGCTAGTAAAAATAATATCATCAACATAGACCAAAATATAGGCAGTGACGTTTTCCAAGTGATATAAGAATAGAGAAGTATTAGACTTAGATTTCGAAACACCTAGAGAGTGGAGTGATGTTTGTAGTGTCGAATGTCATGCACGTGAGGATTGTTTAAGACCATAAATTGCTTTATGAAGATGACATACATGATCTGGAAATTCAGAATGCACGAACTCAAGAGGTTGTTCCATGTATACTTCCTATTTAAGATGTCCTTGAAGGAAAGCATTGCTAACATCGAGTTGATGTATAGACTATTTATAAGTAATAGCTAGTGATAGAATGATGCAGATTGTAGTTGGTTTGACTACTAAACTAAAAGTATCACTATAATTATTGTCGGATTGTGGATGAAAATATTTAGCAATAAGGAGAGCTTTATATCTTTCAATTGAACCGCCTGCTTTTCGTTTGATCTTAAACACCCATTTGCATCCAACAATATTGTGTTAAGAGGATCTCGGGACAAGTGACCATGTATGATTATGTATAAGAGCATTAAATTACGAAGACATAGCCTGACGCCAATTATAATCTTTATGGGCTGAGGAAAAACATGTTGGTTCAATAGGGGAAGCAATAATAGAGTTGGTCACGGGTGCCTTAGATCGAGCTCGAGAACGTGTTAACATAGGGTGTGTTAAGCATGTCAGAGCACTTTGTAGAGAATTCGATACAATGTCTATCCCTGTCAATAGAGGTGCATGTGTTGTGTTATCCGGTGATGATGTAGGGGTGGTACCATTGGAGTAGGAGGTGTCATCACTTGAGAAAGGGGTATTATTATTGGAGTAGGATTTGGTATTAGTGGATGATTCATATCAAGTGGTATTTGTAATTGATCCTTTATATTAGATAATGATGAAGCAAATACTAGAGTAAATAATGTAGATGGTGGTGTTGATCTAGTTGATAAAGCGATTGGGTATACAGATTCATTAAATATAACATGACAAGAAATATATACGCGACCTGAAGGAATATGTAAGCACTTGTATCCTTTGTGAACAAGGCTATAACCCAAGAAAACGCATAATGTAGATCTGAAATCCAACTTTTGTTGATTATAAGGATGTGTGAGTGGATAACACGCACATCTAAACGTCTTATAATCCGGTAGCTTCTTAAATAAAACCTCAAAAGGTGATTATTTATTTAAAACATGAGTGGGAATCTTATTAATAAGATAAGTTGTTGTCAAAAATGCATCATCCCAATAAGTGCAAGGTATGCTAGCACGAGCTAAAGGGTAAGACTTGTTTCAGTTATATGACGAATTTTGTGTTCAGCAACACCATTTTATTCTCTTGTGTGTGGACATGCAAAACGATGGTGAATTCCGTAAAGTTTTGTCAAATTAGTGAGATTCCGATACTCACCACCTCCATCTGTTTGTAAAGTTTTAATTTTCCGATTAAACTGATTTTCAACTAAACTTTTAATTTTAGTAAAAATATTTAGTACATCAGATTTTCTATCTATTGGATAAATTCACGTATATCTACTGTAATCATCCACAAAATGAACAAAAAGTCGATAACCCAATGAAATAGTTACCAGGGCAAGTCCTCAAACATCATAATATATCAATTCAAGAGAAGGCGTAGTTTTGGAAACTGATATAGAAAATAGTAATTTGTGAGCTTTTCCAACATGACAAGCTTCACAAAACGTAAATATACTACTACCAATTAAAGGTAAATGAAAACGAGAAATAACATAATAAGATGTCATAAATGATGGATGTCCCAAGCGTTGGTGCCAAATAGTAGTTGGTGAACGAACACTTGTGAAAGATTGAATTTGATGATGAGAATATTATGGTGGTACAAGACAATATAGAACTCCTCTTAGTGTCCCACGAATTAACTCATTCTTTGTATCCCGGTCCTTAACAACACAATAAGTTGGGTGAAACTCAAAAAATACATTATTATCAGCCGAAAAACAAGAAACACTTAGCAGGTTCTTAGTGGTGCCAGGTACATGAAGAATATTTTGAAGTTTTAGTGTTCTCACATTACTAGTCTCCAATATTAGAAATATATAAGGTCATACCATTTTCAAAAGTGATATTTTTCGTACCTTGATAAGGAGAATGAGTATGAAGATTGTTTAAGTCAACTGTCAAATGCTCCGATGCACCAAAGTCTGGATACCATGAGGGGTCTAATATAGAGGCAGACAACGCCATCATTGCTTATGGAGTAGATTTTTTTGGTTCATACCGATGATAACAATCATTTGCTTGATGGCCATGACGATTGCAAATTTGACAAATAAGATGATAATTGCAATTTTCAGCTGCATGACCTATTTTTTTACGATTCGTACACTTTGATCGATTTCCACCATTTCAGTTTCTTTGAAAATTTCCATCAACTTTTTGTTTGTTATTTATTTGGGTTAAAATCTGTGACTCAAATGAGTTCTGATTATTCTTTGGCCAACTATTACCATATGACCCATTACCAACATTTGGCCCACTACCATTAGGTTTAGCTGTCTCAAAAGAGGAAGAGATATTATGAATCTTAACTCCAAAAGAAGATGTTGTGGAGCATGGAAACTAGTAGGTGTTCGATAATTTTTCTGATTCCTATTACTGTGATTTTGACGACCATGTGCTACGTTAGCCACTAGAGCACCAAACGATGTAGACTCAATGTATCTTTGTTCGTAAGTCAGGTGATCAGTGAGTTCATCAACCGATATTGGTTTAATTTGAGTGGTTAGGGCGACAATCATGTTTTTATATTCAGGTCCTAATCCTCCGAGAATATGGGCTACAAGATGATGATCTGGAATCGTTTCACCAGCTAGTGCAAGAGAATCTACAGTATTCTTCTTCAACTGTAGATAATTGTTCATCCCACTGTTTCCTTTCTTTATTGTCTGTAATTGCATTCTTAATTGCATAAGTCTCGCTTGAGATTGAGAAGCGTACATTTTCTCTAACGTTACCCACAATTTGTGCGTTGTATCTATATTGGGGCCGACGATTTGTGTGAGAATTGAATCTGATAGTGTTGATTGAAGCCATGAGAGTATTCTCTGATCTTGTTCTTCCTAAACTTTAAATTCAGGATTGTCAATTTGTTCACCAATGTTGTCAAAGATTTTCTTCATCGGAATCTTTGATTCTTGAATAAATTTGTTGGCATGATTTGAGATCGCCATATCATGTAGTTTTGTTGATCCAACTTTAACGATGCAATCTGCGGAAAGTTGATAATGGTTGGAGGATTCGCCATAGAATCGATTCAGAGAGTTTTCCCTTTTTAAATAAAGAAGTGAGAGAGCATTCAAGAACAAGAAGAATTGTTTATTCATTGTATTCAATATTAAATCTGTAGAAGCTCTTATATAGGTTAGAAAAAGAAAGATAATCATAATTATAAGGAATATAATAACTATCTCCTAATTATAACAAATATATTAACTATATATATCTTAATTATAAGGAATATAATAACTACATCCTATTTATTTTAATTATTGATGTAGATATTATTTAATATCTTTAATATCTAGGAATTCCAATTTCACTGTTCATTTTTAACTTTTATAAAAATTTAACTTTAAATTGTTGTTCCTTTCCATTTACAAGGAGAGAGGAAAAAAAAGACCATTTTAGTATCTCTTGAACAGTTGTACTCTCTCTCTACCACTCTCACTCACTTTTGTAAAATAATTTGGATTTGATTAATAAAATAGTGAACTACATTGTGTTCGATCAATTCAGTATTTGGTTTTGTGTATGTTTCTATTCATTCTCTTCATTTATTTTATGCTTTCATATTTAACCTAATAGGTTAATCACATTATGTGTTGATCATGATGGCTAACTACCCTATCACATAAAAAAATTATAACCTATGTTAGAACCTTGAATGGACAAAATGTTACGCCTATTTTATTTATAAAATAGTACTTTGAATTTTTTTTTCCTGATAAGTCATTTTCATGACATATTAGGTAATGTGATAATTTAAATTGAAGTTAAGATTTGTAATTGGTTGATAGACATTTATATACTGTATGTTGTAAAATTCATTGTCCCTCTTCAAATTATTTTGGTGAGATTTAATATTTACGAATATTGGAACTTTGATGTTAATATCAGTATTTGTGTAACCACATTCGATGGATTCAGCTTCAGCTGAAAAAACATTAAAAGTTTGACTTATATTATTATTATTATAAGATCCTAATATATATATATATATATATATATAAACCTCTCCACAATTATTCAATATTCACGTCATGTAATTCATTTTTCTAATTTATCTATTTTAATTATTTTTTCTCTATATATTAATTAATTTTATATATAAATAACAACATATTTAAAAATTAAATAAAAATAAATTCTCTTTACCTACAATATATATATGAGAGAAAATAAAATATAAGTTAATAATTAGAGATAAAATTTATATATACAAGAAGAAGGAAATATTAATATATATTAAGAGAGAAAAACTATTAATATTAATTTTTAAAATATTAATTTTTAAATAAATTATAGAAAATGTGTATGAAATATGAAAAATATATATAAATGTAGAGAGAAAATACAAAATAAATTAATTAATATAAATACAAAATTATATATAATAAATCTTTATATATATATATATATATATATATATATATATATATATATATATATATATATATATATATATATATATATATATAAAGATTTATTATAGATTGGAGATGGGATATTATTATTAAATAAAAATAAATTTTTCTTTATATACAAAATTTGAATTAATTATTTTATAATCTATATAATTATATTATATATATATATAATTATATTATATATATATTACAACATATTTAAAAATAAATTTATGAAATATTTAAATAAAAATAATTTTCTAAAATATATATATATATATATATATATATATATATATATATATACGGTATAGAACAGAGATCAAAACACGAAGCAAGGAGTTCACCGTTGAGAGCCGCGTATATATAATGAAAGGTATATATAATGAAAGAGAAAATAATATATAAATTAATTATTTGAGATACAAAATTATATATATATATATATATAAGAAATGATTGGGAGAGGGATTTGGTGAGGAAATAAGAGAGGAAATGACGTGGCGCACGACAATATGATTGGCTGAAAAAATTAAATATTTTCTCTCTCTTCTCTCTTTCCTCCTACTTTACCCTCTTTTTCCAATAAATGTCAAAGTCAATCTCTCACTCAAATTTCCTCTCTCTATCACTCCTCTCTCTATATATATAAATATATAGGAGAGAGAATGACTTGACATCACCTCATTAATTGAAAAAAGGTAAAGTAAGAGGAAAGAGAGAAAAACTCATTAGTTGAAAAAAGATTAAGAGGAAAGAGAAAAGAGAGAGAAATTATTTAATTTTTTCAGCCAATTATATTGCCGCGTTATTCCCTCTCTTATTTCCTCATCAAATTCTCTTCCCAATAATTTCTTATATATATATATATATAGAAAAGGATATTATTATTAAATAAAAATAAATTCTCTTTATATACAATATATATATATACATAAAAAAATTATAAAATAATTTCAACAATTACAATGATATAGTGCTTAAAGTGTTCAAATTTCAAATTTGAGAATAGGATTCGAGTCCTAGGCGAATTTTAGTGGAATTTTATTAATATTAAAATGTGATATATGCGTGTGTGGATTTGAAGGATTAGAGAATTATCGATCAAAATGCATAAAATGAGAATTTTAGTGGAATTTTATTAATATTAAAATGTGATATATGTGTGTGGATTTGAAGGATTAGAGAATTATCGATCAAAATGCATAAAATGAGTTTCTTAGTGGATAATATTCATGAGGTTATGTGATGGTGGAATATGTGAATGTGAATTTGAGGGATTAAATGAATAATCTATTAAAATGTGTAAAATGAGTTTGTTAATGCACAATGTTCAAAGTGAAGTCATGTGATGGTGGTATATATTGATGTGAATTTGAGGGATTAAGAGAATGATAGATAATGAGTGATTTTGATCTTTATGTTTTTATGTTAGAGAAAATGAATCAGGTTGATTTGGGTTGATTTATTTAAATATAAACCTAACCGTTTAATGGGTGGAGGTTGATTTATTTAAATATAAACCTAACCGTTTAATGGGTGGGTATAAGTTATATATACCAAATATATTTTTTAAATTATATATTTAAAATCATAACTAATACATATTAATTATTAAATATATATATAACAACATATTTAAAAATTAATGTACGTTATATTTAAATAAAAATAAATTCTCTTTTTATATTATATATATATATATATATAATTATAAAATATTTTTAATGAGAATTTATATAGTGATTAAAGTGTTCATATTTATTTTGAAACTACTGTTTGAGTGCGAGTTGATACGGAATTTAGAGGGATGTTATAAATATTAATTAAAATATGATATATGCTTGTGTGAGTTAGGTTATGATGCATTATGATATTATTTTTAAATAAAAATAAATTCTCATATATATATATATATATATATATATATATATATATGAAGAGATAAACGTTTAATATAAAATTTTGAAATATTTATTTTTAAATAAATTAAAATATGTATAATTTTTTGTTTTATTAAAAAATTAAAATAATATTAATTTTTAAATAAATTATACGTATAATCTTTTATTTTATTATAGATAGGAGAGATGATATTATTATTAAATAAAAATAATTTCTCTCTTTATATATACAATATATATATATATATACAATATATATATAATATATATATATATATAATTATAAAATAATTTAAGCAATCACAAGTGGTTGTAGTGATTTGAATCTTTATGTTAAACAAAATGAATGGAATTGATTCAATGAATGGAATTGATTCATTCAAATATAAACATAACCATTAACTGTTGGTATAAGTTATACCAAATATTTTTTTTAATTATATATTTAAATAATAACTAATACATATTAATTATTAAATATATATATAACAACATATATAAAAATTAATTTAATAATGACGAATTTGTGTATAATGTTTAAAATTAGGGTAGGCTTGGTAAATGATTATATATCTTTTGATCGATTATTTTGATATAATAGATCAAAATAATGAATATATTTAGATAAAATTAATTTAATTTTTTTATTCATGCTGAATATAGGATTATAACCATTTGTGTGTAAGTCTTTATGTATTAATAATTTATAAAATTATATATTAAATATTAAATATTAAATATATATAACAACCTATTTAAAAATTAAATTGGGATATATTTAAATAAAAATAAATTTATTTATTTAATTATTTTTTCTTCTTTTTATATTAATTTTTTTTCTTCATTTATTTTTATTAGGTTAAAATATATTTTTTACTTTTTTCTTTATATTTACTATGTCACTATATTATTTTTTTTATTTTTAATTTTTGATTTTTAATCTTATATTTTTTTACTTGATTTTTTGATAAATAATTATATATATATATATAATTCTATTTTTATTAATCATTTTATACTATATAATTAAATTTTAAAATTTTAAAATATTTTTACCTCTTTAATTAAAATTTTCAAATAATTTATTAAATTTATTTTTTATATATTCGAGTTTATATACAAAATATATACGTACACAAAATTATAAAATTGAATTCAATAATTACAAACGGTGTATTCACATTTTAAACTTGAAATTATGTTTTGTTTCTTAGTTGATGCACATTTTAAAATGTGTATTATAAAGATTAAAATGATTATTATGATGGTATATGTGAGTGTAAATTTGAGAGATTAAAATAATTATCGGATGAATGAGTTCGAATTTGAGAGATTAAGAGAATGATGGTTCGAATTGAATCAAATGCATAAAATGAGGGTATAATATGAAAATAATGACTAATTAGTTATAGAAAAATGTCCAAAATAAAGTTAGACGTTGGTTAAAATAAGATCTAACAAACAAAATGTTACTATTTGATATTCAATTTTTTTTATTATTTGCACATTTTCATATATGTTTTATGGTTGCAATTGTACCATATTTAAATGTTTATTTAATAATTTATTTTATTTTATAATTGTGACTTTATTTAGAAATAATCTCCCTTTAAACAACAATTATTATTTTTTTTAAATTTATTATTATTATTTTTTTAAAATATTTTAATTTAAATGATGATGTAGAATATATACTTTAATTATATACATTAACAAATTTAATAATATTTTTTCGTTTAAACACAATTTTAATTTTATTTATTTTTAAATAGTTTCATATAAAATTAATCAATTTAATTAAAATTTTGTCTTTTACATTTAATTGAATTTGTTTGAAATTTATAAATTAATTCTGAAAATATATAATTTTAATTATTAATTCTAAAATTTCTTTTTATACTTTAATATAAATAATTGATGTTTATAATAACATTAATTTCTTATTATCTGACTCTGTAATTTTATATATTTAATTAATCTTTATAAATTTTAAAATATTTAATTAATTATTGAGATTTTATATAAGTCTCCTACAACTATGTACCTATATTAGTTGTCTATTGTATCATTCTTCCTTTTTCTTGTCCCTAAAAAAATACTTTATTTGCAATTTTTTATATTATTTGTTTTTTTAACTAATATGTTCATACAATAATAACTTTTATTTCAACTTAAATTATTTAAAAAAAAATAAATTAATGTTATTGTCTCTTATAAAAAAAATCTTACACTAACTCATGCTTTATAATAACTTTACATGTCATTCTATTTATTTTTTTTTTACAATTGAAAAATATTACAATTAAGCTTAGTAAAGTTCTTAAAAAATATTGTGTTTAATTTTATTTTATTTTATACATACTTTTATAATTATAATTATAATTATAATTATAAATATTAATTTTAATATATAAGTAAATTAGGATTATATAAAACTAAGAAAAATGATTTGAACAATAAAATTATAACTAAAGTAATACCACGAATTTTATGTAATCTGTGTCACATGTGCATGAGAGAAAAAAAGAATTAATTAATTTTTTTTTTCAGAAAAATGTCCATATTCTAAATTTTTTCGGGAAAATAGTCGGGAGATTTTTCTCAAGAACATGATCATGTTATAGAGAAATTTGATTTTTGTTCCGAACACATACATGTGTTCGGAAAAACGAAAAAATATTATTATTATTATTTTCGGAAAAATATCCCATAGACATTTTAAAAGATTTTTGTCCAGTGCATGATCGTATTTAAAAAAAATTCTTTTTATCATTTCTTTACGTGTCAACCAAATTCGTAATTTTGTTTTCGGTTATAGTTATGTCCCTAATTAATATTTCCATTAAAAGAACCACTAATATCCAAAAGAATTCTATCAAGATCTTATCTATCCGCAGCACCAATAAGAACTCTCGAGGCTGATCGGCCATGTCCAGTTGGGAAGCTAAGCTCGCGGCAGCACTGTAACAAACACCAACTTCCATCAATGGCCAGTGCTCTGGGTACCTCTTCTGCAACACACTTCTACTGTCGACGCCCTTCATCTTCCAAAGCTCTCTCACGTTTTACAGGTCTCTTCACTCTCCCTCTAACTGTGTGCGTCTGTTTCTGCACTGAATTACGAATTTATATGAGTTACGAATTGAATTCATTAATTAAGAAATCCACACCTTGCAAATGCTGAGGACAGAATTTCGGTTTTAGATTTTGGCGAAGGGAGGAAATTCTATGGAGGGATTACAACGCCCGTGAAGAAAGGGAAACATCTCTTACGCGTTTCAATTAGCAATGTGGCCACCGAAATCAGTCCTGCTCAAGAACAGGTATGGCGTATATTTTCTGATCTTACGTTATCCTAATCCAGTATCATTAGGTCTGGTACACTTTCAGCTTTTCTTTGAAAGTCTGAGTGAATTTTGAGATAATAGCTTCAAATTTGCAAAATCTTCTGTTTGTTAATCACTTTCAGGCACAGAAACTTGTATCTAAAGATAGTCAAAGACCTGTATATCCATTTGCAGCCATTGTAGGTCAAGATGAGATGAAATTATGCCTATTGTTAAACGTGATTGATCCCAAAATCGGTGGGGTTATGATAATGGGCGATAGAGGAACCGGAAAGTCCACTACTGTTAGATCTTTAGTCGACTTACTTCCAGAGATACGAGTTGTAGCTGGAGATGCATACAACTCTGACCCCGAGGATCCAGAATCAATGGGAATCGAAGTTCGACAGAAACTAGTAAATGGAGAGGAAATTTCAATAGTATTAACCAAAATCAACATGGTTGATTTGCCATTAGGTGCCACAGAAGATAGAGTTTGTGGAACAATCGACATAGAAAAAGCTCTAACAGAAGGTGTCAAGGCATTCGAGCCTGGACTACTTGCTAAAGCCAATAGAGGAATTCTTTATGTAGATGAAGTCAATCTTTTGGATGACCATTTAGTTGACGTGCTATTGGATTCTGCTGCATCAGGATGGAATACTGTTGAAAGGGAAGGGATATCTATTTCGCATCCAGCTAGGTTCATTCTTATTGGTTCAGGAAATCCAGAAGAAGGAGAGCTTAGGCCACAGCTTCTTGACCGATTTGGAATGCATGCTCAAGTTGGAACCGTTAGAGATGCTGAGTTGAGAGTGAAGATTGTGGACGAAAGAGGTCGGTTTGATAGAAACCCTAAAGAGTTTAGGGATTCTTATAAGGAAGACCAAGATAAGTTGCAGGAGCAAATTGATTCAGCTAGAAGATTCTTATCAACGGTTGTGATTGATCATGATCTGCGTGTTAAGATCTCTAAGGTCTGTTCTGAACTGAATGTTGATGGGCTGAGGGGTGATATTGTGACTAATAGGGCTGCTAAAGCTTTGGCTGCTTTGAAGGGAAGAGATAAAGTGACTGCTGAGGATATTGCAACCGTCATTCCTAACTGCTTGAGACATCGCCTCAGGAAGGACCCGTTAGAGTCCATTGACTCGGGTGTGCTTGTCATTGAAAAATTCTATGAAGTTTTTGGCTAAAGAGGTATGTTTTTTTTTTCCTTTTTCTTTCTGTGAATTATTTAAACAACATGCCTTTGTTTATTGTTTGGCTTCATTTTGTCCTAGTTTCTTTGAACTATGAACATATTGAGTAGGAAGAATAGCTTTCTTCACTATATTTTGTGACAATGAAAAATGATTACAACAGGTTGTATTATCAGAATTCAAAACCATATGCCTTATAACAGTCAGCATAAACAATCCACAAAAGCCTCATTCTAAAAACGGCCTGATCAGATCACTGCGATCGTAGCTAGCTTCTATAGCCGAAACATCTTCATCTCTTTCATTACGTATTTCCTCGAGTTGAGCTAGCCAAGAATTGCAGGCACGATTCATAAAAAGGAAGAAACCAACATTCAAAACACCTAGAAGTGCTAGCAGCCAGTAGTAATAGTCAAGTCGACTCTCGTTCAAACTATCCTGAAACCAACCGCCCTTCCCGCCACTCTTGCTAATCAAGTCAACCACAAGCACACCAACTGTACCTCCTATAATCCCAATACCCGAGAAAATGCTAACAACATGCCCCAAATAATCCTCCTTCATCGCCGGACCAATAGTTTGAGCCAAAAGGTTATAACTTCCCTGCTCGTACTTTCTTTCGAAAATTCCTAGAAGAATAAATTGTGGAATCAACCATAGGATACTCATTGGATACTTATTCGCCTTAAGCCTACAAAATTCCACGATCGCAGCAGTTGAACAACACACTATGCCTATTACCATTGCGACCAACAATCTGACGAATCCAACCCCAAAGAGACCTGGAAACTTATCTTGATCTGTTGGCCCTCGTGGACCTTGCCATCCATTATAAATCAATTTGAAGAAGTTTAGAGGCACTGTCAACCGCCAGATCTTGGCGTTCATTGTTGTGGCTTGTTCTTGAAAGTAAGTGTCGCCTAAGGCTGATACAACACCAAAAACGATGATAGATAAGCATATAGGTATAATACAAATCATCCTTTTCGTCTCTTCCACTTCTGTAACACTACAAAGTCTCCATTTCTCTCGTTCTTGGTCGACCAAACTGGATGTAGGCAAAATTATTGCAGCCTTGTCAAGAAACCTGAAACATGGTTGTTTTGGCATAAGAAGTGGTCATGTTAGGTAGCTTGAGAGTTTTTTTTTTACAATTTTTGTTATCCTTTATAAATTACCATTGCATAGTAGTTTCAGTGGTAATAGTCATGCCTAAAAGATCAAATTCACATATTTTTCTTTTCAAAGTTTACATGACTGTTACTTTTCGTAAAAATATTGATAAGTTTAAAAATAGGTTAAAGAAAAAGAGAGAAAAGAAGTACCTCAGGAGGGGTGTGTGCCTCAGTCTTTCGTTACTATCACTATTCCCCTTGTATAACTCATTTGGATTTGCAGGATATTCCTCATACCTCTTGAATATAGAAGCTACAAATACTCTGAAAATAGCCGTTAAAGGACTCCCCTTCTCACTTAGATCTCGTACCTCGTATTCACAACTCCCGGATGCAAATAAAACAGTCGCAATCAAAGTAAACACAACAGGCAACCCAAAATGGATCAACCATTGTTTTACAAACGAAATCACCAAAATCAACACGATAGGAATAGTAGATGTCACTACATAACAACTCCTGTACATAAAACCGAAGTCATAAGAAGTCCCTTTCACCATCTCTGCCACAACTTGAAAATATTGAAACTTATGGGCAGAGACATTAAAACCAGACATTCCCACAGCTATAAAAGCCAAGGCGGCGAAAAAAAGCTCCCTCCCTTCTTCGCCAATACATTTCGCCTCATATTCGCCACAAATTCCAGTAACAGGCGGTGTCGAAATAGTCAACAAGCCCAATCCCTGTAAATTAAAACAATTTCAGAATGATTTGGTAAGAGATAGTCCACTGAAATGATCCAAAATTTGAATGAGAAATGAACCTACAATGCAATATGAGATGGAGGTGAATAGAAGCATGAAGAAGTGACCAGTATAGCTATCAACCAGGAATTGCATTGCCATTGGCATTAACTGAATTGAACCTTTGAAAAGATTCACAATTGCAGCTGCATATGTGAATTTGAGATTCCACACAGTTGTAAGGTATGCCATAAGTGTCCATGTTCCATAAATTGCTATGTTGTTGGCCGAGAAGAGAGCTTTATTAAGAAGAGATTAGGAAAATATCAGTATTAATATTAGAACAAAAAGTTTGTTTCAGTTAAAGTTAGACTTCTTACGAGAAATCTTGTAAAGAACTTGGATCATGGTTTTAGCCTTCAAAGGTCTTAGACTTGAGAGAAAGAGAGGAGAAACATGGAATACTTATTAACACCAGTCCAAAATCAACAGATTCTTATTGGATCTATTCATAAGAGATGGCTAAATAAAGAAGTCAATATTCAACACCTAGAGTGGGTACAAACAATTAGTTCTATATTAATTAAGGTCTTTGGAAATAAAAATGGCAAATATATATGATGAATGAGGATCATGTGCTTTTTTTTTTTTAAGGATTTAACATGTCTATATTTATTAATTAATGAAGACCAACTTGCCAACTTGTGGGCACATCATATAAATAAGGTTGGATTTAGAATTTAGATAAGGTTGAACCACTTGTCTTTATTTATATTATAAGAAATTAATTTAGTGGTAGGTAGTAAAATGAAGAGATTATTTTTTATTTGTTGTACATCATGAACAATTTATGTGTTTAGGTGACACTAACAAGAGGTTTTGTAGATTAAGAGTATCAAGACACTCACCCATCTCAATATATATAACTATGTGCCCAACCCCAAAATTCCAAGCACAGTGATATATATATTTATCCAAAATCATTTCGGGGTATTCTCCTTCTATTGTTGTTACATCAACTAAGAAGATGAAGTATCTGCAGCAGCTGCCCTAAAAACGGGGAGACTAAGCGAAAATAAATTTATTCTAATTTATTAATTTAATAGTTATATTTTATGATCTTCAGAGTAAATATAAATAATTTATATTATTTTTAACAATAGTAACATAGTTTAGTTGGTTAAATTATTTGTTAACACATTCATTGATAATCATCCAACCTAATTGATGCTATTATTTTTAAAATTTTTTGAATTTAGGTGTCCGATAAAGAGGAGGCCCTAGGCACCTTACCCTAAGACACTTATATGACTGGCAGAGAAAGAATATGAAATGGTTAAGAATATTGATGACAATGAAGAATATTGATAAACAATGGGTAGTACGTATATATTATATATATGTGGGTATTCGACGATCGAGGTCGGATATTTTAAATCTGGGTTGGGGATGGAAAGGGGAGAAGATTACTCAATTTGGTTCGAGATCGGGACAGAGAAGTGTGCCAAATTCGAAATTCGATATGCGAATATATTAATTTTACAATATAAATATATGTTTTTTTTAATTCTTTTATTAATAAAGTCACTTTTCAAAATTATAATCATTATAATTATTATAATAAATTTATATATTACTTACACTTTAACCAAAAATTTATTTCATGAGAATTTATTTTTACAATTTTTAATAACAAAATATCATTTATATGTCATTCCTCTTTAAATTTTTTTAGTTTTAAACAAACAATGTCTATTTTTTATATCATTAATTTTAAAGTTATTGATGATTTAATAAAATTATATTGGCTCTTTTTAAACATAAAAATATTATACATTTTTAATCGGATAATAAAGTACTATTCGGAGATCAGATACTCGACGAATTGGAGATAAGGATACAAATAAAAATACACGTCGAATTCAGAATTGGAATCGAATAATAAAATAAAAATTAGGTTCAGAATTAAGTACTTTACCCCTTAATGAATAAAGTTCCCTAGATGAGAACAATCGTCATTAAGTGTTTCAGAAAATTTTGGTTAATATTTTATTATATTAGTTGAGAATCTCATTTCTTTTTGAATGGGAGTAACAATACTAGTTTCCACAAATTGGTAACAACACTATTTAAATCATTTCATTTTTCAATTGAAGCAGTAGAAAAGTTTTTTAACTTATTTATCATTTATTCTTAGTTATGAATTTGATGTAATTTCAAAGTCAATATTTAACTTTTAGTAAAAACATTTTACTAATTTGTTAAGTTACAATGTACGTAATGGTTTATAATTACTATCTCTTTAATAATATAAAAATGGTTGTATTTAACAATAATTTTTAAATAAAAACAATCAAATTAAAAATAATATTTAATTAAAAGTAATAACAATTGTTATTAAAATAATTCAGCATTAAAATTAGTTTCTCTTAAAACTGTTAGAAGAGAATGTGTATTTTTTTTTTAAAGTGCAACTTTTTGGGAAAAAAAATGTTAACAAAATTCTTAAATTAAATACAATTTTAATAGTAAATTATTGAATTATGAAATAAAACTACAAAATACATGGCCACTTTTTCAAAATTACAAATGTAAGGGTTTTATAATTAATATTTTTTACTGAAAAAATTAATATCTATTTAATAATCTTGTTAATTATTAATCATAACCTAATTAAAAAAATATATTTGACATTTATTATTAATTTTAAAATTTTAATATTGATCTCTTTAGTATTTACATTCATACTATAATTATATAATTGACTTTTTAAATGATACATGTAGAAAATAAAAAATTACAAAATATAAAAATAAGAATATAAACAAGTTGTCCAACATATTTTTAAAATAGATTATTTAGAAAAGTAATTAACTCCCCACTTTATATATTTTGTTTTTCTATTTATAAAGACGAAGTGAAACCTCGTTAGCTTAAATGTGAATATAATACGAGTAATTTTAAAAATATAATAAAATGTATATTTAAAAAAGAAAAAATTATAAGACAACTGAATATATCTTATTCATTATAATAATATATAACATAATTAAAACAATTAAACAAATAATATATATAGTAGACCTGAGATTTGGGCTGCCCCAGTCTTGGATAAAAAAAAGATCGAAATATTGCTGACTTAGATATTGTTGCCCTAAGTATATTTTAAAAATGGATTAAAAAATAGCTTTTAATGAGATTTGAACCCACGCTCAACTAAACAATTTAAATACTTATTTAATCTACAACACTTTTTATTTAAAATTATAATAAATTTAATAAAAATGTCTTATTAATTTTCATAATTGAGTTGCCTTAGGAATGAACTGTCCTAGCCTAAGGGTTTACTGACTTACCCAGGAGACTCTGTGTAGAACTAAACTTTAATAAAAAAAAAAATTTATTAAGATTATACAGTCAATAATATATACCGGCCTTTTTTGTTTCAAATTGTTCCACAATAAACACAACAAAATTACAATGAAACGCATTTATTAAACAATTTGTGATCCAATTTTTTTTCAAAAGAAATATTAATTTTAGTTACACTTTGAACCCAAACAATTCTAAGTACAAAATTGACCATAAGTTTGCTAAGTCCAAAATACCCTATATACATTATTCCTCCTATTTTATTTACTATCTCAATATCCAAATTATTTGGTGATGTTGTCCTAATTAAATTCTGTGATTTTGTAAGTTACAAATTTTAATAAAAAGATTAATTAATTTATATAATTAATATAATATATTTAAATAAGATAGAATTTAAAAGATTAATATGTAGTCTTAACTAATAATAAAGAAAACAAGCTTATTGGTGTGTTAATATTTGTTTAGATTACAAACTTTAATAAATAAATAAATTTTAATAATAATAAGTATATTTTACAAAATTCAACCACGTCAATAAAAGTACTATCATATCTTTGCAGTTATGTAATTGTAATTAAATAAACATAAATCATTGATAATTCTGCGTTTTAAAGTTACAAATTCTAATTTTAATAGAAAAATTAATTATAAATAAATAAACAACTTCTTTTATTTTGGGAAAAATAACATCCATTCACTCACTTAAAAAAAAATTATCCATTTAAGGAAAGTCAATTTCAGTTGTTCAAATTCGATGAAGCACATAAATGAAAAAATTGTGGAACTATTAAATTTTAGAGTGTTCAAATTATTTTGATTGAAATTCATTGAAGTTCCGTTATTTTCAATAAACTAGTGACCGTTTTTCTCTTAATTGAGACCAAAACATCGTATTACATCTTTATCACATCTTGTTTTTTAGCTTATCATATTTTTTCTTTACTGTCACAAGAATTTTCTGGACAACCTCTCTAATCGGTTTGAGAGACAACGACGATGATCACCAAAAGCAACAGAAACTCTCTACCCGATCTCTAACGGCGCCTCCTCTGACTAGAAATTTAAAAATAGTTTATTTTAACATCGTTTTAAAATAAAAATATTAATATTGGCATAACAAATATTATAGTTATTATTTACAGTTGCTATTGATTAAGTAAATTACTAGCTTGTTTTTTCCTTCTTAATCACGAAAATACTACACTGTGACTAATATACTTTAAACAACCAAAATATCCTAGTTTTCAGGAAAAATGAATATGTCTAAATTAAGGATGACAGGTCTGGTTTCTTCTTGTAACGAGTCTGAATGGTGGATCCCATTTTAGAACAGAAGTAGGTAATTGACTGATCATGAATGTACCAAAAAATGGAAAATGGCAAGAAAGATAATAGAAGACTTGGCTTGGGAAAATCAGTGTTCTTGCCACTTCGAAGTAAATGGTTATATTTTTGTTAGACAACTTCATTCTATTTGTGTTGAATGTACACATGGCTTTTGAAAATACTAGCATTTCTTATAAGACATGTTGACTATTTTGACAGATTTTTTAAACTAATTTCTATGAGTTCTTTCAAGGTGGAATATACATAAAGTTATGTTAAAACTTTCAAGGGAAGTGGGAATCTTTTTTGTTCTTTTTGATTTTGAGCACAAATCACAACTTGACTGAAATGGATTTTCAACAAAGTACAATTGAATTACATTATTTGAAGGATGTCCTAGTCTATTGTTCCAAATTCCAGATACATAACAAACTCTAGAATATTCAATAGGTCCACTCCATGCATTTTATCATACTCTTTAAATTTCACACAATTAAACACTTTCAAACATAACATATATACAATTTGCATGAATCATTTAGTTTTCACCCGCGTTAACACATAACTTACTAACATCATCGTGAAAATGGCTGGATCTGATCATCATCAACATTATTACTAGATTCTATAAGCGTTTGAGATTCCAGGCTGGTATGTGAATCATAATCTATATTATTTCTGATTTCTTCAAGTTGAGCTTCCCAACACTTGTACATTTTCTTCATCAAAAGGAAGAAACCAAAATTGACAGCACAGAGAAATGCTAACAACCAATAGTAATAGTCAAGTCGACTCTTATTCAAACTGTCCTGGAACCAACTTATCTTCCCTCCTCTCTTGGTAACCATGTCAACCACAAACACACAAAAAGAACTTGCTACAATTCCAACACCAGAAACAGCACTAACAACATGTCCCAAATAGCCCTTCTTCATTGAGGGGCCAATAATATATTCCAAGAGTAGATAACTGCCTCTCTCAGTGTTTCTGTCAAGATATCCTAAAAGAACAAATTGTGGAATCATCCATAGCATACTCATTGGAACAACCTCATCTGGCTTGTCTATTAGTCCATTCCTCTTAACCACCCTTAGCCGACAAAACTCCACGATTGCAGCGGTTGAACAACATATTATGCTTACTACCACTGACACAGAAAATCTAGAAAATCCAACACCTCTAAGATCTTGGAATTTATCTTCATCTGTTGGGCCATCCTTACCCTGCCAATTATCATAAATGAGTTTCAAGAAGTTGAGAGGAAGTGACAACTGCCAGATCTTGGGGGTCAGCGTTGTCGCTTGTTCTAGGAAGTAAGTATCGCCTACGGAAGATACAATACCCCAAACAATGTGTTAGGTCTACAAATCAAGCCTCGGTCCTAGAATATTCCCAGCACCCTTTTCTCGGCCCAAGTGTGCACATGGGCCAATTTATGTTTTCGTTTAATAATTCTGTTTTGTTTCTCTTCTCTTATATATTTCTCTCAAACCGAATTCTGTTATTTTTAAAGTTGTTGTAACAAGTTGGTAACCGAATACTCTTGGGTAATTCAGCCGCTTTAAATGCTGATGCCCACCCCACTTTTTGGCTTATGAATTGAAGCTTGTGAAAGTTGTTACTCCAAGTTATTCTCTCGGCCTCGAACCTCTTTCTTGTACTACTAGGTGTATTCTAGTAGTATTCTCTTCTCACCCCTGTTTCTTCTCTCTTTAACCTCGAATTCTCTTATCACACTATATCCTCTGCGCTTGATTGAAGAATTCTATACTCGGTCCCATCAATCAAGAACACGTTTCTTGAATCAAAACTCGGAAAGTTAAGTTATAGTTTCAAGCTTAACATATTGGTATCAGAGCTGGGCGATTCTCCAAATGGTAGAAACCCTTCAGCAGACAGAAATGGAGGCGCTAAAGTTCCTAATCGAAGGATTGTCCTAACAATCAGGCGCTACGCAGGCCATTTTGCACCAACAAATGACTGAATCGGCTGCTATGCATGCTGCCCTTAAACAACAGATGACTGAACTAAGCAATAACATGGACGGAAGATTCAATATCGCTGAAGAAAGACTTGCAACAATTGAAAATGGTGCATCGGGTAAGGTCTAAGATCCCCGCGTCGGCCCTTATGATGATGATGAGCCTTCTTGCCACGGTCCCCCATATCATCCCCATCACCTTGACCAGAACCGCGACCAACATTATGTTCCTCCCACTCGGATAACCAAGGTCGACTTTCCTCGGTTTGATGGACCCGATGTCGAGAGCTGGCTGATATCCGCCGAGCAATTCTTCAGGGTGGACAAGACAAATGATGCCATTAAATTATAAATCGCCCCCATTCACTTTTCTGGTGAACCAAGAATATGGTACGGGTCATACCTTCAGAACCGCAACCAAAGGGAAACATTGTCATGGGATGTGTTCAAGAGAGACCTCTTGGCGCAATTTGGGCCCTCTATACACGACACTCCAATGAGGCAGCTGATGCATTTGAAACAGGTTGGTTCGGTTCAAGAATATAATCTGCGATACATGTCGATCTCTCAAAAACTCTACAGCATGCCAAAGGAATACGTCATAGATTGTTACTTGTCCGGTCTAAGGGATGAGATTGCAAATTGCATCAGGTTGCGATTCCGGATTCTCTAAACGAAGCCATGGCCATGGCTTAAGTCCAAGAAGCAACATACCGGTCCCTCATGTGCAGTGGGCACTTGTACAACGCCAAAACACCGTTGCTGCCCAAACCATCGAATATCAACACAGCCTGGCCGAGCACCAATACCGACTTCAAGAATTCATCATATGGGTCCTCTTCAAGTGCAAACCTGGGCCATGTTAAGCAATTAGACCCGGTCTCAATGGATGAAAAGAGAAAGAAAGGCCTATGCTACACTTGCAATGAAAAATGGCAACCAAACCATAGATGCAAATCAAAGTTATTCATGGTCTCGGCCAATCAAGAAGACCAAGAACCCGATCAAGAACATGTTTTTGATGATCCACCTTTGTTGCTCGGGGCAGGGGAAGAACCAACCATATCCTTACATGCATTGACCGGTTCCAAAGCTTTTCAAACTCTCTAGATTCTTGGAAAAGTCGAGAACCTGCCGGTAGTGATCCTGATTGATACAGGCAACACCCACAATTTTATCAATAGCAGGATTTTGGAGAAAATAGACCACAAAAGCATAGCAACTCGGGTGCAATCGGTTAGAGTGGTCGATGGGTCCAATGTGTTATGCTTTAGTGTTTGTAAAGACTTGAAGTGGTCGATGGAAGGCAATGACTATCAAATAGAAATGAAGGTAATTTCCATGGACGGATATGATATTGTGCTGGGCATTGAATGGATGATAACTTTAGGTCCTTCATCTTGGAACTTCGAAAATCTGACCCTTTCGTATGAGAAACAAGGCATAACCACGGTCCTAAAGGGGATTCCTCGGTCGCAGGTCTCCTTGATGCATGGAAACCAGCTGGAAAAGACATTGGATGAATGTAGTGTTGCTGCTAAAGTTCAAATAAAAAGTAAGCCTGAAGGCCAAACTGTTTCCCTCACAGCAATGACCTTAGAAGATATTCCTGAAGATCTCCAACAACTATTTGAAGTGTTCAATGCTCTATTCCAGCAACCCGAAGACCAACCACAATTTAGGAGAATAATAAGAAGCTATGGCTCTTTCGCTGCCCATGTTATGCTGGTTCGGGAAAAAGACTTGGCCTGAATTTTTGATAACACCATAGAGTATAATCGAAGCTGGAAGAAGTTTTTTATATATTTGCTCCAAGTCTTGGCGACATTGCAGCAACAAAGCTCAGCTCTAAACAATGAAAAACTCGACCTTGGGTGCACAGAAATTGCTTACATGGGCAGAGTGGCAATTGACCCGGCAGTGCAAAAGACTACAAGGACCCGACCAACTCCACTATTGAAACGATTCTGCCGAAAGTTTTTTAAGAAGTCCGGTCCTATGCTGCGACCCTTGCTGAATTTGCGCGTTAGAGGCTGACCAGTCCACGTTCTTTTCGTCGAGGGCGACGAACTTTGAAGGGGGAGATTATGTTAGGTCTACAAATCAAGGCCTCGGTCCTAAAATATTTCCAGCACCCTTTTATCGGCCCAAGTGTGCATATGGGCCAGTTTATGTTTTCGTCTAATAATTCTGTTTTGTTTCCCTTCTCTTATATTTCTCTCAAACCGAATTCTATTATTTTTTAAAGTTGTTGTAATAAGTTGGTAACCGAATACTCTTGAGTAATCCAGCCGCTTTAAATGCTAATGCCCACCCCACTTTTTGGCTTATGAATTGAAGCTTGTGAAAGTTGTTACTCTAAGTTATTCTCTCGGCCTCGAACCTCTTTCTTGGACTACTAGGTGTATTCTAATAGTATTCTCTTCTCACCCCGGTTTCTTCTCTCTTTAATCTCGAATTCTCTTATCACACTATATCCACTACGCTTGATTGAAGAATTCTATACTCAGTCCCATCAATCAAGAACACGTTTCTTGAATCAAGAACTCGAAAAGTTAAGTTATAGTTTCAAGCTTAACACAATGAAACATAATTATGTTGGTATCAAATGAATAATCCTTTTCGTTTCCTTTACTTCTGTAACACTACAAAGTCTCCATTTCTTCATTTGTTGGTCAGTCAAACTAGTTGTAAACAGAATAATTGCAGCCTTGTCAAAATACCTGATACATGTTATTTGCATCTTATTACATAAAACTAAAGAATATGATATACTATTTATTACACATCTTCACCCTATCTTTTTTATGCTAAGAGTTCCAATCAAATAAAATCTCCCATCACATATATTTTTTTCATCATTACGATTCAATCTAATTCACATAGGGTGAATATTATAAATTTTCAACATAATTCATGAAATTAATTAATTGTTGGTCCTTTGTGACAAATTTGTTGGGTGAAATATTATTAAGTCACAATAGACGGGAAATTTGATCAAATGACCCTCAAAAGAGGGTCATTCCCAAAACTAACCTCAAACATTTCAGTTTTTATTTTTAACCTTTTTTTTAAAATTTGGACACTTTTACTCTTAATAACTTTTTTTTCTTTTTCTTTCTCTTCCTTTTCCTTCCATTTCCATTTCTTCCCATTTTCCCCTCTTCCCTTCCCCGTCGCTTGCTATCCCACCTCCCCGCCGGTTGCTCTCCCCATCCGACTCCCACGCCCCCACCCACAAAGGTTCCAGCCCCAGCCGACGATCGCCCAACATACCCCACGATCGCCGGATGCATACCTCGCGAGCCTGCCTAGCCGTTGATCGCCAAATGCTTCCAGGCCAGGCCGACTCCCGACGATCGCCAAGCCCGGAGACGCTGAGCCCGACGTCCTCCCAACATTACTAAGGTTAGTAATGCTTAGTTAGTTCTACTCCCCGATGATTTTTATGTTTTTTGCATGTTGAGTATGAAGTTGTATGGTTTTAGGTTTTTAGTTTATGTATTAGGCTTTAGTTAGGGTTTAGGCTTGAAATGCTTAGTTAGTTCTATTGTTTTGGCCCTTTGAAATGCTTTTATCCGAGAAATGTAGTTTAATCTGAATGGGGCGTGGGGTTGGCGTGGATCGTGGGGATGGGGCGTGGGATAGTGCGTGGATCGTGGGGTGGGGGCATGGGGGTTGAGCGTGGAGTTGAGCGTGGGGTTGTGCGTGGGGTTGGCGTGGGGGTTGTGCGTGGGGGTTGTGCGTGGGGGTTGTGCGTGGGGGTGGGGTGAGTGCATGGAGCGTGGTATTGGGCGTGTGCTGGGGCGTGGGGTAGTGCGTGGAGCGTGGACTTGGGCTTGGGCGTGGGAGTGAAGGTTGTGCGTGGGGCGTGGGGTAGTGCGTAGAGCGTGGGCTTGGGCGTGGATGGGGCGTAAGGTTGGCATGGATCGTGGGGTGGGGCATGGGGGTTGAGCGTGGGGTTGTGCATGGGGCGTGGGGTAGTGCGTGGAGCGGGGGGTAAAGTTGGCGTGGATCGTGGGGTTGTGCGTAGGGCGTGGGCTTGGGCGTGGGCTTGGGTTTGGGTTGGGGCGTGGGTCGTGGGGTAGTGCGTGGAGTGTGGGCTTGGGCGTGGGGCGCGGGGGTGGTGCGTGGCTTCAATTATTAATACGATTTTACTGTTTTTGATCCACCAAACATTGTGTATATGATTTTACTGACTGTTTTTGTAGAAGGCACCAAACAAAACCATTATTAACGATTTTAATGGCCGTGTTTCATGGAAATCCACCGGCCCCAGCTTGGCAAAGATAAAGGAGAGGTTTACTCACCATGATCTTTTGGATAGGGCTTTGCAGAACCAATTCCAATATCTATTCAAAGCCCTGACATTATATTTTTTAGGAACCATACTCCATCCGATGCTTATCAGAAAAATCAGCTCAAATTCGAAGGCGATAAGGTTCTTGGTCAATGGTAAGGAGGTCTTCCGGGGCATGAAGGATTATGCATTGGTGATAGGCTTCAATTTGGCAGATTTCCTTTGGTGGAGGAGGAGGTTGAAGAATGTCCACCCCTTGTCCTCAAATATTTTAAGGGTAAAAAGGATGTTAGACTGAAAGAGCTTGAAGACATTTTCGTCGGATGCTCTAATAAGGAGGATTCATGGAAGATGAGGCTCATATTTCTCATTTACCAGTATCTGTTCGCATCTGATAATAGGAAGAAGATAAGTTTCATAATCTTTCACATGGTGGAAGACATGGAGATGTTCCTCCAATTTCCATGGGGAAATGTGTCCTTGAGAGCAACCCTGCAGGGTATTGACAAAGATATGAAACACCTCCGTGGGTTATATCTCGCCAAGAAGAAAACCTGGTAAAAGAAAAGCATCTGTGATGTCGCTTATACTTTACATGGGTTCGCACTAGCATTCCAAGTGTAGACCTATAGTTTATCAATATATTCGTCCCCAAATTTGCTGAAAGGACATTGGAAGATGATCCTACAAGCCCAAGGATAGTGCTTTATAAATTTTTTAGGAGTTATACCCTACCGGAGGTATCAACAGTCATCCAGAAGTGCAATGTTCGAAGAAAAATTGATGAGTCTGAGGAGGAGAAGCGGAAGTACTCTAGGGACGACTTTGAAGATATGACAAGCAACATTTATGATGAATACTTTGAATTTGATGGGAGGAAGAGAAAGATTGAAGTTTGTGAAGAAGATGAAAAACATGAAAGGACTCCCAAACTACCAGCCAAGAAGAGGAGAGTTATTACTCCCCAGCTCCCTGAAGTTAAAGATGAAACTAGACAAGACAGCTCTCAGCAAATCCCTTCTACGACGACTCCTCAAACTAATAAAGACAATTCTAAATCTTGTGCACCCAATCGAGTGTCTCAATCCCATACTAATGCCAAACTTGATGAGCTGACAAAGGATGTAAATGAGATTAAAACTGAAATCAAGCTCATCAAAGATAATCAACAACTTATAATCACATTATTGGGGGAAATAAAGGAACAAAAGAATAATGGAGGAGAAAAAAAAAAGAGGCATGTACTGCTGCACTTGATACTGAGAAGATGACGAGGACGAAGATGAAGAGGAAGAATAATTATGTTACACTTGATACTGAGAAGAGGACGATGAAGAGGAAGAATGATGATGTTGCACTTGATAATGAGAAGAGGATGAATAGGAAGAATGATGAGGTGATGAACAAGTGGAAGAATGATGAGGAGATGAAGAAGAGTAAGTAGGATGATGTTGATGAGATTAAGAGAAAGAAGAATGAGAGGAAGGAGAGGCAGGAGAGGCTGATGAACTTGGCAAAGAAGAGGAAGGCTGATGAGTTGGCCAAGAAGAGGAAGGCGGATGATGAGTTGGCCAAGAAAAGGGAATTGGCCAAGAAAAGGGAGTTGTCCAAGAAGAAGAAGTCGAAAAAGGTATAATTGCACACCCCACGCACTACTCCACGCACACACTTGAGCCCCATGCACAACACTTGCACTCCACGCACTACCACACTACTCCCATGCACAACCCCACGCCCCACGCACAACCCCACGCCCCACGCATTCACTCCACGCACACCCCACACACAACTCCACGCCCCACGCCCAAGCCCACGCATTACCCCACGCACCCTCCACACACCCCCCACACTCTCCATGCACAACTCCATGCCCCACGCCCAAGCCCACGCCCAAGCCCACACACCCCCCACACACCACACTTATACCTCGCAAAATGTATATTAATCTAATTTTATTTTTGATTGTACATGACGAGGAAGAGGAAGAGGAGGAGGAGGAGGACAAGGAGGACGAGGAGGATGACGAGGATGACGAGGTATAGTTGTGCACCACGCCCCACGCCCCACACACAATGTATATTAATCTGATTTTTTGATTGTGTAGGACGATGATTCGCGCCCCATGCCACAAGCCTCTCGCAAATTGAATTTTGATGAGGGGGTGGGGCGTGGGGGTGGTGCGTGGGAGTTGAGCGTGGGGTGAGTGCGTGGGGCGTGGGGGCGTGGTCTTGTGCGTGGGGTGTGGGGGTTGAGCGTGAGGCATGGGGGTGGGGCGTGGGGGTGGTGCGTGAGGCGCGGAGTGGTGCGTGGTGCGTGGTGCGTGGGGGTTGTGCATGGTGCTTGGTGTGTGGTCCGTGGTGCGTGGGGGTTGTGCGTGGTGCGTGGTCCGTGGTGTGTGGTCGTTGTGCGTGGGTCCTGGTGCGTAGGTCGTGGGTTGTTCAGTAAACATACCCATTTTTACAGCATTTCAAACGTATGCCACAACATTTCAAACGTACCAAACATATTTAGTGTTTAGCTAAATGGGAATGAAAAAAATGGGAAACATACCCATTTTGAAGGCGATGTTGGGTCGGTCGGGTGTACACGGGTGCTGCTGGGTCTCGTCGTCCTTCGGCGTCGCAGGGGACCGTTGCAGGTGGTTACTTGGGGGGTCGGGGAGATGGAAGGACCGTTGCAGGTGGTTGCTTGGGGAGCGGGGGTGGGTTGGTGGGGGACCAGTTGGTGGTTGGGGATTGGGGGCCTGGAGAGAGGATGAAGACAAAAGTGAAAATGGGGAAATGGGAAAGAAAGGGAGGGAAAAAAGGGAAAAAAGTTTAGTAAAGGTAAAAGTGTCCAAATTTTTAAAAAAAAAGGCTAAAAATAAAAACTGAAATTAGTAAGATTAGTTTTTGGGAATGACCCTCTTTTGAGGGTCATTTGATCAAATTTCCCCAATAGACCACCTTATACTCAATTAATGATTGATTATTAATTTATTGAAAATCATTAATTATAACACATATTCACATATATAATTTTAATTTTATGTATTGTCCATTTACTAAAGATATTTGTTTTTTACTCTTGGTCACAGATCTTTCGCCCAATTATCCTTCTGAATGTCATCACCATCTTTGCAACAAGTCTATTTATTCATCCTTTCTTTTTGGAATTTCGTGTTCTTATTTGAAAAATAAAGCCTTCATTAGCTAGGTTCAACCTACAAGCTATATCAACTCTAAACTCATGTACATAACATAGTATACAAGATATATCATATAGAAAAGGTGTAACAATATTTGTCATGTGAATCGATTTAGAGGTATGTTATTTATTATATATGTTAAAAATATTATCACAATAATGTTAAGAAAAGTCAGATAATATTGTGATATTATTGTCATATTATTATTATAATTATTTCTTTATATTGGTAATTTAATATCTATAAAGAGATTTAAAATATTTAATAGAAGGAAGAAACTTAATAAAATATGTTATCTCTCTCTATATTTCTAACATATAAGAACTTCTCTTTCGTTTTTTTAAGATACCCATTAACAATATTTTTTCTGTCTTAGCCATAAATAGAGTAGTCATGGTTGGAAATTGAACGTGACCTAATGAAATGAAATATAGGAGGGATAGTTGTGCACTACCATGGGAGAAACGATTAATGTTAAGTCAATCAAATCTCTTTATCCTGAAACCATGTGTGAGTCGTCTTTAGGGTGCACTAGATGTCGGTTAAATTAGATAAAGCTTACGGATGAAGAGGTATGTGAGACATTCTCGACTCATGACATGATGTTGAATGAAAATAAGTCACATTTAAGAGAGATTCTTATAAAGTGTCAAAAATATATCCTAAAATTCGTGTAATTCCCTACCACTAGTAAAAAAAGGATTTTACCGACAGAATTTACCGAGAGTTATAGAAAACTCTTGGTAATGGTACCGAGAGGAAAAAAACTTTCGTTAATAAAAATAGATTCCGAGAGGTGTGTAAAACTTTTGGTGATATGAGGGTTTACCGAAAGTTGTCTAATAAACTTTCGGTTTTGACCCTTCCCAGAAAAATTAAAAATAATTCTAAGTGTTGGGAAGGTTAATTGCAAAAGGTTTATTAGAAAACCTTCGGTTTTAACTTTCCTCAAATTGGTAATTGCCAAGGTTTTCTAATAAACCTTCGATTTTGATGTCATTCCCAAAAAAAATAAAAATAGTTCTAAGTGTTGGAAGGGGTAATTGCGAAGGTTTATTAGAAAACCTTAGGTTTTAACTTTCCCCCAAATTGGTAATTGCGAAGGTTTTCTAATAAACCTTCGCAATTATCCCTTCCCAATATTATCAAAAATAATTTTAAGTGTTGGGATGGGGTAATTGCGAAGATTTATTAGAAAACCTTCGGTTTTAACTTTCCCCCAAATTGGTAATTGCGGAGGTTTTTTAATAAACCTTCGCAATTACCCCTTCCCCAAAAAATCAAAAATAATTCTAAGTATTGGGAAGGGGTAATTGCGAAGGTTTATTAGAAAATTTTCGGTTTTAACTTTCCCCTTAATTGGTAATTCCGAAAGTTTTATGAAAACCTATGGTAATGGCCTATATAAATAAAAAAAACCCTACTTTTCTTTTCTTCTTTCCGCCCACTTTCTTTCCCTTTCTCTCTCTCTCTCCTAGCTTCCTTCCGCCCGCGCTGCCGCCGCTCGAAGATCTGCATCCGCCAAGACGTCGTCGCCGCTTGGAAGACTCCCGCCGCCGCGCCTCTGCCTATTTCAAGGTAAATTCTAAGTGTTAGTTAGATTTTATATATTTAGTGTTATAATCAAAATTAACTTAATATAAGTGGAAAACGATTACAAGGTTTTGAATATTTCGATTAAATAATAAAAAAGGGAGAAATTGTTAGATAAATTAGATAATTAATTAGTAGTTATCTAAGAACTTAACCAAGATAATTTTGTGCAGGATAAAGAAACCCGGAAAATAAAACTGCCCAGTTTTTTCTTAAAGACGACTACAAAATTTGGCAAACCAATATAAATAAGTGCAACCGGTATTATTTTTTCGGTTTTATAAAGACACGGCAATCGGTAGTCTGATCGGTTAAATATTCGGTCATTCATAAGAAGTGGAACCGGTAGTGGATCAGTTCAGTAGTAGAAATCGGCTCTACTGCTCAACAAGCTGATCGATTATATGTTATAAAGCGCAACCGGTAGTCTGTCCGGTAGTCTAACTGGTAGTTTCTTCGGTCTTTTATAGATGAAGCGCAATCGATAGTATGACCGACTTTTACTCCAAGAAGCGGAACCGATTGTATCCTTACTTCGGTATTGGTATATGCAGAATCATTAGTATCTATTCAATAGTAGTTTTCCCGACTATTTACAAAAGGCGCAACCGATAGTTACTATCCATATCGGTTATATACTCAGCAGCAGCCATATAACGGTAATATCTTCGGTTCTATCTCCAGAAGCGCAACCGATTATATGCTAAAACAGTTTTATACGAAGTGCATCCGACAGTTTCCTATTAAGTGTTATGCAAAACAATTTTGGTAAATACATAGGGCAGTCCTCACATGTCTAGACTGTATTATTGCCATTTTAATACAAGTTTGATAAAACCGTCTTGGGAGCAGATGTCTGCTAATTTAACCTTAATTACTATTTCGGTGCAAGTCTGATTAATGATTTCCGAAGAACAAATCAGCATACAAGCAGTATCTTCGGTCTATTAAGTGCTCTGAAAATACTTTATTAGACTTGCCCATGTCATTCCATAACTTGCTAGCACAATCAAGTTATGACCCAGGGTTTGTCGCGGCGGACCTAATGACTATTGCTGATGTTAAACGTGAGGAGGATGCGAGACACATAGCATTGACATTGGAGAAAAATCAATTGAGGGATGCGGAAAAGAGATCAATTGATTACTGAAATTAAAGCGGATAGGGAGAAAATGGCGCAAAAATTGGAGAATCTTGAACAACAAGTTGAATTCTTCATGAGGCAGAATCAACTCCCCCTCCTCCCCCCCAACTACTAAGTAAATAAAGTTTTTGAATAATTATTTGTAAAAAATTTCGTTGGACTGATAACATGTTTTGGTGTGTTTTGACTTTGATTTAGAATTATGAATTATAATTATCTTGTGGTTTATGAATGTTTTTCTATATGTATTGGTTTGCCTTTTGAGAAATTTATTTAACATTTTTTATTTACACTCTTGTCAAAAAAATGGAAAAAATTTTAGGCTTAGTGTAACTGCGAAGGTTATTTAAAGAACCCTCGGTTTTAACTTTCTAGAAAATCAAAAAAAATCTAGGAAGGGGTAATTGCGAAGGTTTATTTGAAAACCTTCACTTTTAAGCCTTCCTAAAAAAATTGGAAAAATTTATAAGTGTTGGGAATGGGTAATTGCGGAGGTTTATTTGAAAACCTTCGCTTTTGACCCATCCTAAAAAAATTGGAAAAAATTCTAAATGTTGAGAAGGGGTAATTGTAAAAGTTTATTGGAAAACCTTCGCTTTTGATCCTTCCTAAATAAAATTAGAAAAATTCTAAGTGTTGGGAAGGGATAATTGCGAAGGTTTATTGGAAAAACCTTCGCTTTTGAGCCTTTCTAAAAAAAATTGTAAAAGTTCTAAGTTTTGGGAAAGTAGTAATTGCGAAGGGGTTATTGGAAACCTCCTCTTTTGACCCTTCCAAAAAAATTGGAAAAAATTCTAAGTGTTGGGAAAGGGGTAATTGCGAAGGTTTATTTGAAAACCTTCGCTTTTGATTCATCCTAAATAATTTGGAAAAAATTCTAAGTGTTGGGAAGGGGTAATTGCAAAGGTTTATTGGAAAACCTTCGCTTTTTATCCTTCCTAAAAAAAATGGAAAAAAATTTAAGTGTTGGGAAGGGGTAATTGCGAAGGTTTATTGGAAAACCATCGCTTTTGAGCCTTTCTAAAAAAATAGAAAACATTCTAAGTGTTGGGAAGAGGTAATTGCGAAGGCTTATTGAAAAACCTTCGTTTTTGACCATTTCCTAAAAAAATTGAAAAAAAATTCTAAGTGTTGGGAAGGGGTAATTGCGAAGGTTTATTGGAAAACCTTCATTTTTGACCCTTTCCTAAAAGAATTGAAAAAAATTCTAAGTGCGGGGAAGGGTAATTGCGAAAGTTTATTGGAAAACCTTCGCTTTTCATCTTTCCTAAAAAAATTGAAAAAATTCTAAGTGTTGGGAATGAGGTAATTGCGAAAGTTTATTGGAAAACCTTCGCTTTTGAGCCTTTCTAAAAAAATGGAAAAATTCTAAGTGTTGGGAAGGGGTAATTGCGAAAGTTATTTTAAAACCTTCTCTTTTAACCTTTCCTAAAAGAATTGGAAAAAATTCTAAGTGTTGGGAAAAGGGTAATTGCGAAAGTTTATTTGAAAACTTTCGCTTTTGACCCTTCCCAAAAAATTGGAAAAAATTCTAAGTGTTGGGAAGGCGGGTAATTGCGAATATTTATTTGAAAACCTTCGCTTTTAACCTTTTCTAAAAAATATGAAAAAATTATAAGTGTGGGGGAGGAGGTAATTACGAAGGTTTATTGGAAAACCTTCATTTTGACCCTTTCTAAAAAATATTATGTTTAAGGTCAGGACCGAGAGATATTTAAAAATCTCTCAGTTTTGAATGTAGGTACCGAAAGTTAATTAATTAACTTTCGGTATTCATTCCCTATCTTATTTGATTTTTTGTAATTTTTTTTGTCTAAACTATTTAATCATATCAAGTGTGTTATTTTTAAGAATGAATATTGTGTTTAATGTTATAAATGTATTTGATTGTGTTTTATAATATAAAGAAGTATATATATGTATGTTTGTGTTTGATGATAATAAGGTTGTGTGTAAAGTTTGATTGTAATGATGTATTGGGATTATGTAATATTTTAAGGATATCAAATGTGTTAAATTAATGTTGTTCAAGGTTATTAGAAGGTGAAAAACCAATTAATTTAACAATTTATGAGGTGGTAATACCGAAAGTTAATAGTACAACTTTCGGAAATAACCATCAAAACCGAAAGTTATACCATTAACTTTCGATATTGACACTACATAATTTGTTAATTTAATTAACATTTCAATTTCTAATCTAGACTCATAACTAAGCTAATCAAGTGTGTGTTATTTTTTAAGAATTCAGATTGTGTTTAATATTAAAATGTATATGATTGTGTTTGATTATATAAAGAAGTGTATATATATATGTTTATGTTTGATTATCCTATGAATGTGTGTAATGTTTGATCATATGGATTGTGTAATATTTTAAGAATATCAAATGTGTTAAAATTAATATTGTGTGTTATTGATTAAAAAGTGAGAAACTAATTAATTTAACAAATAATGAAGTAGTAATACCGAAAGTTATACCATTATCTTTCGGTAATAATAATCAAAACTGAGAGATATATACAAATATGTCCATTTTATCTATTTAAAATTTATCTAAAACCGAGAGATATACACAAATCTCTCGTTTTTATCTATTTAAAATATATCTAAAACTGAGAAATTTAGACAAATCTCTCTAAATCTAAAATGATCAAAACCGAAAGATATGTATAAATCTCTCGGAGTAACGGAAATGATCAAACCCGAGAGTTATATGAAAACTTTCAAAATTAATCAAGTGATCAAAACCAAAAGTTTTCATATAACTTTTGGTAATGACCTATTAAAATAAAATAAAAAAACCAATTTCTTTTCCCCTTCTTCTCTTCTTCTTTCCCGATTTCTTTTCAGCTTCTCTCCCTGATTTCTCCTTTTGTCCGCGCCGCCTCCCGCCCACTGCCATCCGACGACCTATCCGACCCGACGACGACGCTGCACACACCTCTACTGATTATTGTTTGATTAGGTATATGTTTGTGCTAATTTTGTTGGATTCATGTTAGATTAATGTATATTTGCTGTGATTGATGTTTCATTATGTTTGATTAATGTTAAAAAGTGGTTTATATTGAGTTTGATATAGGTTATATTTTGATTAGATTTATGGATATTTGGTTAGATTTATGGATATTAGGTTTGGACTAGGATTTGGTTAAGATTATGTAAGATAAATGAAAACCTAATTGATTTAGATAAAGTTAAATAAATAATAATGTAGGTTGTTTTCCATCTTATTAGAAAGATGGAGGTACCCGATAAAACTTGGATGATCTTACGTCGAGATCATCCAGATTACGAGAAAGATGTTGACAAATTTCTCGAGTTTGCAATTAGGAGTAGAAGAAGACAAACAGTGAAATGTCCTTGCATGAAATTCTTGAACACGACGTTTATTTCCATAGACGATGTGAAGCCTCACCTCATCATTTATGGAATAAATCTTCATTACGAATTCTGGTATTTTCATGGAGAAAAGAGACTTACTACAAACGTGGTTAATGATGATGATTATGATGCCGATGAATTGGATGATGATGGTCAATTAGAGGATGTCGTGCCGGAATTCAACGATCCTAGAACGGAGATGAATAATTCAATCAATGAAGAGGTCAATGAAGAACGTTATATGCACGATTTTATAAACGATATGTTCTCCAACATTAATGATGGCCCGAACAACCATGAATCAGGCAGGAATGCGCAGAAATTTTATAAATTACTTGATGATTTTAAACGACAACTGTATGAAAGTTCTCGAATAACGAAATCATCAGCACTACTGAAACTATTCACATAAAGAATAACGGTCAATGAACAAATTCTTCGTTCGATATGTTGTTGCGTCTATTTAAAGAAGACATATTACTAATGGATGCTCAATTGCCAAACTCCTACTACCAATATAAAAAATTCATTACAGATATCGGTCTTAAGTTTGAGAAGATGGATGAATGTAAGAACAATTGTATGCTATTTTGGAAAGACAATAAAAATGTAGAGTCTTGCAGAGTTTGCGGCCTTTCTAGATGGAAAGTCGACCAAGAAAGTGGGGCAGTTCGAAAGAAGAAAAAATGGGAAATTCATTCCAACTAAGGTGCTAAGATATTTTCCTCTAATACCAAGACTAAAAAGATTATACATGTCTTCAAAATCTGCTCTAATGATGAGATGGCATAAGGAAGGAAGATTTGATAGTGATACGTTGAGACATCCGGCTGATTCATTAACTTGGAAAACGTTTGATGAAAATTATAAAGATTTCGCGTTGGACTCTCGAAATGTGAGACTAGGTTTATCAAGCGATGAGTTTCAACCATTTGCTAATGGGAAAAAGTCATACAGTGTATGGCCGGTAATTCTCGTTCCTTATAATGTGTCACCCACTACTTGCATGAATTCTAGTAATTTTATTCTATTTATGTTAATTCCAGGTCCAAAGAGTCTAGGAGATGCAATTGACATATTTCTCTAACCATTGATCGATGAGTTGACTGAATTGTGGCAAACTTGTGTGAGAACGTTTGATGCACAAGCTTCGTAATATTTTAACATGCGAGCGACATTGCTATGGACCATTAACGACTTTCCCGCGTACGTGAATTTGTCAAGCTGGAGTACGAAAGGGAAATTTGTTTATCCTTGTTCTAACAACGACACGGTATCTCTTCGATCAATTAATGGTTCCAAACAATGTTACATGGGTCACAGACGCTTCCTTCAACCAAAGCACAAATACAAAATGGATAAAGAGTCGTTTGATGGTCGAATAAATTTTAGAGAGCCCTCTAAATTGTTAACGGGGAAATAAAGTTACGAGCAAGCACGAGATCTAGAATACACAATTCTTACTACGGATCAGAGCAAGAAAAACAAGATATATCATGAAACACGGGGAGACAATTGGCACAAACTTAGCATTTTTTCTATTAGCCTTATTGGAAATCACTATTATTTAGACATAATTTGGATGTGATGCATATTGAGAAAAATATTTGTGATAGCGTGTTGGGAACAATAATGAATGTGAAAGAGAAGACTAAGGATGGTGAGAAGACTAATGAATGAGTGACAACTCATTCATACATTTTGAAAAAATTTCCCAAAGCAGAACGTTTTTACATGTGAGATTCAATATTTTGTTGTTATAATACGTCTTATTAATTAACATTAAAGAGTATGCTATTTAATATTCGATCTATTTACAATGATTATATGCTATGGAGAAACGTATGCCACCTATTTTATGCATAGAGTGAGTAGATTCAAAACCATATCTAATAACTTTATATTTATTTCAACAACTAAAATTCGGGAATGCATATATATAGATCGCTCAATTATAAGAAAATAACGACATATCAAGAGACCTCAAGATCTTAGGCGAAGGTCCAAGTATGTACTCATGTATGTATGTTTGGTGTAAAGTAAATAGATACAAATTCTGTACAAAAACACGACGAAGATTTGACCACTCAAAATAGTGGAGTGGTTGTTAAAGGGTATTACGGGTCAGATACTATGTCATACTATAGAGTTTTATTGGATATAATCCAAGTACAATACTTTTCTCACAAACGAGTTGTCTTATTCAAGTGTAAGTGGTTTGATACACATTTGGAGAACTAGGAGTGAAAGTGGATAAATATGGCTTCGTAAGTATAAATGTAAACGAATTTTGAAAACCCAAAGTCATGACCCGTATATATTGGCGAATCAAGCAAAACAAGTATTATAAGCCCCTGATATGTCAACACGACCCGGTTGGAAGATTTTGAGAAATATAAATCCACGGTTTACGAATATATAGTTCAGATTAATTATGTAGATTTATGTTTTTACTTTATATTAATTCTTATTACTACTTTATTTCAATTATTCTCCCATTTATTAATGGTATGCATTAAGGATGTTTGAAGGTCCTAAAGAAACTTGGATGAGTATGAGGAAAACACTCAGCAAACTGTCTAGGCCATACCAGAACCTACTTGCATAGGAAGATCTCCTAAGATCTGAGGAGAGTATTCTAGAGACGCACCATTAGCCATTGACCCGTTAGCTACTTCTTCCTTAGCACATGATACACATGACGAGGATGATGAGGCTGAAGAGTTTATTGAGAGTACGTTTGACTTAATGGGGGATGACGAGGACCACGAGGAGGCTCACGAGGAGGATAATGAGGAGGATCATGAGCACCATTCCACTCCCGACTCATCATCGATATGTAACATGTTTACACTTAGTTATTGTTTGTATTGATTTACATCTAATTATGAATTTGATAATTTTGAAGAATCTTCCATCCGTAAGAGACGGGGGAAGAACAAGAATATTGTGTTATCTAGGAGGCCACCGAGGACAAAGATTGTTCTGACTTTTAGAGGGGTAGATGGGAGGCCCGGTGGCGGCGATGGAAGAAAAATGTGGTCTAGACATTTGGGATCGGTTGTGCGGGACCCCTCAACCGTCTCCTAAAGTGGAAGACATTAAGTGCTGACCAATTAGATTTACTTTGGCTTGCTATGACGGTAATAATAACTTAATTATACATTAATCATTCAATACTTTTTTATAACATTTGAAAAAATTATTTTTCAAGATCCGTTCGAGTGTACTAATGGTTCTATTGATCAATATTGAGCGACCGGATTGGCACACGCCAAACAAATATGGGATATGTGACGCTCAGATTTGAATAAGGATTATATCCGAATTCATGATGGAGACGAGGCGACGGTACTCAACAATCCCCCACAAGACTACGATCGAGATGATTGAGAATTCGTGTGCCTAAACCATTATTTCACCGATAAATTTAAGGTACGGTTTAATAATTTAAATAAAATATGATATCAATTATTCTAACTTCATTTTTTATTTCAAATACAGAGATACAGTCGTACCAATATTATTAACAAGAATAAGCTGAAATTCCCAAATCATACTAGAAGTAGACCATTTTCTCAAGTGGAGGAAGACTTGGTATGTACATTATTCATTATTTTTAATAACTTAATATAAAGAATGTCATTAATTTTATAAATCATTTATTTCAACAGACGCTTGTAATAAGACGGACCCCCTCCGTCGTTGAAGTATTCAAAAGGACCCGTACCTTAAAACCTACGAAAGAAAACCCAACCCCCATCCCGGACGAAAGAGCGCAAGAGAAAATTGTAAGTTAATTAATTAAATTTAAATAAATTACATAAAGCTAGCTTATTATTATATAGATGAAAATTTATTTCAAATGTGTAGGTGGAGATGGAGGTGGTAAGAAGCAATGAACCGGATATATCTAACTTCGACTTGACAAAGAGAGTGTTCAGACGCCAAAAGCATGGGATAGTGATCGGTATGGGATCAGACGTTCGACCCACACACTTTCGAGAGGATCGTCGAAGTGGCAACAATTCACAACGATCCACTGATCGATTGTTTGAGGAGAATGAAATATTAAAGGAAGAACAGAAATGATGGCGATGAAAGTGGAGGAATTGGAAAAGAGGGATGCAGAAAGAGCTCTAACGATTAATGAAATGCAAGCGGAAAAGATAGAAATGACAACAAGAATGGAGAAATATGAACAAAACATGGAAATGTTTATGAGGCAATATCAACCACCTCCCCTCCCCCACCAGCTAATTCTAGTACGTTTTGATTGTTTGTTTCGACTGATAACATGTTTATGAATGATTGAGTACGATTTAATTCGAATAATAACAGGTTGTTTGGATGATTGGCTTGGTTTAGAATTTTAGAATGATAATGGTCATTTAGTTTATGAATGTTATTTGTATATATATTGATTTTGCTGAACAGGTTTTGGTTGCACACAAAATAATCGGTCTATTTTGTACATTTTATAGGGGTAATACCGAAAGTTAAATGGAAACTTTCGGTTTTTCACTTTCAAGAAAAAAACGAGAGTTATTTTGAAAGCTTTCGGTTTTTCTTGAAAGGAAAAAACCAAGAGTTTTCCATATACCTCTCGGTTTTATTTGAAAAGAAAAAACCGAGAGATATGGAAAGCTTTCAGTTTTTCTTAATATGGAAAAACGAGAGTTTTTCATATACCTCTCAAGTTTATTTGAAAAGGAAAAACCGAGAGATGTATGGAAAGCTTTCGGTTATTCTTAAAGGGAAAAACCGAGAGTTTTCCATATACCTCTCGGGTTTTTTTGAAAAGGAAAAACCGAGAGTTAATTGGAAGGCTTTCGGTTTTTCTTAAAAGGGAAAAATCGAGAGTTAATTGGAAAGCTTTCGGTTTTTCTTAAAAGGGAAAACCGAGACTTTTCCATATAACTCTCAGTTTTTCTCTTTCAAGAAAAAACGAAAGCTTTCCAATTAACTCTTGGTTTTTCTCTCTAGTATCTAAACCGAAAAATCTACATTATCTCTCGGTAAACACCCAATTGTATTTATCGTAAGTGACAATACCGACGAATGGCGAGAGTTACTCAAACTTTCAGTATTAGGTCTATACCGAAAGATATAGGGTCATTACCGAGAGATTTTACTCTCGGTTTTGACCCATTTTCACTAGTGTACGTGACATACAATTATTAGAGTAATCAGATGAAAAAGATAGATGACCCCCTTATGGGTTTCTAAAGTTAGGAAAACGAACATTGAAGCCGAATTGGATATACTCCGCCTAAAATTTAAATGATTAGAGAAAAATATTAGCATGAAATGTTTGTAGGATCAATGTTAACGTGAAATGTGGCATCCATAAATCTCTTGCAAGATTGATGAGTAGTGGGATCTATAACTTTTTTAAGACGAAAATTCGTCAAAGGATAAGTGGATTATTAAGAATATATGTAACTGAAGATTGTATGGTTGAGAGACTATTGACTCTATCGGGGCGTCGGACGTAGGGAAAGACCCATGATTTAGAGTTGGGTAAGCTTGAAAGAAATTTAGGGTAGGCTTAAAAAAATAACGAGAAAATTTTGGATAAAACGCACTGGTGAAAAAGGGGTCAAAACCGAGAGTAAAAACTCTCGGTTTTGACCCTATAACTTTCGGTATAGACACATTACCGAAAGTTTTGGTAACTCTCGCCATCCCTCGGTATTGACTCTTTCGTTAAAAACAATTGAGCATTTACCGAGAGATATCGTAGAGTTTTTGGTTTAGATACCCTAGAGTAAAACCGAAAGTTAATTGAAAAACTTTCGGTTTTTCCACAAAGAGAAAAACCGAGAGTTTTACAAATAACTCTCGGTGTTACACCTTAGGGAGAAAGAACAGAAAGTTTTCTAATAACTCTCGATTTTCCTCTTTGTGGAAAAACTGAAAGTTTTCTAATAACTCTCGGTTTTCTTCAAATGGAAAAAACCGAGAGTTATATGAAAACTCTCGGTTATACTCCTACGGTGAAAACCAAGAGTTTTCTAATTAACTCTCGGTTTTCTTAAAATGGAAAAACCGAAAGTTTTACATAACTCTCGGTTTTTCTATTTGAAGAAAAACCGAAAGATTTCAATATTACTTTCGGTTTTTTCCTGTAAAATTTTAAAAATGTGCTGATTATTTTGCTCGCAACCAAAATCTGTTCAACCAAACCAATATATCAATAATAAAAGAAATGACACATACATTAAACGATCACATTAAATGATCATTATCATTACAAAATTCGCAACGAAACTAATAATCCGAACAATCTGTTATAAATTTAAATTGACACAACTACTAATGAAAACATGTTTTGAATCGAAACAACCAATGACAACGTATTAGAATTAGCTTGTGGGGGGAGGAGGTAGTTGTTGCCTCATAAAAAATTCGATCCTCTCCATTCTTGCATTCATCTCTAACTTCTCCCTCTCCATTCTTGCATTTGTTTCTTCTTTTTCCGTTTGCATTTGTTGAATTGTGCGCATTCTTTCTTCGTCCCTCTTCTCCAGTTCTTCCAGCTTGAGCTTCATTATTTGATTCTCTTCTAACAATCGCTCATTGTTTCGTTGTGAACTGTTTCCACTTCGATGATCCACACGAAAGTGTGTGGGCCGGACGCCTGATCCCATTCCAAACACTACCTCGTGTTTTTGTTGTCCGAACACCCTCTCCGTCAATTCAATATCAGATATTCCAGGTTCGTTACTAAGAACCTCCTCCATCTCAACCTGCACAATTGAAATAAAGTATCATTTCTATAATAAAAAACTAGGCATATTCAATTCACTTACAATTTTCTCTTGCACGTGCTCGTCCGGGACGGGTGTTGGGTTTTCTTTTGTCAGTTTTGGGGTACGGGTCCTCTTGAATACTTCAATGATAGACGGTGCCCGTCCCATTTCAATCGCCTGTTGAAATAAATGATTTATATAATTAATAACAATCTTTAGATTAAGTTATTACAAATAATGTACTTACCAACTCTTCTTCAACTTGTGCAAACGATTTACTTCCCGTACGATGTGGGAATTTCAGCTTTTTCCTGTTAATCATATTTGTACGACTGTTTTTCTGTATTTGAAATAAAAAATGAAGTTAGATTAATTAATATCAACTTTTATTTGAATTGTGAAACTGTACCTTAAATTTTTCCGTGAAGAAATGGTTGCGACACACAAACTCCCAATCATCTCGATCGTAGTCTGGTGGAGGATTAGCCAGTACCGTCGCCTCGTCTCCTTTGTGGACGCGGATATATTCCTTGTTCAAATCTGACCGCCATCTATCCCATATCTGATTGGCGTGTTCCAATCCGGTCTTTCGAAATGACTCAATATCACCATTATAACATCCAAATGTAAAAAATAATTAGTTAATGAGTAATGTATAATCAAGTAATAAGTATTATCTTGATAGCTGTCCAAAGTGAATCCAATTGGTCTGCACTTAATGCCTTCCACTTTAGAAGACGGTGTGAGACGGCTGCGGGGTCCTGGATAATCGACCCCACATGTCTAGACCACCGTGTTCTTCCCACGTCTGCACCGCCTGGCCTCCCATCCTTCTCTCTAAACGTAAGAGGAATCCTTGTCCCCGCTACCCTCTTAGACAGCGCAATATTCTTGTTCTTCCCATGTCTCTTGCGGGCAGAAGATTCTTCAAAATTATCAAAATCATAATTAGATGATCGGTCGGGAGTGGAACCGTGCTCCTCCTCGTCATCCTCCTCGATAGGCTCCTCGAGACCCTCGTCTTCTGCCTTATCGTCATCCACCATATCAGCAAACGTAGGATTTTACCCTTCCCCACACTTAGAAAAATTTCGGATTTTTTTAAACATGGGTCAAAACCGAAGGTTTTCAAATAAACCTTCGGTTTTTACCTTCCCCATACTTAGAAAATTTTCGGGTTTTTTTAAACATGGGTCAAAACCGAAGGTTTTCAAATAAACCTTCGGTTTTTACCCTTCCCCATACTTAGAAAGGTTTCGGGTTTTTTTAAACATTGGTCAAAACCGAAGGTTTTCAAATAAACCTTCGGTTTTTACCCTTCCCCATACTTAGAAATTTTTCAGATTTTTTTAAACAATGGTCAAAATCGAAGATTTTCAAATAAACCTTCGGTTTTTACCCTTCCCCATACTTAGAAAATTTTCAGATTTTTTTAAACAAGGGTCAAAACCGAAGGTTTTCAAATAAACCTTCGGTTTTTACCCTTCCCCATACTTAGAAAATTTTCAGATTTTTTTAAACAAGGGTCAAAACCAAAGGTTTTCAAATAAAACTTCGGTTTTTACCCTTCCCCATACTTAGAAATTTTTTTGGGTTTTTTAAATAAGGGTCAAAACCGAATGTTTTCAAATAACCCTTCGGTTTTGACATTTTAAACAAGTGTCAAATCCGAAGGTTTAGTTGAAAACTTTCGGTTTTGGCCATGTTGTTTTTTAAAAAAAAAAGTGAAAAACAAACAAAAATAAAAATAATTCATGAACAACATATTAAAACCAAACCAAAGATAATAATAATAATTCATAATTATTAAAACAAAACACATAAAAATGTCATCGTTCGTACGGAAAACAAAACACATAATTAATCAAACAATATAATCTAGAAATTATTAGATGGGGGGAGGAGGGGGTGGTGATTCAGTCGACATCCTCAATAATACAAGTTGTTGTTCGAGATTCTCTAAGTTCTGGGCCATTCAGCCCGGTCCGCTTTAATTTCACATCAGCAATCGGCCTCTTTCCGCATCCCTCAATCGGATTTGCTACCATTTCCAAGCGTCTTCTTTCTCACCTCTTCCTCACGTGCCGCAATTTCTGTTTGTGCTAGCAAATTCTGGTAAGAAACCGAGACAGTTTCTCCGGTGTACGCCGAAGACTATTCCATGACATCACCCATCCTAAATGCATTTCAGATATATGTAAATATATATTAATCAAACAAAATAACCGTAACCTAAATCTAATATAACTTCAAATCAAACAAAATACAAATCTACACAAATCATATATATTTAACAAACTAACCTAAATCTAATCTAAACAATAACGTATAGACAAATCTAAATCAATGAAACAAACAAATAATTTAAACTAGCCTAAATCTAGATAATATATATAAACTACATTATAAGAAATCTAAATCTAATAATAAACAACAACAAAAAACAAATGAAACAAACCTGAACGCGAGAAGAGAAGAAGAGAAGCGGCGGTGGATGAGGCGGTTGCGGCGCGGAAGAGAGAGAAATGAGAGAGTGGAATGAAAAAGAGAAGAGTTAGGGTTTGTATTTATATAGGTAGATACCGAAGGTTTTCATATTACTTTCGGTTTTGATATTAGTCAAAACCAAAGGTTTATTAAAAACCCTTCGGAAATAACCATTACCAAATTTAGAATATTTTTAATTGAGTCAAAACCAAAGGTTTTTTGGAAAACCTTCGCAAAAGAGAATTTCAAAAAAGGTAAAATCGAAGTTTGTTTGAATAACCTTCGCAATTAAAAATCCCCGGAATTGCAAAACCGAAGGTTTTTTTAAATACCTTCGCAATTAACCCACATCCAACAGTTAGAATTATTTTTGTATTTTGGGAAGGTAAAAACCGAAAGTTCAACAAATAACTTTCGGTACTAATTAGTAAAACCGAAGGTTTTACAACCCTCTCGGAATCTATTTTTAATACCGAAAGATTTGTTCCTCTCGGGAGTATTTAGGAGAGTTTATAAAACCTTTAGTAAAAACCGTCGGTAAAAGTTGATTTTTACTAGTGACGATTGGATAAAAGTAAGTTTTACCATATTTTATAATTAAATAAATAAATAGTGAATTATATAAAAAAAATTTAAGAAATTAGGGGTATGTCACATTTTTATAATAAAATTTGTAAAGAAAAAAATATTATAAATACAATTAATATTTTATACTAATATGTAAAAGTATCCTATGCAAACTCATTCTCTATGATGTTGCCTGTAAATGTTTTAAGTTACCAAGATTCTTAGTCAAAGTTGATTATAACTTATTATATATGAGAGATTGTGTAAAAATAAATATATATTGTATAAAGAAAGAAATAAATAAATGAATGAATGAACTTGAATGGTGATGGATGAAGGTCCAATGGTGTGTTAATTGAAAAGTTTATCTTCTTGTGCAATATAGCAGTCATTACTTATATGGGTTGGATATTCGATGCTAGCTGGCTGGCTAGCTGTTTTAAAGAGAGTTTTACTTCCCAAAGCAAAATTAAAAGCACATTTTCAGAAATCTCTCTCCATAGGCCATAGGGCCAACCGCCTGCCCGCCTGCCTTTGCCTGCATTCTGCTCGGTGCATGCAAATCGGTATGGCCCATCCCTCATATATGATTTTATTATAAACCAAATTTAATTTAATTTAATTTAATTACACCCCTGGTCTAAACTGACAACATCATCAAATTCAAACACTGTTTCATTTTGATACTTGATTCACCTTCTTATTTAAATTATCATTTATGTCCTACCTTTTTTCAAATTAAAAAGAAATATATTGATATATCTGTTCGATAAGAGTCAATTTGTTATGTGATTAGCTAATTTAACTTATTTCCTCAGCCAGAATAAGTCCAATCAAATTATCACTTTTATTAATTTAATATATTGAGAGTAAGTTTGATTTAGCTTATCTTCAAGAAAAAAAATATATTTAAATGTACATATTGTCTTTGATTATAAATTTTTGTCTTAATTTATTACACCAAATTATTGTAGCACAATCAAACGTCTTAAAAATAAGAGATTTAAAATATATTATATTATTTTTATAATTAAAATATTATATTATTTATTACTAGTTTTATATTATTTAATTTAGATTCTAAATATTATAATTTTCTTTAATTGATAAAATTAATATTTTTGTAACTCATGGAATAATAATATTGTCAATTAATTTATAAAAAAAAATAATAATAATTCTTGAGGAATTTGAAAGACATTTTTTTTATTATAGTTTAATTTATATATTTTGATTTTTAATGTATACCTGGCAAGTGGCATCACATGTTGTCTCCCTTCCTCCCTCTATGTAGAATTGGCTAGCTATAAATATGTGGTATTCTTCGATGGAAGAAAATGTCTTCTTAATTAGGTCTCATGTGAGGTCTTACATGTTAAGATGAAGTATATGAAGTGTAGCCAAGGATGGCTTGCCGGATGGACCATATATATTATATATGAGATCTCGACAAGTTGTTCTTGGCTACATATCTATCTACATCTGTACATGTAAGATCGTCGATGATAATTATGCTCAATTTACACTAAAACTAAATCTAGTTTTCATTTCAGTTTCTAAGATATCTCCCTCCTTCGGCTAGCTATAAATATGTGTTGTTCTTGGATGAAGGAAAAATTGTGTGTTCTTAATTAGGTCTCATGGAAGATCTTACATGTTAGAGATGTAGTATATGAAGTGTAGCCAAGGATGACTTGCCGGATGGACCATATATAAATATATATTAGAGATTCCGGCAAGTTGTTCCTGGCTACATATCTATCTACATCTGCACATGTGAGATCGCCGATGATGGTTATGCTCATTTTAGTATATCCAATTTTCATTCCAATTTCTAGGGTATGTTATTTAAAGTAAATATATACCTCTCTAATTTATTTATTTGTATCTTCTATTTAGGGCATATATACAAACACAAAAATAGAAAAACTTTTCATTTCGATTCATGTTTATCTTGACTAAATAACGATCTACATTTGTACATACGATGTCGCCATATGATTATTATGCTCAATTTACACTAAATCTAGTTTTAATTCCAATTTTTAAGGTATTTTATTGAAAGTGAATATATATATCTCTAATTTATTTCTCTATATCTTTTTTTTTAGTCTATTTAAATAGGGCGTTTCCTAAAGTAACATTATTTGGCTTTCACTTTCCTTTGTTTATTTAATCTTAAACTAACCTAGTTTACTATTTAAACTCAGTTTTTTTATTTATTTATTTTTTTACATTTAAAATTCATTATATATAAACTAAATTATTTATATTTAGATATATATTTTAAATTATTATTTATATAAATTTGATTATTTATATTTTTATATATATATTTTAAATTATTATTTTTATAAATTTGATTATTTATATTTTGATATATAATTTAAATTTAATTATTTTTTATAAATTTAATTATCTATATTTTAATATATATATATATATATATATTTACATTTCAATTATTATTTATATAGTATATTATTATTTATATAGTACGGTAATCTTTTTATTATATTTAATAAATAATTGATAAATTTAAAAATCGTTTTAATAATATTTAATTATTATATTATTATGGTTAAAATATTTTAAATTTATTAGTATTTATTAATTATTTATTAGAATTATTTAATATTTATTACACTATATAAATAATAATTAAAATGTAAATATATATATATATATATTAAAATATAAATAATTAAATTTATAAAAAATAATTAAATTTAAATTATATATCAAAATATAAATAATCAAATTTATAAAAATAATAATTTAATATATATATCCAAATATAAATGATTTAGTTTATATAAATAATAATTTAAAATATATATCAAAGTATAAATAATTTAATTTATATATAATGAATTTTAAATATAAAAAAAATAACTGAATTTGAATAATAAATGAATAATAAATTATGTTAGTTTAAGAAAGTAATCTAACGGTCTCATGTTTTAAAATATATATCAAAGTAAAAAGTACAGTACTCCACTACTACGAATTAAGGATTACTCGACAGACTCGACACAACAAACTAAATATATTATAGTTAAGGATAGGCTTTCCTAGGCCAATTTTTTCAATTTTCTTTATGTCTTAGGCCTGTTTCGGATTCAGATTTTTTAAAAAATCTAGAGGTTGAAAATAAATAATGATTGGTGATGATTTTGAGGAGGTGAGGATTATTTTTGGTAAAAAGACTTAAAGGGTATTGATATATATAAATAAAATAAAAAATTAAAATAGAGGGTATTTTAGTATTTTGGTTAATGAATTGAGTGATATAATTGTTGAGAAATGATTGATTTGAAAATTGATTTAGATTTGGTTTTTTTAAAAACCCAAAGAGAACAAACCCTTAAATGATGACTGAGAAAGAAGAAGTGCGGAAAATGGAAAACGTGAGCGGTAAAGAAAGAGAGAAACAAGTTTTTTTCATTCTCAAATAAATAAATAAATAAATATATATATATATATTAAATAATTAAAATGAAATAAAATTAATCTCAATATTATATATTATATAAACGTTAAAATAAAATAGGTATAATAAAAATCAAAACTTATGTAAAGTTAATATATTTTATTTTAATGTTTATGTAATATATAATTTTTAATGATTAAATTTAGTAGATTTAATTTTAATTATATATATATAATTTTTATATTTATACAATTAAATAATTTGTGAATTAAAGAAAAAAAATGTTTTTGATAAAAAAAAATAAGCTGGGTATAATTTGAGAATGAAAATATAAGTTATTTAAGAAAATATATTGAATAGATCAAAGTTGGAGCCTCCAAAGGGTAAATGTGTTCTAGAAATGATTGTCCGGTTTCTCCTGTTCTGCCTATTACCACTCATAGGAGGGGCAAAATGGTAATATATATATTTAAATGTGACCATTTTGCCTTTTATTGTGAGGTAACAGCCAAAACCCTATAACAGGGATCCCTTTTGGTATGTTCTAACCCATGGGCTTTCTTGGTGAGGTCGCCCTTGGAACGGCTCTAATGGTTGTATCAATTAGGAAGAGAAACCAACAACAAATACCAAAAGATGCTAACTATATATTTTCATTATAAACAGCCTCTAAAATTGTATGTACCCATCGAAATGGACATGAGCCAGTTCATCATGTGATGTGGCACACATTCATGCTCGTTTGTTGACACTCTCAACACTAGGTAATCCGAACAGGCCCGACCAAAGGTAATGTTTGCTATCGCTATGCAACCGCATAAGGTCACCTAACCCAAATTTTTAATAAAATACATACTCTTATATATATATATATATTTATTCATATTTCTCTATTTGGCACTGTATATTTAATTTTATTATGTTTTCTCACTTGTTCTTTTTACGTTATGCCGCCACTCCTATTCTATATCTATCTTATAAAAATGTTTAGTACACATTGTTTTGATGAGTTAACTGATAGTTTGGAACACACAAGTTTTTCCTTTTATATTGAGTGTTCAACTAATGACAATTTATGTATATCTTGTAATGAATTGATTTTATTTTATTTTTAAAGAAAATACAAATTTCATCTCTTATAAATGTTTAATAAAAATTTAATAAGTTTGACACATTTTATGATTTATAAAAAATTGATACATTTAACTTTGACGGTTTTTTATGGTGATAAATTAATAACCATTTTCAAATAACCTCAATGTAATTAGGTTTATAAGTTTGGATTTCTTTCCAATTGCGAGGAGAGCCAAACAAATAGGTTTTTCTAATGTTATTTGTGTTGAGTTTGTGATTGTTATTAAAAAATAAAACAAAGGTCTTAGTTTAATCGAAAAAGTTAGCATAATCACACTACTTAAATAAACTAGTTTCCAAGGTGTATAATTGTGCATAAAGAATTAGACTTGACTAATTAACTTGTTCAACTTTATCTATTTTCTATGTCAAAAGACATGAAATTGGTGGGAGGCCAAAATTAGACGTCTGTGTAATATTCTTACCCCTTTTTTTTATTTGTATTTTTTACTAACTAGGATTAATATTTATGATATTTGTTCATGGGCTCATATATATATATATATATATATATATATATATATATATATATATATATTTCTTTTTGTTATTCTTTGATTTCTAGTAAAAAAAAATATCAGTGTGTATGTGGGCCACCAAAATCCTAAAATACGACAAGAATTTCAGGCCTAATATACCCCTTTTGCGCCTAAATCTTGACTTAGTCTAAAGTACCAATTCTATACTAAAACAATTAGCCAGTTTTTAAATAATCCTATCCTCCATAAGGACCATAACATTAACAATTAGCCACTTTTCCAAATATCTTTGAGCCTAAATTTGTATATGTGGATGATCAGGTCTGCATTATTTTTATTTTAAAGGGTCAGGGCTAAGACTCAAGTTGATCAATACAATAAGGAAATGAGTTTATGCTATTGTTCTTTCACTATCAACAAAGAAAAACTTTTTAAACAAAAGAATATTATAATCTTCAAACATTAAGACATTAATTTCTCATTAGTTTATATTTTTTAAACGATAAATCAAATTTTGGTCTAATTAGATGAATAATTGTTTGAAAAAATAATTTAATGAGACATAAATTTAAAATTCAAAAAAATGAATTGCAGTTAAAAATAACACCATATATATATACATATTGAAAAGTTGTGAGTTAGTACATAGTCAGGACCTCCATTTTAATTAATATGTTTGAATTGAGAATCTTTAAAAGTAGAAATAACATTATATAGATTTATAATTAACCATTAAAGTAATTGTCTAATTAAATGGATAATCTCATTTTCATCCTTTTACTTTTATTTTAAGAAATGCCACCAACTATATTATAGCCCTATAGGCTTTAAAGATATATATTTTATATCACATTCATTTTAATTCTTTTATCTTTTTATATATAATTAAAAAATAAAATAGAACAAATTCAATAAGATATTATAAGTGATAATAGTAGTTTTATAATAAATCAAAAGTCAAAAAATACTTTAAATTGAGATGAGTTTCATTGCTAATGCTCTCTTACATTAAGATAATACTAATAATAAAATATAAGTCTAATTTGTACCATAATAACGTTCCCATCAATTCAATATTGGAATACATTTGAAAATTGAAATGTTAGGTAAACACTTTGTTGGGTCAAACTATTTTGACTAAGTGTTGAAATAATTTAACCACTGAGATTTTGATGATGAAATAACTTATGAGTTATGATATAGGTGTATTGAAATAATATGTCATAAGACTTGGATCTAATTAGGGTAATTAGACCGATTTTGGCATCCAATGCATAAAATTAGACGTACAGTCTAACTCACCGGAGTTAGACGTGTAGTCTATTAGACGTGTAATTAGACGGATGGTCTAATAGATACACGGAATTAGACGTAAGTCTAATGCATAGAATTAAACGTATAGTCTAACTCATCAGAGTTAGACGTGTAGTCTAATGAATGCATAGAATTAGACATATAGTCTAACTCATCGGAGTTAGACGTGTAGTCTAAAGAATGTAAAGAATTAGACGTAAGTCTAATGAATACGGAATTAGACGTACAGTCTAACTCACCGGAGTTAGACGTGTAGTCTAATAGACGTATAATTAGACGGATGGTCTAGTAGATACACGGAATTAGACGTAAGTCTAATGCATAGAATTAAACGTACAGTCTAACTCATCGGAGTTAGACGTGTAGTCTAATATATTTGCAATTAGATGGGTAGTCTAATTTGTGCGGAATTAGACGTGCAGTCTAACTCAGTGGAGTTAGACGTGTAGTCTAATAGACTGTGAAAGTTAGACGTGCGTTTAACTCCTTCAGACAAGTCTGAGGTAGAACCGGAATTAGACGTACAGTCTAACTCAGTGGAGTTAAACGTGCAGTCTAATGGTTATTGGATAACTAGACGTGTAGTCTAATTAGTGAAAGTTAGACGTGCGTCTAACTCCTTCAGACAAGTCTGAGGTAGAACCGGAATTAGACGTGCAGTCTAACTTAGTGGATTCTAATGGTTATTGGATAATTAGACGTGTAGTCTAAATAGTGAAAGTTAGACGTGCGTCTAACTCCTTCAGACAAATCTGAGGTAGAACCGGAATTAGACGTGCAGTCTAATGGTTATTGGATAATTAGACGCGAGTCTAATTCTATTAGACTAAGCGGTCTAATAGATGTTTTTCTATTAGAAGTAGATGTGATTTCATTAGACTGATTTTACAATCCGTCTAACTGAAATACGTCTAATGCTTAGTTCAAGCAGTACGCTTGAATCTAGCATTTCACCTACCCACGTGCTATAGTTGTACCCTACTTTTGCTCCACTTTCTAGTGAAGATTAATACAACAACTATATGCATCCAATCAAGGAATGCCATGTAAGAGAATTTTTCTCGGATTACTTGTTTTGCAGGTACATCCCTGATGGAATATTCGGCGCACTACCAGTGATGTACGACCACAATCCTTGTGCTCAGAACCTGTTGTTTACAATGGAGGCTTTCTAATGGAAGAGTGCCACGTATCATTCTAAAGATTCGACTGTTAGCTCCTACTCAGTATTTAACAAATCTCAAGGACAACAGACAATCTGCCTCACGAATTAGCCTAACGTACAAGCAATCTGATTTTGTAGAGAGAGAAACTACTCAATCATCTTGCTTACTGAACTCATACTATGAAGCTTCTTTCTGATTGTACTGTGTGTGAATCGAGAGAGAGAGCTAGAATCAAAACACCTTTAGCTGAGTGATATTCTTCATCTTGTAATTGAACAGAAAGTGTTCTGTTCAATAGTGAGCTAAGTGTGTGTGTAAACTGTATTTGATTCGAATCATATTAGTGAATCCTTCCGTTGGTTGGAAAAAGGGGTTACGTAGGAGAGTTTCTCCGAACATCCATAAACAAACTGTTGTGTTCTTCATTTCTGTCATCTTTTCATATTTCATCTTATGCTTCAAAAACAAGTAAACAATTCCTCCTTGAATCCGTTTCAAGTGTTTACACAAGTTTGCGTAGAATAGAAAACGAATTAAATCCCTAACAGGATTTCTTTCAAACCGTTTTTCATAAGCCTTCATCCTTAGCCAGACCCCCGTCTCTATCGATAAAGCCGATCCTATCAATTGGTATTAGAGCCCTGTTTCTATTCTCAAGCCTTTCCTGAAATATGTCAACCATATCTAAAGATGCTAGTGCTATAGCCATTCCAACCTTCTCTTGTGAAAACTACATTGTTTGGAAGAAAAGAGTTCGTGCTCATCTATCTTCTCTTCATGATGATATGTGGAGCGTTGTCATAGAAGGTCCTATCAAGATTGATAAGGAGAAGGCTAATTGGACCGCTGATGAAAAGAGGCAGAACAACCTCAACAACATGCCTTTTGATGTTCTGTATAGATCTCTCGATGACAGTATGTTCAACTACATTATCGAATGCGATACTGCCAAAGAGGTCTGGGACAGACTTACTCAACTGTGTGAGGGCAACGAGCAAACCAAGAAAAACAAGATCATGGTTGCCACTCAACAGTTCGACAGCTTCAAGATACGTCCTGGTGAAACAATGAACGATTTCGACACCAGATTCAGCAAGATCGTCTCCTCTCTGTCCATCCTAGGCAAGACCTATAGCAACCGGGAGCTTGCTATCAAGGTCATGCGAGCTCTTCCAATAGAATGGGACATAAAGACTATGGCGATGAGAGAATCCAAAGATCTTAACAAGATCTCTCTCTTTGATCTATTTGCTGACCTCAAGGCCTATGAGTTTGAGCTGAACTGTAGGATGGAAGAAGATTAACCCACGTCCTTTATCATTGCCAAGGCGCTGGTGACTATTGAAGAGCCACCAACCGCTCCAAACATGAAGATAGCAGCTCAGTAACTAAGCAGCGATGCCATGTCTCTCTTTGTGAAAAAGTTTGGCGACTTCATTAAGAAGATCAACTATAACTCAAACTCTTCAAATTCTAATGATAATAGAAAATCTTAAGCTAATGTTACGTGTTTTAACTGTGGTATTAAAGGTCATTATGCATCGGAATGTCGGAAGCCAAAGCGTGAAGATGCCAAGGATGAGGGAAAAGAGCTGAAGGCTCTTATGGCTGGTGACGGGAAGAACAGAGGAAGCAGCCGTGACTCTTACTTTTCATCCAGTGAAAGTGATGAAGAAGACGTGGCTTGCTTCATGGCCAATGAAGATGAAGAAGGAACTCAGGAAACTGAGGTATTTGATTTCTCTTCTGAAAGGTTTTCAAGGGAACAACTGGTAGCTGCACTAGATGACATGGTCATCGAGTACAGAAAGCTAGTAGAATCTCTAAATGAAACTAAATCTTCATCAGATTTAAATAAACCAAATCTGTCTAAAGGGGAAGAGTCAAATGATTTTGAAAAGAAGATTGAAGAGATCTCATCTCAGAATGAGATGCTCAAGGAATAGATTCAAACTCTTTCATCTGAAAACAAAAGGCTTAACTATGTTGTTTGTGCATGGACAAGGTCTGGTGATGCTGTTAAACATCAGATCAGCATGTTGAAACCTGCTGGATCTAAATCCAGATTGGGATTTGATAGCAATGATCCTAACCTGTCATGCAAAAAGTCAAAACCAAATGATAAACTTAAGCCAAAAAGTTTCGTTTAAGGAAGTGTGACTGATATTGAATCTGATCCTATTCATGAAGAAGTTGCTTTAAAAAATGAAATAGTTTATGTTCCACCGACTGTTAGCTGGCTTAAGAATAAGATAGAAAAGGCGAATAAGTCTAGTAATTTAAAACCTGACTCTAAGTCAAGGAATTTTAAAAGAAAACCTTCTTCAAAAGTTAAAGGATCAGTGGCTAGCAGAAAGTCGTCTGCTAAGTCAAAAACATATGCATTAATCACAACACAAAATGGGAAGTCCATCAAAATAACTCAGATATGGATTCTTAAGGGACTAATTGATCGAGGACCCAATTAAGTATGGGTACCAAAATGTGTAAATAGTTTATTTTGTAGGTGATACAAGAGGATCGCAGGAAGGAAGCTAGAAGAGTACTCCTCTGAGTACACAGCTTGGAAGATCAACAATGGCATTTGCCATTCTAGAAGAATAAATGTTTTTATTTGTTAAAAATGTTTTTGGTCTTTGGACCACAAAAATTGTTTATTAAACTCTAATGTCCATATTCATATTGAGAAGAAAAAATTACTTTGGAAGTAAAGATACTCTCTAGACGAATATCCTTAATCGGTCTAATTAGACAAGGGGGTCTAAAAGAAAGAGTGTGTACTTAGACGTATTTTTGCTCAAAATCCATTCATCTAAGTCTATATGTTAAGGTGTTATACCTACGCGATTAGACGGACACGTCTAATAGACGTTAGACGTTTTTACGTCATGAGCAAGTGGATGCTCACGTCTAATCAAACACACATCTAACATGTGGTGTTTATGCGGAGTTAGACGTACATGTCTAATAAACATTAGACTGATTTTTATAAACACGGAATTAGACGTATGCGTCTAATAGACTCATCTGTCTAATAGATGTTTTGATGGATTTATGAAGTAAGAAAAACGTCTAACTACGTGCCGATTAGACTGATCAAAGACAGCTGTCCCACGTTGAGAGCTATCTGTTTTTCCCGCTCAAAACATCAAACAGTCATCTCTTATTACCATGAAGACACGTGTCTTTCAAGTTTAGAGAAAATTACTGATATACTCTCATTTTTAATGATGACTTCTTGAAAAAGGACGTCTAACATTTATTAATGGGCCATACCCCTAGAATAGACGGTTATTCTGTATTTCCCTCTTCCATCTATATAAGGACATTACTGCATGATTTTGAAAGCTTTCAATCCTTCAAAATTCCTAAGAACCCTAGTTTTCTTTGCATTTCTCTCACTAAATCTCTCTGAAATCCTGTGTCGATTCATATTCTTTCGAAAATGGTGAAGAAAATCACTCTCAGTCACTGTACTTTATAGGTGGATTTTCCATCAGTGTACACGTTCGATCAACCGGAGGAGGTGAAGATGTTCCAAACCCTAGAATATTCTGGATTAAGAAAGTATCTAGGCGGACTGTTCATTTTCTACGAAAACGAAGTTTGCGAGTTCTTTAAAACAGCAACTATGGTGGGTGAATCCATTGTAGCAACCGTCAACGGAATGGAGTTCTCTTTCGACGAAGCAGTTTATGCGGAGTTCTTTGAACTTCCTTCGGAGGGACACTTATTCGACTTGATTCTCTCTTCAGAAATCATGGAGGAGATGAAGACAACTTTTTCTACAGACGGTTCGAAGATCCATGTGAATGGATTCAAGAAGGTATTCAAACCGCATTTCATTCTTCTGAACGACGTGGTGGAAAAGGCACTGCAAGGGAAATCTGGCTCTTTTCATCTATATAGTCAAGACCGTTTTGACTATATGTGTTTTATCTCAAAGGGAATCCAGGTAAACTAGGCTCATACCCTTTTCTAGAACTTGTGCTATTCTATCTGTCAGGCGAACAAGGAAAGCATAACATATGCGGCTCAACTGAGTCATTTGTTGAAGTTTTTGGGGGTTCCTATTGGTGAACCGGTGCAGATCAACTCTCCAAGAGTATTTACTGCTCTTACAGTTTCTAACACGCTAACGAGGTTGAAGAGCAACCTTGAATCTACATCTGGTGCTTCGAGTTACCAGACCGGTGAAAAACCTTCTACCCGATCCAAGCCTTCTGCTTCTGTTTTGTCAACAGGGGCAAAGAGAACTAAAACGGTGAATGAATCGAAGGCCAGTTCCTCCAGTCTGAAGAGTCCAAACAAGAAGGACTCTGAATCTGTTGATTCAAGATTGAAGGAAGGTCTAGGCGTACTTGCTGTAACTCCAATGTCATCATTATCCACTCCCTCAACATTTTTGAGGAAACCTTCGAGGTCTTGTGCCTCAAAGGAGAAGAAGACAAGGGCGCCTAGAGCGTCTAAATCTGCAAAGGTAAAGTCTTCCAAATCCTTGGCCGTTGTGCCTAAATTTGACGTTCCCGTAGTGGAACAAGCTGAATCTATATTCTCTCCCTTGAGAGAATCTGCTGAAGGGCCTACTGTTGAGTCAGCCGATCCAATTGATGAAACTGTTGATAGGATTGAGTCTCTTGTCGTTCAAATTGATCTTGTAGCCGCCGGTGCTACAGAGTCATCGCAACCAGAACAAGGTGTTGTTCTTACCCTTGTGGCTGGTGAACCCATCATTCCAGTTCCTAAAGATTCATTGGTAGCTGGGAAAGTTGTTCGTATGGAGCTTCCTACTGAGCTCTGTAAGAAACCACAATCTGTGTTCGAACTGATGCGTTCCAGAAAACGGGCAGATGGAATCGTAATCAGTGAACCAAGACCAGCTCCAAAACCCGTAGAGGTTGTTGGGAAATGTAAATCTATTTCAATTCAAGTTCCTGAAAAGGTATCGGAGGCAAAAGGGATTGTTGACCTCATTTTAGAGCAAGTTAAAGTTCTTACTGTTGAGAAATTGGAAATTTATGAATCTTGGTCCATGGAGAGACTGTCTTCCAAGTACAACGATTCTTTGTCAAACTCTGCTATAACTAAAGAATGGAAGAAGAGGGTGGCAAACGAGAAGAAAAGATCTAGTGGAAGCGTGCATATTTGGAAAAGCTTTTTTTTCTAATCTTCGAAGCCAGGAAAGCTAATTTCAATCCTGATGTAAAATGATCTGATGTTGAAATGAAGGTATTGAAGAAGCTGAATGATATCCTGGACAATTATGTCTCTGTTGCTTCTCGACACATTCATGACGCCGATTGCTCTGGCGCAGAACCTCTCAATGATGAAGAAGCTATGGATATTCCAGATGCAGACAATGATGATGATGAGCTAGATGCTGCTCTCTTGATCGAATTCGGGAATCTTTCTGCCGAAGAGAGACGCATTCTAGATCAACCTATTCAAGAATGTCTGAATGAAGAAGAAGAAGAAGATGTGATTGTCCAAGAGCTTGAACAAGCTCTTGAGGTAAATGAAGAAGAAGTTCTTTTGGAAGAAGTAATTGAGGAGGCTGTTCAAGCTCCTATTGATGAAAATGAGATGTTAACCCCTATTGCGAGAACAGAGGTTGTTCAAGAGAAATTGGTCGAGGATACTCAGCCAGAAACTGCCAGAACTGAGGGGGAACTCTCTAAAGAGAAGGTCGATGAAGAAGAAAGTTCCTCATCTGAGGAGGAACAGGATCAACAAGAAACTTTTGTCAAGCCCCGTCTATTTCCCGACACCATTGTGGGAAATGTTCACGAAAACATCAATAATTCTATTCACTACTCTAGAAAATCTGCTTGAGAGATTTCAGAGAGTTGAAGAAGAAGAGCGAGACAAGGCTGCTAGAAATTCCGAAATGAATTAGCCAGCGCAATCCTTGCAGATTCATACAAACTTTGAGCCTATTCAAAGCATGGCAGCAGAATCTGAAGAAATCTCGTCTCATGAAGAGTCATCTGCTGGAGGAAACAATGTGTTAAGATCTATGAGGTCCATGCTCTCATCGATTCAGAAGACCATGTCACAGGCCACGAACTCAAAGGAAGAAGAAAGAGAGAGCTTTAACAAGATTTTCACGATTCTCACTGAGCTGGATAACACTTTGAAGAAGAACACATATGAGACTCATATTGCAAATATAAACTTTTCAAAGTTTGAAAAGCAACTTGTCAATCGTCAAACCAAATTACTTTATATTGAAAGGCAATTCAATGATGAACGCCACAAGGAAACCTTGGAAGAATTCAGTCTGGTGAAGAATCAGATGGTGGAAATTCAGGGGTGTTTGAGCAGGAATTATAATGAACGTCAGGAATTTGCTGACTCCATTGCTAGGAAGTTTCAAGCAAAAGAGAATGCAATGGCTATTGCTGAATGTGCTCAATCTCGACCTGCTCAAGGTGAGTCAAGCAGAAAAAACGATGGTGTGTCAACCGGCACAAGATCCAAGCGAGCTCCAAGCACCGATGACAATCATAGGCCAACCAAGAGAGGTGGAGGTCGAAGCAGTGGTGAGCGTGGAGGTCGAAGTGGTGGTGGCCGGAGTAGACTATCCAATGTTGATCAAGGCGGACGTGCCAGTGGTAGTGAACGCGGTGGAAGATCAAGTGCAGGCGGTCGTGGTGGTCGCGTCTATCCTCCCTTCTTCAACATGCTTCCTGGTCAAGAAATGAGTCCAACCGATCCTCGAGTTAAAAGGGAAGAACAATGATCTCTCTTCTTCTACTTTATTTAACTCTACTGAACAATTTTCTTTGATGGTTTTTCGAATATTGGTTTTGGATGAATGATGTAAGTGAACAAGGGGTCTTTGTTTATTTATATGATGAATGGATGTTTTGATATATGTATGCAGGTTTGCAATTTCTTCATCAAAAAGGAGGAAATTATTGAGTCAAATTATTTTCACTAAGTGTTGAAATAATTTAACCACTGAGATTTTGATGATGAAATAACTTATGAGTTTTGATACAGGTGTATTGAAACAATATGTCATAAGACTTGGATCTAATGAGGGTCATTAGACCGATTTTGGCATTCAATGCATAAAATTAGACGTACAGTCTAACTCACCGGAGTTAGACGTGTAGTCTAATAGACGTGTAATTAGACGGATGGTCTAATAGATACACGGAATTAGACGTAAGTCTAATGCATAGAACTAGACGTACAGTCTAACTCATCGGAGTTAGACGTGTAGTCTAATGAATGCATATAATTAGACGTACAGTCTAACTCATCGGAGTTAGACGTGTAGTCTAATGAATACGGAATTAGACGTACAGTCTAACTCACCGGAGTTAGACGTGTAGTCTAATAGACATGTAATTAGACGGATGGTTTAATAGATACACGGAATTAGACGTAATTCTAATGCATAGAATTAGACGTGCAGTCTAACTCATCGGAGTTAGACGTATAGTCTAATATATTTTCAATTAGATGGGTAGTCTAATTTGTGCGGAATTAGACGTGCAGTCTAACTCAGTGGAGTTAGACGTGCAGTCTAATAGACTGTGAAAGTTAGACGTGCGTCTAACTCCTTCAGACAAGTCTGAGGTAGAACCGGAATTAGACGTGCAGTCTAACTCAGTGGAGTTAGACGTGCAGTCTAATGGTTATTAGATAATTAGACGTGTAGTCTAATTAGTGAAAGTTAGACGTGCGTCTAACTCCTTCAGACAAGTCTGAGGTAGAACCGGAATTAGACGTGCAGTCTAACTTAGTGGAGTTAGACGTGCAGTCTAATGGTTATTGGATAATTAGACGTGTAGTCTAATTAGTGAAAGTTAGATGTGCGTCTAACTCCTTCAGACAAGTCTGAGGTAGAACCGGAATTAGACGTGCAGTCTAACTCATTGGAGTTAGACGTGCAGTCTAATGGTTATTAGATAATTAGACGCGAGTCTAATTCTATTAGACCAGGCAGTCTAATAGACGTTTTCTATTAGAAGGAGATGTGTGATTTCATTAGACTGATTTTATAATCCGTCTAACTGAAATACGTCTAATGCTTAGTTCAAGCAGTATGCTTGAATCTAGTATTTCACCTACCCACGTGCTATAGCTGTACCCTACTTCTGCTCCACTTTCTAGTGAAGATTAGTACAAAAGCTATATGCATCCAATCAAGGAATGCCACGTAAGAGAATTTTCCTCATATTACTTGTTTTGTAGGTACATCCCTGATGGAATATTCGGCGCATTACCAGTGATGTACGGCCACGATCCTTGTGCTCAGAACCTGTTGTGTACAATGGAGGTTTTCCAATGGAAGAGTGCCACGTATCATTCTAAAGATTCGACCGTTAGCTTCTGCTCAGTATTTAACAAATCTCAAGGACAACGGACAATCTGCCTCACTAATTAGCCTAACGAACAAGCAATCTGATTTTGCAGAGAGAGAAACTACTCAATCATCTTGCTTACTGAACTCATATTGTGAAGCTTCTTTCTGATTGTACTGTGTGTGAATCGAGAGAGAGCTAGAATCAAAACACCTTTAGCTGAGTGATATTCTTCATCTTGTAATTGAACAGAAAGTGTTCTGTTCAATAGTGAGCTAAGTGTGTGTGTAAACTGTATTTGATTCGAATCATATTATAGTGAATCATTCCGGTGGTTGGAAGAAGGGGTGACGTAGGAGAGTTTCTCCGAACATCCATAAACAAACTGTTGTGTTCTTTATTTCTCTCATCTTTTCATATTTCATCTTGTTCTTCAAACCCAAGTAAACAATTCCGCCTTAAATCCGTTTCAAGTGTTTACACAAATTTGCGTAGAATAGAAAGCGAATTAAATTCCTAATAAGATTTCATACAAACCGTTTTTCATAAGCCTTCATCCTTAGCCAGATCCCCGTCTCTATCGATAAAGCCGATCCTATCACACTTTATAATTTACAAAGTATGTTTAAATGCCCCAATGCTGCATTAGTTCGATAATCAATTAAATAAATAAGTAAAATAAATTAAATCCAAAGATCTTGCAACCCACTATTCACTTGAATGTTACAATAATGTTAATAGATTGATTAGTTGTTTTTTTATTAAAGGTTTTTCTCATATCTTTTTTATTAAAAGTTTTTCTCAAGATCTGATTATTAATTAGTTAACCAAATATTAAATATTTTGACTAATTAATTTATTACCACCTTTATAAAATAGGAAAGAAAAAGTCAAAAATGTCAATAAACAAAATTTTAGAATGAAAAGGATTTATCTATGATCATATTTATATTTATATAAGAAAATTTAATTATTAATTAAACTAGCAATTAGCCCGTGTATTTGCACGAGTAATAATATAAAAAACTGTGAAAAAAAATTACGGATAATATTTTTAATTTTATTTTTAACCGTTTTAAGTTTATGGGTGGGTCAACTCACAATCCGACTCAAATATCAATTTACTCAGCATCATTATATATATATATATATATATTAGTTAAAAAGTTGAACTTAAATTAATGTTAAAACGTCCCACCCACGTTCATCAAATTTGGTGTTGAATTTAAAATATAAAGTCTTAGTAGTCTAGTTAGTAGTCTTATTGGTTAAAGGGTTATACTTGTTTTGTTAGGTTGCAAGTTCGAAACATACATCTAGCATTTTTTATTTTATTTTTAACCGTTTTAAGTTTATGGATGGGTCAACCCACAATCCGACCTAAGTATCCAAATTAACCACAGTTCTCGACCCGGCAATCCGGACACTTTAAAAATTAAACACCATTATATATATAGAGAGATTATCAAATTATATTTACTTTACTATATATAACATAAAATATTTTGATAATTTAATCTATTTATTCATAAAAAACAATTCTCTAAACAAAAGTATTCAAATCAAACAAAGATTTCATTTATGTGTTGTTCTATATAAATAAACACTATAGATAAAATTTAAAATAAAGTATGGATAACAATTTTACCATGTAAAAAATGATTAAATTTGATGTTAATGTATTTTAAATGTGACATTCATGTCTAATTAGGATTCAATAATAATAATAATAATAATAATAATAATAATAATAATAATTATAAGAGTAACATGGAAGACAATTTGAAAGGGAAAGACATGTCACCACATCACTAACTGTGTATAAACTGAAGAAAAAAATGATAAAGTGTAAGAAGAGAAAAATTAAGGATTTATTTTTTATTTTTTCAAAGAAATTGCGGGAGTAATTCCATTTCAAATTCAATCTCAAAATAATTTCTTTTATTATTATATTAGGGAAAATTACTTGAGCGGCCCTCAAATTATTTTAATCGCTCACTTTTAGCCCTCAAATTAATTTTTGAAATAAATTGCCCCTTAAACTTTTAAAAAGGTCACAAATTGCCCTTATATCAATTTTTTTTTTTAAACATAACTGCTTAAATTTAAAATATTAATTTTTTTATTTATTATCTTTAGTCTTATTTTATATATATATATATATATATATTATTAAATTGCTTATATATAATATTATATATATTATTATTAGTTTTTATATTTATATAATTATTAATTTATTTTTTATATAATATATAGATAAAATATATATATAATTTATTTTTATCTTATATATGTATCTATATAAAATAAAGATTAAAATAATTTATATAATATGTATATAATTTATATATATTATCTTTAATCATTAATTTATATATAATATATAATTTAAAAAATAATTTAAGAATTATTAATAATTGAATTGTTGGAGGATTATCATTACTTTTAACCTTCAAATTATTATTTTTAAATATATATTATATAAATATATATAAAAATATGATTAATGATTAAAGATAATATTATTTTTAAACTTTATTATATATATATATATAGATTTAATAATTATATATATAAATATAAAAAAAATAAAGTTAATATATAAAAAACAATATTTTAAGCTTAAGCCGTTATGTTTAACCAAAAAGTTGACGGAATGGCCATGGATGACCTTACTAAAAGTTGAAGGGGCGATTTGTTTCAAAAAGTAATTTGAGGGCTAAAAGTGAGCGATCGAAGTAGTTAGAGGGTCGCCCAAGTAATTTGCCCAAAAGTAAAATATAATAAAAAAATTTATATGATTAGACTCGAAAAAGCTCGATGAGCCATCAAACAAGCCTTACTTAAGCTCGAATTTTTAACGAGCTAGCTCGAGCTCGGCTCGAGTTTGATTTTGACCAAACTCAAATCGAACTTTGACCGAGCCATCAGCTCACGAGTGGCTCGATTCATTTACACCCCTAGATCAAAATGATGTTATAGTCATTGGGAATTCATTCCAATATGTTTATAAAAAATATTTCCCAACTAATTGAATAAAAAACCAAATTAAACTAAAAAATAAAATATTTTAAAAAATCTAGTTTTTAAGCTTAATTTTTCGAAATTCTTGATACAGGTTGATTTCATCTGATATTTTTTAACAGAAAGTTATATAAGGAATGATTCTAAACAAAGAAATCACATGAACAAACCCTACAACAGATCAAACTTGAAAATTTTGAAAAAAATTAAACTTTCAATTACAAATCGAATTACAAAGGTTATGGGTTCTTACAAACAGTTGGAGAACACTCTTTGAATATATTGAAGCTATCTAAAAACCTAGATCGGAATTGTGGTGACTGAAAAAGATATTTACAAAAATCAGTTTCTTATACGAATTTCAAATCCTTGATTCCTTCTGTAATATGATGTAATTGTTTGATGATTTGTTAGAGAAACCCTAAGAGACTATTTATACTAGCCTAAAGTCGGTTAAAGAGGAGTAATTTAAGTTGAAATCGAAGAACTCCATTCTTATCCCTAATTCTATCATTAGTCGTGGCAATCTAGCTAGGAGATAGGATAAGTCTTATCGTCTTAGGGGTATTACTGGCGGAGATAAGGCGACCACGTGCACGGAATTTGAAGGGATAATGATGGTTGTAGACGGAGCGGAGCTTCTTGAAGAATCGCCTCTATTTGATCACGATTTCGGCAATCGCTTGGTCTGACCGTAGGGACAAGCGAAACAATGTTGTTTCGTCTAACGGGGTTGACGTTCCGTTAGTTGATCTAGTTTGTGCGGGCGTACACTAGCTTTATCACAACGGGTTGTGTAGTACGTTCCTGAGCACTAGATGAAAATCTAAGCTGATCTAATAGTTGAGAATCCTAAAGCAACCTATTAAATATAATTCCTACAACATTGGTTTATTAGATTTATGTTTTATAAAAAAGTTATTTAAAATCTCTTTTTAATTCATTTTTTACTATTTTTTCATTAAAATTTTTTCTAAAATCATAATAAAAATTATGTTCATATTTTTTTTTTTTAGTATTTTTGGAAAGTTTGGGGTATTTATTTAATTGTTTTTTAGACATAAATTGCATACATTTCATGTTTAATTTCCAATTTAATAATTTCAACCCCTTCTTGGGTAAAATAAATATAATATTTTAACCTCAAATTATTTTTGAATTTTTTTAATACTTTTTATAATTAGAGTTTAATTATCAAAACAATTAACTTTAATTTTAATTCAGGAGTTCTTTTGAATATTAAAATTTAATACATTATTTTAATAATATTAAAAATAATAATATTATTTAAAAATTAAAATATGTTAAATTTTCATGCCTACAATCTTATTAATTATTAATCATAACCTAATTTAAAAAATATATTTAACAATTATTATTAATTTTAAAATTTTAATATTTATCTCTTTAGTATTTACATTCATATTGTAATTATATAATTAACTTTTTAAATGTTACATGTAGAAAATAAAAAAAAAATAAGAATAAAAACAAGTTGTCTCAGTATATTTTAAAAATAGATTATTGAGAAAGGGCAAGGAATTATATATTTAATTTTTTTTATTTATAAAGACTAAGTGAAACCACATGTAAATATAATCAAAATATAATAAAATATATATTTAAAAAGAAAAAAATTATAAGACAACTGAATATATATTTTCAATATAATAATATATAACATAATAAAAACAATTAAACAAATAATATATATATATATATATATATATATATTTAGTTGTAGAACTAAACTTTAATAAAAAAATATATATATTTAAACTATACAGTCAATAATATATACAAGGGGTCTTTTTAGTTTCAACAGTGCCACTAAAATATTTTGAACTGAATTATTATTTTAAATTTTATAAATAAGTTAAATAATAAAATAAATAAATATATATTTACAAATTAATAATATAAATAAATTATTAATAAAAATTAAAGAGATAAAAATAAATGATTAATAAAAAGAAAAGAGATAAATTATTAATGAACAAGAGATAAAGAAATAAAATTTGAAATGTTGAGTCATCATGCCTAATCAATCTTCCACAATAGTTCGCTGCACATTCGCTACAAATTTTTCGAAAAAAAATATCAAACTATTAAATTTCAAAGAATTAAAATTCATCCAAGTTCGTTTATATTCAATAAACTAGTGACAAGAAACATATGTTTTTTTTTTTTTATGAAGAATGTACCAAAAAAATGAAAAATGGCAAGAAAGATAATAGAAGAATTGGCTTGGAAAATCAGTTTTCTTGCCACTTTGAAGTAAATGGTTATATTTTTTGTTAGACAACTTTATTTTATTTGTGATGAATGTACACTTGGCTTTTGAAAAGACTGTTGCATTTCTTATAAGGTGTTGTTGGGATTCAGATTATTTTTAAAAACCCAAATTAATTATTATAAACAGGCGTACGTACTATTTTAATATTAAAATATTAATTTCCTTTTTTTCCTTATTTATCCTTCTTATTAATTACAGTTTTTCATCCTATTTAATATTTAAAATAAAATTTTAAAATGAAAAGAGTATTTTAGTCTTTTTGGAAATTATTTTAAGTAATGAGATTAGATAATTGATTTGAAAAGTGATTTGGTAGAGATTAAAAAAAACTTTACCAGAACAAGACAATTTTTTCAGATTTTTGAAACTGGGTTATATAAGTTTTTTAAAGTGAAAAATACTATTTAAATGTATGAATCATATAATTAACTTTGTTTAAAGTATAAATTAATAAAATTTCATTTAACTTATCTATTATAAAAAAAAATGACTCATTTAGTCTAAGTCAGTAAAAAATATAATTTTTTTTAAAATTTTAAATTTATTAATTAAATATTTTTTTATTAATTAATTAATCAATTTATCTTTTATTTATTTATTTATTAATTTATCTTCTTTGTAATATTTTTGTGAATATTTTTATTTAATTTTTTTTATTCAGGTTTATAATAATAGTAAAACAAAATCATTAAGTTATTTTTTTTTTATAATTCTGATTACTGCTCTCTTAGAATTGGATGAATTAATATCTATTTTATCCAAATTCAATGATATTTTATCGTTGAAAAGACGAGTCATTGTAATATCTAAGTATTAGCTCTTTAAAAAATCTAACAATTTTAAAATAATCAATATTGATATAGGAAAAACGTAAAATAATAGAAAAAAATAAAATAAAAATAATTAAATATCAAATACTAACTATGGTAAAATGTCATTTTATAATTGATTCCGATAGATTTAATCATATCTTTCAGAAAAGTATACGCCGAAAGATATACATTACTCTTTCGGTTTAGGTTATACCGACAAACTTGTCACCTATCGGCTTAGACCCCTAACCCAATACTGACAAGAGCAATACCGACAGATGCCGATAGTTTGTTGACTTGTCGGCAAATGAGTATTACCGACAGTTATATGGCCTTTACCGACCGTTTATACTTTCGTTAAAGAGTTCATTTTTACTAGTAAAGTCTAATTTTTACCATAATAACGCTCCCATCAATTCAATATTAGAATACATTTAAAAATTGAAATGTTAGGTAAACACTTTATAATCTACAAAAGTATGTTTAAATGCCCCCAATGCTGCATTAGTTCGATAATCAATCAAATAAATAATTTTTATTTCATTAAAATAAATTAAATCCAAAGATCTTACAACCCAACTATTCACTTGAATGTTACAATAATGTTAATAAATTGATTATTTGTTTTTTTATTAAAGGTTTTTCTCAGATCTTTTTTATTAAAGATTTTTCTCAAGATCTGATTATTAATTAGTTATCCAAATATTAAATATTTTGACTAATTAATTTATTACCATCCTTATAAAATAGGGAAAAAAAGTCAAAATTGTCCATAAACAAAATTTTAGAATGAAGAGGATTTATCTATGATCATATTTATATAAGAAAATGTAATCATTAATTAAATTATCAAATTATATTTACTTTACTATGTATAACATAAAATATTTTGATAATTTAATCTATTTATGGATAAAAAAAACAATTCTCTAAACAAAATTATTCAAATTAAACAAAGATTCCATTTATTTGTTTCTCTATATAAATAAACAATATAGATAAAATTTAAAATAAAGTATGGATAGCAATTTTACCATGTAAAAATTGATTAAATTTGATGTTAATATATTTTAAATGTGACATTGATGTCTGATAATTAGAGACTGAGATTCAATAATAATAATAATAACAATAAATAAGAGTGACAGGGAAGACAATTTGAAAGGGGAAAGACATGTCACCAATCACAAAATTTCGACAGTAATTCCATTTTAAATTCAATCTGAAAATCATTTTTCTAAATTATTTAAGCGCCCCTCTAATTATTTCAATCGCTCACTTTTAACGTTCAAATTAATTTTTGAAACAAATTACCCCTTAAACTTTTAGAAAGGTCACAAATTTAAGCGCCCCTCTAATTATTTCAATCGCTCACTTTTAACGTTCAAATTAATTTTTGAAACAAATTACCCCTTAAACTTTTAAAAAGGTCACAAATGACCCTTCCATCAACCCTTTTTTTTAATATAACGACTTAAGTTTAATATATTAATTTTTTTTATATATTATCTTTAATCTTATTTTCTATATTTATATATATATATAATTATTAAATCACTTATATATAATATTATATATATTATTATTAGTTTTTATATTTATATAATTATTAAAAAAAATTTATATAATATATTGATAATATATATATATATATATATAAATTATTTTTTATCTTATATCTATATAAAATAAAATTTAAAATAATTTATATAATATGTATATAATTTATATATATTATCTTTCATCATTAATTTATAAATAATATATAATTTAAAAATAATTTAAGAGTTATTAATAAACTAGTTGAAAAGTTACTACTTTTAACTCTCAAATTATTATTTTTAAATATATATTATATAAATATATATAAATATAATTAATGATTAAAGATAATATTATTTTAAAACTTTGTTTTATATATATATATATATATATATATATATATATATATATATATATATATATATATATATATATATATAAAATGAGATTTAATAATTATATAAATATAAAAATTAATGATAATATATATATATATAAGCGATTTAATAAATATATATAAAAGTAGAAACTCTATAAAATAATAAATTTGGGACGAACAAAATTTATTAATTAAAAGAGTTATTAATTAATTGATAAATTAATAATTATTAATTTATATATTAATTAATATTTTTAATTTATAATAAAATACTTAGTTTATAAGCATCTTTAAGCTTCCACTTAATTATTATATACAATGCATGTACTGTATATCATGTATATCAAATGAATGATCCAATTTGAAAAAAACATTCAATCTCCCACCTTATTATGCTTCTTGTGTTCAATGTATCACTTTATGGACATTAAAAATATTTTTTATATAAACAAGATCAAAATACTGTAGACTAACCCAAACAAATCATACACACAACATGGCTGGTGAAAGCACTTATTATTTTGAGAACTCAGATGAATGTGGTGAAATCACTCAAGAACTCCAGAATTTGATCAAAGAGTTGTATTATCGCGATGCAATGGATATCGAAGATGTTCTGACTTACCTAGAAGAAAATGTAGTTGCACAGTTGTTGACTGATGAAGAAATTATTAAAAGCGTTATTGGAATTAATAAAGATAATATCGATGAAGAAGATGATGAAAGTTTTACAATTGAGCCCCCTTCGCGAAACGAAGCTATTAAAGCGACAATCACATTGACAAATTTCTTGTTGAGCTATGAGAAAACAACACCAAAAGTTCTTATCATGCTAAGGAAAATTAGAGATGACATTAATCAAAGAGAAATTGATTTCAACAAAAAAACAAAAAACAAAAAACAATTGAGTCATTTTTCAAGAAACTTTCATAAATCATTTATGTAATATGCTATATATAAGGAATTATTAATTTATATTTTATATAGGGTCTAAAGAAATTATAAAAAATGTATTATCTTATAATTTTAGCGAATTATTAATTTAGCACCCTATCCCCGAGACCGACCAAAAATATTATTTTAGAGAGTTTATTAAATAATCGAGTATTAATTTATCGAGTTTTTATAAATATAAAAAAAATTAAAGATAATATATATAAAATTAATATTTTAAGCTTAAGCCGTTATTTTTAACAAAAAAAATAGACGAAATGACCATGGATGATTTTTCTAAAAGTTGAAGGAGCGATTTGTTTCAAAAATTAATTTGAGGGTTAAAAGTGAGCGATCGAAGTAGTTAGAGGGTCGCCCAGATAATTTTCCCAAAAAGTAAAATATAATAAAAAAAATTATATGATTAGACTCGAAAAAACTCGACGAGCCATCAATCAAGTCTTACTTAAGCTCGAATTCAGATCGAATTTTAAACGAGCTAGCTCGAGCTCGGCTCGAGTTCTATTTTGAACAAACTCAAATCGAACTTTGACCGAGCCACTCACGAGCAGCTCACGAGTGGCTCGGCTCATTTACACCCCTAGATCAAAATGATGTTATAGTCATTATGAATTCATTCCAACATGTTTATAAAAAATGTTTCCCAACTAATTGAATAAAAATCAAATTAAAATAAAAAATACAAGATTTTAAAAAATCTAGTTTTTAAGTTTAATTTTTCAAAATTCTTGATTCAGGTTGATTTCATTTGATATTTTTTAAGAGAGAGTTCAAACATTATATAGGGAATGATTCTAAACAAAGAAATCACATGCAAAAGCCCAAGAATAGGTTAAACTTGAAAATTTTGAAAAAAAAAAAATCAAACTTTCAATTACAAATCGAATTACATAGCTAGGTTATGAATTCTTACAAACAGTTGGAGAACACTCCTTGAATGTATTGTAAACTATCTAGAAACCTGGATTGGAATTGTGGTGACCAAAAAAAATATTTAAAAAAATCAGTTCTGGGTTATAGGAGTTTTTTAAAGTCACTATTTAGATGTATGAACTTGTATAATTAACCGAGTATAAATTAATAAAATTTCATCTAACATATCTCATATAAAAAAATTGGTTCATTTAGTAAAAAAATAGAATTTTTTAAAAATTTTAAAATTTATTAATTAAATATTAATTTTTCTTTTTTTATTAATTAATTAATCAATTTCTTTTTTATTTATTAATTAATTAATTAATTTATCTTCTTTTGTAATATTTTTGTGAAGTATTTTTTTTATTTTTTTAATATAAACAAAAATGAAATTAATAATCTTTTTATTTAATTTTTTATTCAGATTTATAATAATAGTAAACAAAATCATTAAGTTATTTATTAAAATTTTTTTTATAATCCTGATTACTACTCTCTTAGTGTTGAATTAATATATATTTTATCCAAATTCAATGGTCTTTTTTGTTGTTAAAAGAATGAGTCATTGTAATATCTAAGTATTAGCTTTTAAAAAATCAAACAATTTTAAAAATAATCAATGTTGATATAGGAAGAACGCAAAATAATAGAAAGAAATAAAATTAAAATAATTAAATATCAAATACATATGAATAGACTAATAAAGAAAAATAAATAAATGGAGAGAAATTAATTAATTTTAATTAAAAAAGTTGACAGAGAAATTGATAATTAATTAATAAAAAGAAAGAAATAGAAAAAAAATGAACATTTAATTAATAAATATATAAATTTAAAAAAAATGGATTTTTTATTAAGATAAGTTAAATGAATCAATTTTTGATAAGTTTAATTTTTATTAATTTATACGTATAAATAAGTTAGTTTTACATGTACAATTGTCGTCTTTTTTCCAAAGATTATATGAAACTTTCAAAAGAAGTGAGAATCATTTTTGTTCTTTCTGATTTTGAGCACAAATCACAACTCGACTGAAATGGATTTTCAACAAAGTACAATTGAATTACATTATTTGAAGGATGTCCTAGTCTATTGTACCAAATTCCAGATACATAACAAACTCTAGAATATTTAATAGGTCCACTCCATGCATTTTATCACTCTTTAAATTTCACACAATTAAACACTCTCAAACATAACATATATACCATTTACATGAATCATTTAGTTTTCACCCGCATTACCACATAACTTACTAACATCATCCTGAAAATGGCTGGATCTGATCATCATCAACATTATTGCTAGCTTCTATAAGTGTTTGAGATTCCAGGCTGGTATGTGAATCATAATCTATATTATCTCTGATTTCTTCAAGTTGAGCTTCCCAACACTTGCACACTTTCTGCATCAAGAGGAGAAACAAAAATTGACAGCACAGAGAAATGCTAAGAACCAGTGGTAATACCGCAATAGTCAAGTCGACTCTTGTTCAAACTGTCCTGGAACCAACTTAACTTCCCTCCTCTCTTGGTAACCATATCAACTACAAACACACAAAAAGAACTTGCTATAATTTCAACACCAGAAACAGCACTAACAACATGTCCCAAATAGTCCTTCTTCATTGAGGGGCCAATAATATCTTCTAAGAGTAGATAACTGCCTCTCTCAGTGTTTCTGTCAAGATATCCTAAAAGAACAAATTGTGGAATCATCCAAAGCATACTCATTGGAACAACTTCATTTGGCTGGTCTATTAGTCAGGGTGGGTTCTGAGAACCCCTAAAATTTTGGGGCCTATGCAAATTTAAATTTTGAGTCCCTAAAATAGTAAAAAAAACAAAAATTAATTTTAATTAATAAAATAAAATATAAATAATTAATATATTATAATACGAGACAAAAAAGAAGATAAAAAAATTATTTTTATAATATATATTTAATATTAAAGGAGAAAAAAGAGGAAAAAATAATATTAATAATATAATATTATTAAATATTAAAAAATGGGGGCCCTATGCAAGTGAATTGGTTGCCTTACCCCAGGGTCAGCCCTGCTATTAGTCCATTCCTCTTAACCACCCTTAACCGATAAAACTCCACGATTGCAGCGGTTGAACAACATATTATGCTTACTACCACTGCCACAGAAAATCTAGCAAATCCAACACCTCTAAGACCCTTACCCTGCCAATTATCATAAATGAGTTTCAAGAAGTTGAGGAAGTGACAACTGCCAGATCTTGGGGGTCAACGTTGTCGCTTGTTCTAGGAAGTAAGTATAGCCTACGGAAGATACAATACCACAAACAATGAAACATAAGCATGTTGGTATCAAATGAACAATCCTTTTCGTTTCCTCTACTTCTGTAACACTACAAAGTCTCCATTTCTTCCTTTGTTGGTAAGTCAAACTAGTTGTAGGCAGAATAATTGCAGCCTTGTCAAAATACCCGATACATGTTATTTGCATCTTATTACATAAAACTAAAGAAAATGTCATACTATTTATTACACATCTTCACCCTATCTTTTTTTATGTTAAGAGTTCTAATCAAATAAAATCTCCCATCACATCTATTTTTTTCATCATTACCAATTCAATCTAATCAAATAGGGTGAATATTATACATTTTCAACATAATTCATAAAATTAATTAATTGCTGGGCCTTTGTGACAAATTTGTTGGGTAAAATATTATTAAGTCACAATCGACCACCTTATACTCAATTAATGATTGATTGTTAATTTATTGGACATCATTAATTATAACACATATTCACATATATAATTTTAATTTTATGTATTGTCCATTTACTAAAGTTATTTGTTTTTTACTCTTGATCACGGATCTTTCGCCATATTATCCTTCAGAATGTCATCACCATCTTTGCAACATGTCTATTTATTCATCTTTTTTTTAGAATTTTGTGTTCTTATTTGAAAAATAAATCCTTCACTAGATTCAACCTACAAGCTATATCAACTCTAAACTCATCTACATAACATAGTATACAAGATATATCATATAGAAAAGGTGTAACAATTAATATTTGTCATGATCGATTTAGAGCGATTTAGAGGTGTGTTATTTATTATATATGTTAAAAATATTAATTATCATAATAATATTAGAAAATTCAGATAATATTGTGATAATATTATCATATTATTATTATAATTATTTCTTTATATGGGTAATTTAATATCTATAAAGAGATATAAAATATTTAATAGAAGGAAGAGACTCAATAAAATATGTTATTACTTTCTATATTTCTAACATATATAAGAACTTCTCTTTCGTTTTTTAAGATACCCATTAACAATATTTTGCTGTCTCAGTCATAAATTGAGTAATCATGGTTTGAAATTGAACGTGACCTAATGAAATGAAATATAGGAGGGAGAGTTGTACACTTCCATGGGAGACACCGAAAAATGATTAATGTTAGGTCAATCAAATCTCTTAATCCCGAAACCATGGGTGAGTCGTCTTTAGGGTGCACGAGATGTCGGTTAAATTAGATAAAGATTACGAATGAAGAGTTATGTGAGACATTCTCGATTCATGACATGATGTTGAATGAAAATAAGTCACATTTAAGAGAAATTCTTGTAAAGTGTCAAAAATATATTCCAAAATTCGTGTAATTCCGTACGTGACATACAATTATTAGAGTAATCAGATGAAAAAGATAGATGACTCCCCTTATGGGTTTTTAAAGATACGAAAACGAACATTGAAGCCGAAATGAATATACTCCGCCTAAAATTTAAATGATTAGAGAAAAATATTAGCATGAAATGTTTGTGGCAATGTTAGCGTGAAATGTGGCATCCATAAATCTCTTGCAAGATTGATGGGTAGTGGGATCTATAACTTTTTTAAGACGAAAATTCGTCAAAGGATATGTAGATTATTAAGAATATATGTAACTGAAAATTATATGGTTGAGAGACTATTGAATCTATCTGGGCGTCGGAAGGACGTCCCAGAATTTAGAGTTGGGGTGAGTTTGAACAAAATTTAGGATAGACTTAAAAAAATAACGAGAAAATTTTAGATAAAACGAGTAAATAAAAGTAAATTTACCATATTTTTATAAATAAATAAATAAATAGTGAATTATATTGAAATTTTTTAAGAAATTAGGGATGATGTCACGTATCTAATAAAACAAATTTGAAAAGAAAAATAGTATTATAAATACAATTAATATTTTATACTAATATGTAAAAGTATCCTATGCGAACTCATTCTCTATGATGTTGCCTGTAAATGTTTTAAGCTGCCAAGATTCTTAGTCAAAGTTGATTATAAAGAAGGAAAGAAAGAAATGAATGAATTTGAATGGTGATGGATGAAGGTCCAATGGTGTGTTAATTGAAAAGTTTATCTTCTTGTGCAATATAGCAGTCATTACTTATACGGGTTGGATATTCGATGCTAGCTGGCTGGCTAGCTGTTTTAAAGAGAGTTTTACTTCCCAAAGCAAAATTAAAAGCACATTTTCAGAAATCTCTCTCCATAGGCCATAGGGCCAACCGCCTGCCCGCCTGCCTTTGCCTGCATTCTGCTCGGTGCATGCAAATCGGTATGGCCCATCCCTCATATATGATTTTATTATAAACCAAATTTAATTTAATTTAATTTAATTTAATCTAAAATGACAACATCATCAAATTCAAACATTGTTTCATTTTGATACTTTGATTCACCTTCTTATTTAAATTATCATTTATGTCCTACCTTTTTCAAATTAAAAAGAAATATATTGATATATCTGTTCGATAAGAGTCAATTTGTTATGTGATTAGCTAATTTAACTTATTTCCTCAGCCAGAATAAGTCCAATCAAATTATCACTTTTATTAATTTAATATATTGAGACTAAGTTTGATTCAGCTTATCTTTAAGAAAAAATGTTTTTAAATGCACATATTGTGTTTGATTATAAATTTTTGTCTTAATTTATTGCAAAAAATTATTGTAGCAGATTATTACAAAAGCGCTAAATAATATCAATCAAACGTCTTAAAAATAAGAGATTTAAAATATATTATATTATTTTTATAATTATATTATTATATTATTTATTACTAGTTTTATATTATTTAATATAGATTCTAAATATTATAATTTTCTTTAATTGATAAAAATAATATTTTTGTAACTCATGGAATAATAATCTCGTCAATTAATTTATCCAAAAATAATAATAATTCCTTGAGGAATTTGAAAGACATTTTTTTATTATAGTTTAATTTATATATTTTGATTTTTAATTTTTAATGTATACCTGGCAAGTGGCATCACATGTTGTCTCCCTTCCTCTACGTAGAATTGGCTAGCTATAAATATGTGGTATTCTTCCATAGAAGAAAATGTCTTCTTAATTAGGTCTCATGTGAGGTCTTACATGTTGAGATGAAGTATATGAAGTGTAGCCAAGGATGGTTTGCCGGATGGACCATATATATTATATATGAGATCTCGGCAAGTTGTTCTTGACTACATATCTATCTACATCTAGACATGCAAGATCGCCGATGATAATTATGTTCAATTTACATTTAATCTAGTTTTCATTCCAGTTGTTCTTGGATGAAGAAAAAATGTGTTTTCTTAATTAGGTCTCATGGGAAGTCTTACATGTTAGAGATGTAGTATATGAAGTGTAGCCAAGGATGACTTGCCGGATGAACCATATATAAATATATATTTGAGATCCCGACAAGTTGTTCCTGGCTACATATCTATCTACATCTGCACATGTGAGATCGCCGATGATGGTTATGCTCATTTTACAGTAGATCTAATTTTCATTCCAATTTTTAGGGTATGTTATTTAAAGTAAATATATAACTCTCTAATTTATTTATTTGTATATTCTATTTAGGGCATATATACAACTCTTGACTTTCAAACACAAAAACAGAAAATCTTTTTATTTCAATTCATGTTTGTCTTGACTACATAACTATTTACATTTATACATCC